>NC_042305.1:14071122-14374456 GCF_901000725.2 Takifugu rubripes | reverse complement strand
TGCAGCATTTTGGATCAACTGGAGGCTTCTTAGAGAGTTGTTTAGACACCCTGATAATAAAGAATTACAAAAGTCCAGCCTGGAAGTAACAAATGCATGGACTAACTTTTCAGCATCATGCCGCGTCAGCAGTTTCCTGATCTTTGAGATGTTCCTCAGGTGAAAAAAGGCACTTCTAGAGACTAATTTAATGTGTGAGTTGAAGGAGAGATTTTGATCAAAAGTTACTTCAAGATTCCTCACACAGAGACTAGATGTTAATGAGATACCATCTAGAGTGATCATGTGATCTAATCTATCCCTGAGAGGTTCAGGACCAAACACCATGACCTCAGTTTTTCCTGGGTTAAGGAGGAGGAAATTTGAAGACATCCAGGACTTTATGTCTTTAAGACAGGTCTGAAGCTTCACTAACTTCTCTGTCTCCTCGGGTTTCATGGATAAATAAAGCTGAGTGTCATCAGCATAACAATGAAAATTTATTCCATGCTGCTGAATAGTGTTCCCTAAGGGAAGCATGTACAAGGTGAAGAGGATTGGTCCAAGTACAGAACCTTGAGGAACTCCATGGCTAACCCTACTGTATGAGGAGGGAACACCATGGACATGAGCAAACTGGTATCTACCAGATAAGTATGATCTAAACCAGTCTAGTGCTGTCCCTTTAATCCCAATCACATGTTCCAGTCTCTGTAACAGGATGCTGTGATCAACTGTATCAAAAGCAGCACTGAGGTCCAGCAGAACCAGCATAGAGACCAGTCCATGATCTGAAGCTATGAGAAGATCATTAGTAACTTTAAGAAGTGCTGTTTCGGTGCTGTGATGAGCTCTAAAGCCTGACGGAAACATCTCAAACAGGCTGTGCTGCGCTGGGTCACTTCAAAACTTGAACTCTCGCAAACAGCGACGCCCTCCGTCCACCGTGATGACGCATAAGCATAAAGGGTCAATTCTGAAAAGTGAAAAACGGGTGAAACAGCGATTTTAGATCCTTGCAGATCACACACACGGGTCGGATTTCATCTGAGTTCCTTGCAAGAACTGCACATCATGTTTGGTAACATCAGATAACCATAACCCTAATAAATCCATAAACCCGCGGGTGCGCAGCCATAAATTCCTTCCTGGCTTATCTCGGTGGGCTGCTCACCCGATGCTCAGGTGTGGGGCTGCGTTTGGGGGGGTGGGGGTGGGGGTGGAGGCTTCCTGCTGGGCAGAGCACGCTGGCGTACACAACACAGTAGTGATATTGTTTGTGTGTGTGTGTGGGGGGGGGGGGGGGGCGTCTATTCTTTCCTTCATCAATTGAATCCGGCCAGTGGAGTAAGCTGATGGTTTGGCAGCGCGCCATGAGCAAAGGGGTGCGCGCTTTCAGTGGAAGTGTCCCCCCATCGTACACACGCACGGGCCCCGGTTTATTTATTTTGTTTATTTCTAGTATTCCCACGTATGATAAAGGGGAAAAAACCGGAATTTCCAGCCTCTATTTTAAGCTCCAGACAACGCGCTCGTCCCGCACGCACTCCTTTGAAGCTTATTAGGCGCCGCTTGGAAACAAAGTTGTGAACCACGGTGACCTTCATTCCAAAACAGAGCCGTCGAGTGTGTTTTATGGCGGTTTGCGTCAGCTGAACACACCCCTCAAAGGTTGAGACGCTCGCGCAGGAAGCCTACTACGACTTCATTCAGCCTCGCCACGCCTTTCCAACGTAAAGAAACGTGGGCTTGACCAATGGGATCCACGATAGATCAGCCGATGATCAGATGACTAAAACGAGGAAAGTATTTAAAACTCTAATCACACGCCTGATGCTGATTTACACATTTGGGTGCTTTCACAGGCGCGCACCAAACAAAAAAACGCACCGGCGGCTGGCTCAGTCTTTGTCGCCAGTGGAGCTGAACTCACTCACCTACCCACTGCGTTGCCATTAGCAATACAATTCAAGAGGTTTTACACCCACAGGACGTTTCAGATTCCCACACAGGCGATTTGAGCCCCAGAGATGAATCACAAAGCCCCTCTGCTGTGGATTTTCCTCCAGTTTGCCGCTGCGCTTCTCTCCTCCACCCACGGAGAAAACGCTGTTCTTAAAGGTAAGAAACTGTGATTATTCTCCCAAATCTAAATGTACTCCACTCCCAGGCGCTAAATTCATTTAATGTCAGTGTGGTAAGTGTGAAACACGCACTCGGCGGGGAAAAAGCGCGCAAATCTCCCTTCTGAACTGGTGTGTCTAATTATCAATCAGCGTTTGGGGGTTTTGTCAGGAGCCCTACAAACGCGAACAATTGCTGCCGGCTGAGTGAGCCAGAAAAACGGGAGTGGATTTGAACCCCGCCAGGCTGCGACGTGTCCCTTTTTCCGTGTGTTGGGGCAGGTGGACGCGGCGCCACGTCTGTGAGGCGGTCCGCCGAATCCACGTCTTCCCACTGACCTGACTTTAACTCTCAGCTGGCTCAGGGTGGCTTCTTGGTTTAATAAACGCGTTCGAGCACAAAGAAATCGTGCTGATTTATTTTTCAAGCTCTAATTTGGAGCCGCGCTCTAAAATCGTCCGGAGGAATAAAAAAACAGTCCTTTACGCACACACGCACTCGCCTTGAATGTCATTTTGAAATGATAAAGTGCCAGTTTAGGCGGCACTCTGCTCCACATCTTGTGCTCGGATGGAGTTATTTGTGGCGGATGTTGCTGCAAAATCCAGATTCTCAAGTCTAAGAGATGATTGCTGGTGTGTTTAGTGCGGTTCAAACTGAAAAATGGAGACTAAAACCAAACCAAAGCGTAACATGTATGCTCGATGTTCCCCTCAGGTGATGATGGGTTCGATGAGCTGTCGCCTAATTCCAGCGCTCTGGGTGCAGTCAAGTACAACATGAGAAAGAGTTTAGACCTGGACCAGGTGGGCTGCTACCTGCAGGCAGGCAAAAAGGGATGTTTGGAGGAGTGCGGCTTCAACGCCACAACCAAGACCATCTTCATCATCCACGGCTGGACGGTAGCTGGATGTTCCTGCGTCTGCTTTGTGGGAAATGCTTTATTTAAAACTGATTGCACGGAGTGAATGTGGCCTTGCGTTTCCCTCTGGTAGATCAGTGGGATATTCGAGAGCTGGATGTACAAGCTGGTCTCTGCAGTGATGCAGCGCGAAACCGAAGCCAATGTGGTCATTGTGGATTGGTTACCGATGGCCCAGCAGCTGTATCCCGATGCCGTCAACTACACCCACGCCGTGGGCCTGGATATCGCCGCTATGCTCAACTGGCTTCAGGTTTGTGCACATTCCCGAGCACAGGTGTAATGTTCCCTGTCTGATCGGCGCTGGTGTGGTCAGTGGTGCTGATTCCAAACCCAAAGCCTTCCCTCCATCTTTTTATAGGTGTAGTTTGTTATTTGTGCATGTGACAGAGCTGTCAAAACAGGTTTAGAACAGGGCAACGGTATGCTGAATAGCTTCTTTAATAATGCCGGGTTTTTGTGGTACCCTCGGATTACCCCGAGAGGAGCCGTTTTGGGGTACTTTTAGAGATGCTTTAATCCTCCTTTTCTGTTGGAGCTCATTATTGGCTTCTCTTACTCGGAGACAAAGGTGATGTTTACTGTTTAGACTGTATTAAAACTGGAGTGAGGAGGCTTTCAGGCCGCTCGGGTGTTGGTTCTGAAACTGGGACAGATGGAAAAGATGGCCTGTCAGATTCTGTGTGGGTTAACCGAGCTCGGCTCCGGTGCCAGCGTGACCAACGGCGACTGGCTGAATCCCAGGATTATTTAAATGTGTGTTTAGTGTCGGTGGTTGCAGCTGCTGACGTGAACGCTGCCACTTCCTTCCCCGACAGGATGAGCAGCAGCTCGCCCTGCAGAACGTGCACCTGATAGGCTACAGTTTAGGCGCTCATGTAGCCGGATACGCCGGGACACACGTGCGAGGGACCATCGGCAGGATTACCGGTAATTTCCACATGGCACAAATATGCAGCGGACGCTGTTTAGCTCCTTTTTTCCGCCCCTTTTCATTGGTGGAATTTTGCCTTTGTCACAGGTCTGGACCCAGCAGGACCCCTGTTTGAGGACGTGGAGAAGGAAAGGCGTCTCTCTCCTGACGACGCCGACTTTGTGGATGTTCTGCACACGTACACGAGGGAACCCCTGGGTGTCAGCATCGGGATCAAGCGGCCCATCGGAGACATCGACATCTACCCCAACGGCGGCGAGGTGCAGCCCGGCTGTACGCTGGGCGACGTGCTGGCTGTGGCAGGAAGTGAGTTTTTGTTTCCCCCAAACGTGCACAAGGTACCGCCTTTTTATGGCGTTAACCCGAGCGTTCCTTCCTCCCGTGGTGCAGATGTCATGGACATGATGAAGTGCGAGCACGAGCGTGCCGTGCACCTGTTTGTGGACTCCCTGATGAACCGAGACCACGTGAGCTTCGCCTACCAGTGCACCGGCCCCGATCGCTTCAGAAAGGGTATCTGCCTCAGCTGCCGCAAGAACCGCTGCAACAACATCGGCTACAACGCCAGGAAAATGCGCAAGAGGCGCAACAGTAAAATGTACCTGAAGACGCGCGCTGACACCCCCTTCGGAGGTGAGTAGAGTCCCTCATAGTCTCATCTCTGGCTGCTGTGTGTTTACTGCACTAAAACGGATGCAAGTCTCTACAAATCCAGTTTCTAATTGTAGCTCCTTATCTTTTTACTAATCACTATATTATGATTTATGGTTCCTGCTGCCACACAGCATACGGCTCCGTCAATGGCCAAACACTGATGATTGATTATGGTTTATAGGCTACCATTATCAGATGAAGATGCACGTGTTCAACAGGAAAAGGTCGGACAACGCAGAACCCACCTTCTATGTTCAGTTGCACGGCGCCCATAAAGATACAGACAACATACTTGTTGACGTGTAAGTGCCTGCCGGTCCTGACACGTGCAAGCGCACCGATTGATTAAAGCAGTGAAGATAAAATGAGTGAGTATTTCATGACTCAGCACTTATCCTACTTTCTCTTCCCTTTGTGCAGCTTTGAGGGTGATATTGGGCTGAACCTGACCAACACCTTCCTGGTGTTTACGGAGGAAGATATCGGGGATCTGCTAAAGATTCGTCTGAACTGGGAAGGGGAGGCCGACTCCTGGAATTCCCTTTGGAAGAACCTGAAAAAGTCCTTCTGGGGCTGGAAAGCAAAACCCGTCCTACAGGTCCGACGGATTCGCGTGAAAGCCGGGGAAACGCAGAAAAAGTAAGCCGGCAGGACGACGCCCCTGGGGGCTGCTGTCATGTTGACAAAGATTTACTGAGGTTCCTTGTCCTTCACAGGTTCACGTTTTGTGCTGAAGATCCCGAAAAAATAAACATTTCACCGGGAGAATCGCTAAATTTCCTCAAATGCCGCGATGGATGGGAAGTAAAACCTAGAAAAAGGTACGAAACGTTTCCTCTGCTGATGACGTAACCACCCGGCTGTGATTAACTGAATCCTGTTTGATTGACAGGCTGCCTATGTAACATCTCGGCACTTCCAGCAACAAATGCACCATCACGCCGGGGAACCCAACACGGATCTGAGAGGCCCTCACACTCTCTTTATCTGAGCACTTTTGCAGGACGAGGTTCAACTGTTGCACGGTGGCTGGGGGTTTAACTGGACTCTTAACTGTACCAGAATGGGTTTCAATGGGTTCTGAATTTGGGGGCTTGGTCAGTCTCTGGCCAAGCAGGGTGCACGGACTGCAAGCGGGGGCAGAACGGAATAGGGCGTGATGGCCCAAGGAGTCGTAGACAGTGTTGTGTGGACTAGTGACATAGAAGGCGCCTCTGTCCCAGTAGAGGAACACCAGCAGATGTAGTTGCTGTACTGTACATTTTTAAGAATATATTTTATTTATGAGAAAGTGGATGCACTGCAAGACCAACATTATTTATCTGAATACATCCCACAGTGGTGTGTGTGAGCGCGTGTGTGTGGTCATGGGTGCAGTACGGTGTGGGTGTGATGAAGCGTGCCTTCAGCAATGAGATTATAATGAATTCTGTATGTACAGGTGATCCCTAATCTAACTGCACGTGAACCTTCTGCGGTCTTGTGCAATCCGTTACTTTTGGATTTATTTTGGTGGTGTTTATGTACATTATGTGTATAACTTTTGGAAAAATAAAATCACTTGTTTGTATTAACGGTACTGTCCGTCATTTGTCAGTGGATTGGGGTCATAATTTGTTTTTGTTTTTTTTCGTATTGCCACATTTATCCACGGTTTTCGTTGCATGCCGGAGGATCGGGCGGCCATCTTAACGAGAGATGCAACGGCCTTCAGTGTAAAGTGTAACTATGGCAACAAACGCAGGCAAAGTGAAGAGACTGGTGCTTGTAGAGCCGTCCACTCATGACCTGCTTTGGTCTAAAAGGTTTCGTCTTCTTACCCACTTTATCCCTTTTGGGATCACAGGGAGGGTCCACCCCTGGCTCAGTCACCAGTTCATCGCAGGGCCCTATATGAGCGTTTGTGGGTTCAGTACCTTGCTCAAGAGTACCTCAGCAGTGCTCTGAAGGTGTTACAGCACCTCCCCCAACTACCGGAGCACCTTCATTGTTTTGTCTGCCCTGGGGCTCGAACCAAGAACCCTCCGCTTCTCAGCCCAGTTCCCAACAGACTGAGCTGCCACCGTCTAAAAGGTCAGTTTTGCTAAAAAGCTAATTCTAGGGGAGCTGAATTGATTCAGATTTGACCAAACGTATCATTTTGCGGCGCCTCAGTAGGATCATAGTACGGAATTCCATCAATGTTCCTGAGCTGTAACGACTGGTTTTTATTAGTAGTGACAAACTGGCACGACCCCAAACGTGACCCCCAGGGACTTGAGTGACGCTGTCCCCGGCTCAGGAAATTCCTGAGAACTCGCAACAGAGACGCCTCTAAAACAAAGTGCGCTGCGGCAGGTTGAGCGACTCAGTCTTTTTGATGTGGGAACTGTCATTCCTGCTAATAAACTCTACAGCCGTGACCCATTTTCCACCAGAGGGAAAACCAGTAATCATTAACTAAAGGATTCTCTGTGTTGCTGGGCAGCCTGGAAATGTCAGCCCCCATCCCCTCCCCCTCCGCTGTTGGCAAACCAGCGTTGACTTGGTGATGTCCTTCACTTTCATAGACGGAGCTTCATCCTTTTGATGCCATCTGCCTCCTGAATCGAGGCCTCTCATGTCACCATCTGGCCTCGGCGGCCAGAGGATCAGCGCGGCTTCCTGATCTCGGCAGTCACGGCAGGGCGGGAGACACCTCTGTGGACTTTGCAACGTATACGCCGCGTCCTGCAGGGAAGCGGGGCTGGCCCGAGGCGCCGCCGCTGCTCTGAAAATGAAATCACAGATTTCGAAGAAACTCCATCTGCAATGATGCAGCCAGCAGAGCCGGCATCTGCTTCCATTCAACCACGTCACCATGAAAAATGTCAGACTCGAATCTTATTTCAGAGGCCAAATTCGATTCTTTAAGCCCAATTATTCAAGTGACCGCAGCTTTTTGAACACCCAACACATTGAGTAAAAGCGTGTTTTACTGTTGTATCACTGAAAGCACTGGAATACACTGGGCGTGTCTTGGAAGACATTCGATGTGTCTTCCAGATCTTTGGAGCGGCCCGGTGCCGTGTCCAAGACCACGTGTCAGTTGGCCTAATGGTTGCCAGTGGTAACGTATCAGGATTTTGTTTGACACTGTTGTTAGCCAACAGCGGGCGAAGGTATCTGGGGTTGGTCGCCTCACATGATCCATGAAGATTACATGGACTGTGCTTCCAAGTACGGTCGCCTACACATTTTCCAGGAAAGCGGGCGGACTTGCCGTTTGTTTGGGTAGAGTATTGTCTTACGTGGGCTCAACTGAACACACAGTCCACCAGACATTTGATCTGAGAGACCTGTTTATCTAAAAGGTGCATTGGGGTTATTACGTCGGGACGTTTGTTGTTGTTTTCCACAGAGAGCGATTCTCTGCTCACCACCCGATTTCCCAACATGCCGAACATATGTCTCCACACTCAATCACAGACTTTATTCTTCAAGTGTTGTTTCCACCTGTTCAAACAGGATGAATCTCAACTATCCCGCAGCGTCATCACATCCATTTGGCAGATGGAGTAAAGATGCTCCTTTGATTTATGAGAACAAAGAGTTGGTTTGTGAGTGTGAATGTTGCAAAGTTTGGCTCTTCCGGCAACTCCAAGACCGTCCGAGCGAGTTCCCAGTTGTATTATGAGACTATAAAACACGTGAAGTGACTGACGGAGGCCACGGAAGACGGCGCTGAAGGAGACCAAACGACTGCTGCTTTGCAGATGGTTCCTAATCGTTTAGACCCGTGTGCAACGTTTGGGACAAACACCCGTTTCCCAGCTGGTGGAAACACGAAACCTCATCGTTAAGTGAAATTCCGTGTAACCGGCAGTTTGAGACAAACCTGTCTTTGAAATTCCAAACACCTTCTGCATGCCCTCTGTCCCCGTCATGACAACAAAGGACACCGTCTCCCCAACCAATACCAGAACCACGGGTCACATGCTGCGTTGCACTATCTTTAGGTTTGTGCTGTACATACCATGTTTGTTTACAGTTGTTAAAATTACACTGTCACCTGGTCCCTCTGTTGTTTTATGTAAGAGGGGGGTGGGGTCCGTTTTCCATGAGTGTTTTCCTACCTGATGGGTGGACGCATCACCAGCTAGCACCGCGGTGTCACGTTCCCCCCTAAATCTGGCTAATGTGGACAGAACCAGGCATCAGTGTCCTGTTAGGGACCCTCGCAGAGGTGGGTCAGGTGTTCAGCTGCTCAGTCACAAGATCATTCCCAGGGTCGAATTCCCTAGTCGGACATGAGAAAGAAGAAAGGTAGTGAAGCCTCGCCTGATGAGGCGAAGCTGGGGTCATTTTCTGTGTGGACGGAGTTTTGCTGCTGGATGATCTAAGTTTTAATTAGAGACTCTTTTCCCAGAATTGAAGCTCTGGCTGATTTGTTTCACTTTGATGCAGCGCTGATGAGAAATCAGATTAAAGTTAGAACAGAAAATAGTTTATAGTGTTGCTGTCTGACATTTTCCAGTAAAAGCAAAGATCTTTTATGGTCAGTTATGGTCAGTTAAGAGGAGGCGTGTTAGAATCAGCATCGGCTCTTTGATGCGGAATTTCCCCAAATTAGATAAAAAGATGTACAAATGTCCAAGTTTCTGTTTGTTCTTACTTTGGTTTTTGAAGACAACACCGAGTAGTAAGAGAATAAAATCAGGAAAATGAGTAAGAAAAAGAAAAGAAAATTCCTATTTTACTCATGAGTGAACGAAAACAGAAATGATTTTGCTCTGATTATTGTACATTATTAAAGGCACATTTATGTATATTACCAGATCGTTCTGTAAAAGATCACTCATGTTTATTTCTTTTCCTAGTTTAGTGGACTGAGTGTGTCAAGCTGCTCCTCCAGCTGAGTGAGAGATATATAAGAGCAGATATAAGGCTGCGTTCTTTATCTAACTCTGGAACGTTCTGTGTTCTCCTGGAGAAGGTTGCTGCTGTGGAGACGACGACTCTGCTGTTGCCTCCTCAGCAGAGGACAGAACAGAACCTGCTGAAACGACACCTCCATCACCTGAGCCTCTGCTGAGCTTTGCCTTTTCCTCGTCTCACTTTCTGAGTAAGAACCTTGAAAGAACACCCCACCGGCCTTCTTCCCAGAATATCTTTTCCCCATTTTTAAAGGCAATTTTACGAATGTGTTGACATTCACAAAAGGCCGAACGTGCACCAACATGCGTTAAAAAAAACCCCATCCGGCTTCCTTTGTGGAACTCTCCCACACAGAACATGAATGTGGACGAGCTGTTCCTACGCCGAGCTTCTCCATTTCTCCTATGGCTGCTTTATGGTGTCGAGACTTTCTCATGGGAATGTGCCAGAGAGGGGTCAGGGGAGGAAAGAAATGCCCTTCTGGCTGAAAGGGAGAGAAAAAACAGATGATCTGCTGAGTCTGGGATTTGTGTATCACACCCAGGATACACCCCGGCCTTTCTCCAGGGGGATTTCTTTTTTTTTTTTACTTAAATTCTCTTCTGTCTGAAACCGGCTTATACATCGGCGGGCTTGAAAACAAGAATTTCAGGTCTGTTCTGAGTTATAATCTGGGTCTGCATTGGCAACTTTCTGGTTTTTTGATTTTTAGTCTCTTTGGACCGGTGCTCGGCTTGGTCAACATGGCAAAATTAGTCCTCAAACTGGACATTGGTCTTCGATGGCAAAGATCCGAGGGCTGATTTCTGCTGCCAAAACCATGCCAACATCCATGTATGTGTGCACGTAGTCGACTCTTGGGTCACATGGCTCCATTCATATGATTTAATAATCACAGGGCCCTTGTACAGTAGATCAAACACCGTGGCTGCCGTTGAATTCAGAGCTCCAATCAAAGGGAATTTTTCTTTTCATCAAAGCGAAGCTGCGGGATGGAAGGAGGATTTACTGTTAATCTTTTAATACCGTCTTGTGTTCCAGAGGCATCTATTCCCAGAGGAGGACCGGAGGGAGGCTGTAGGTGATGAGGAGCGTCGCACGCTTACGGATTCAGTCGTTCTAACACAACACTGGAGCTGGGAGCAGAAGCCTAAAGGCAAAGAATTAAAGCACCGTCAGATACGCAAACAGGACGGCCTTTGATCAAAAGCGCACCAGCATCGATTCCCACCATAAAAATCACATCAGAAAATCTCTGTACGCTTTCTTTTTTTAATCTCTTTTAATCAGAAACACATGGAGGAGATTTATTCTCAACTTTCCATGTCTGGAAATGAGCCACTGTTGCCCCCGGTTACTTTGTTATTCCCACCATTTCCCTTTACATCGCATCTATTCGAATTATTACTATATTACCTGCTAAAATGTCCAATATTTCATCCTGTGATATGATATTTGAGCATGTTGTGGTGTCATAAACATGTATTTTTACAGCTGTCAAAGCCTGTCCGACCTCGCAGGCATCAACATTCCCATCCTGCAGCGTTCCACTGAGATGGGAGATTCTCCGGGAATCTCTGTTGAGCAAGAAACAGAAACAGCCATGTGAGGTTACCCAACTGCTCCTGAAGGTATATGATGCCATTTCCGCTCCAGCGGGACATTTGTGCACGCTCACACACGCCTTTAAACCAAACTACACACACTCCAAATGTTAATGCAGCGGGAAAATGGATGGAAGCGGCAAATGGAGGTTTACGGAGTTCCCTTTGTGTCGTGTATTTTGTGAATGGGTCACTCTCTCTCTCTCTCTCTCTCTCTCTCTCTCTCACACACACACACACACACACACACACACACACACACACACACACACAATGGCGTGCCAGACAAGCTGAATCAGGAGAAGGATGGGAGCTTTAGGGGGAACAGAAAGCGACGGCCTGGCACACACAAACAAATGATAACCACTTCCGGCTCTGGGGGCGGGTTGTTACTCATGCAATAGTATCTCAGAAAGAATGAGAGAGGAAAAGAACAAGAGAAAGGGAGAGAGACATAGAGAGTCAGGGAGAGAGGAGCAGCAACTTGTTGATTGGCTGAGTTTTGGCTGCCTGATTTCCAGCAGGCTCCTGATTGGCTGTGAGCTGTGGCCTCACCTTAAGACGGGGTTACTCCCGTTCATTGACACTGACGTTTTCATAGGTGCTTGTGCGTTTTGGCGTGGCTGCCGTGAAACCCAATATTCACAGAAGGACACTCCTCGAATTCTTGATCTCGCTATCACGCTGTCTCATGCTGACCAGAGCTGTAAAGGCTCATTTTCATGTTGTGACATACGGAATGAGAACAGCCTAGTTAGCCCATCGCACCGTAATAAAAGACACAGATGTGATGACCTAACCGAGAGTGTTTTTAGCGACGCCTAATCGATAGCTTCCGTCTCGGTTTTGCCGTCCAGGCGCTCACGTGTGAAGCGTAGCGTGTCAGGCTAACCGGCTCTGGCGTGGAGGCGAGTCTGTTTAAAACCACCACCGCAAACTATAAAATCCGCCTTCAAGCCAAATTCATTTGCTGGCATCTGCATGCATCTCTTGTGAGTCGCGGAGACGCCCCCGCCCCCCCCGCCCACATCCAACCCTCACCCTGACTCTTTCTTCACTTTCCTCCACCAAACCTTTAAACTGACCCTAATCCCTGAACCGTGACCCCCAATGCCTACTCTGAATGTTGCTAACTGAATGTCTGGCACTCAGTCAAACAAAGGGACTTTGTGTCTGTGACTTGGTGGGAAAGAAGCTCTAATCAATGAGTTCCCTAATTAATAGACATCGCTTCCCAAATGTACGGAGATGTGTATAGATAAAACACTTTTAATGTGGAGCAGACAACAGGACACCTGATCACAATCACAGCTGAGAATTAAAGATAAAAAGTAACAAACTTTATGTAAAAAAATGAATTTTAGATGGCAAAACCTGCTCCTTAAAGTACCATTTTTCAGAATTTGCCTCTATGAAATGATAGAGTTGATAGAGAGTTTTTCTGGCACCAATTAGCCTAGCTCACACGCTAACCTCCATCCAACGGCAGATTCCTGATACTCCCCAACATGTAGAATCGCTCCCATTTGAAATTATGGGTTGAGTTCCTTTCAAGTTCAGGCTCCAGCAAGACGATACATAAATCCACCAGGGTTGCGGGTAATCTCGTATTTTTCGTTTGAAGTGTGCGATGAGAGATTGAATTGGACAATATAAATAAAATCATTAGGTCGTTGTTTCAAAATGACACAAAACCTCTTTTAGCAGGAAAAAGATCATCATTTTGCTGATTAGGCCTCGCGCTATCGCCGTTCCAGTCATATCCGCTGTGGAGGAAATCAGTGAAGATCAGGTTCTGTGTGTACTTGAGTCTAAACACGCGATAAGCTGTTTGAAGATGTTTGGAGAAAACCTTGTAAATTAACCAGAACAGACTGTTTCTGAGTTCCATTTCTCGCCCATCAGAACTGAAAGTGCTCCGGGGTTTAATTTTTGAAAGAGGAATTAAATCCTATTTGGGTTTGCGAGAGCGGGAATGTCACTCACGAGCTTTAGAAATAGCCCCTATGAAGCAGTCGCCCGTGATGAGTTCCGTATTCTTCATCACTGAATAGGAAACTTAGCGAGAACTGGAAACCAAAGGGCCGTATCAGTTCCTATACCTTTGTGTTCCTGGCAGCACCTGGCAGCAGCGTGCACGCTCCTCCACCCACCCACCAAAACACACAAACCATGTTTGGACACACACACACACCCCCACGTACACACATTAATGCTATTTATTTATAGAAATCAAATATTAATTCCCTTTTGTTTGTGAAGCCAAAATACAGAGTCCAGCAGTTACTCATGCTTAGCCTTGACCCTAATTGTGACTATGGTCTGTAATCGTGCTGACTCATTAATCAGTGTGTTCTTATTTCGTTAGAAGTTTGCTTTAATTAGTATTACTGTCAGGGGTCATTCAGTGTCTCCAAACCTCACAACACAGCTACACACAGAGAGGGACATTGTGATGAGGCTGATGGGTGCTGGAGTTCTTTAGGTGGGAGGGGGGTTCTGGCCACAGCCTTGTGGGGGAACTGGAAATACTTCGTAATTTCTCTTTCCCAGAATACGGACATTCTGTAGGGGAAGTGATGAGGTTACGTATTTCGCTGATCAATGTCTCCAAATCATCCAGGACAGGAATTCTAAAGAGGTCGTGAGTGGGTGAGGATGGGAGGATGTTATCCTGGTGTCAGCCATCCTTACTGGACTCTTCTCCCAGTTCCCGCTCAAACGTGGGCCTGTGGCTTCACAGCTGCAGGACCGTAGAGAGTCGTGGGTGCTGCCGTGACAGACACACGGAGACGTTCCTGCACGTCCCTCCTGTGAACATCAGGCTCAGAGATGCTTTGCCTGGGAAACATCTGCACATTTTCCTGGAAAACTCCAGGCCAGCTGCAGAGCCTGGAAACACTTCAGAGCAATAGTGACCAGGACCCTGACATATCTGTCCCATCTTGTGCTTGATAGGAACCACATTTTGTGCCTTTTTTTCGTCCAGACTTCGGGAAAATGCCCCGGTTCACTCCCAGATACACCGATACACGTCCGCGCTGAGAGCAGCCGTCCGAGCGTGTGCAGATGTGAGACAGCTGCAACAGATGTGCTGATCCCTGATGACCGAGTGTGGCAGATGCTGGAGGTGGAGTTGGGAGCGATCCAGGGTACCGTCCGGGAGCAGATCTCCCAGGCTGGAGTGGGAAGAGGTCTCACACAATCCGATGAGCTCCCTTCTAACGAGGGCAGCGTCATTAGCGGAACGGAATGCGGCATCAGATCAGTTCGCTACGAACCGCCGTGTTTAACCTTTGTTCTCCGCCACAAAAAACCTTTGGCTGCAGCCGAGGTTTCCCAGCGGGCCGCCGTTATCACAAAGATGCGTGTGTGTGTGTGTGTGTGTGTGTGCAGTCATCTGAAAGATACACTTGACATCGGACCATATTGTCTGTCTGTCCGTCTGTGGCGTGCGTGGCAAAGCCCCTTTGAGACCTCCTACCAGCTCGCTCCAGGTCACCTCACGCTCAGTTCACCAATGAGTGGTGCTGCTGTGGTAGCAGGTGTGTGTGTGTGTGTGTGTGTGTGTGTGTGGGGGGGGGTTACAAAAGTAAAGAAGCAGGTTTCCTTGTTAATGAAGACTCGCTTCGCGTCCGTCTCCACTTCGACCTCTGCTTCCTGCAGGAGGCACATTTGCCACTGACCTTGCATGACCTGGCGGCCATAGAGCCTTAATTGTTTCCTCTTTATTGTAACGCAGTTATGTGCCGTAATGGTATTTAGGGGCTATTTCCCAAACACCACCAGACAATTGCCCCAGTCTGGAGAGGAAATAGTTTGAGGCTTATTGACGCACACTGGGCACTACTGGGAATAGTTTTGTTACGCAAGTTCCCTTATCCATTAAAAATGAATCACGAACTTTATGATACCAGAATTCTGATGTGAAACTGTTTAATTTAGGCTGAATTTGCTGATATTGCTCATTATTTTAGGGTCTGGTCTGAAGCAGAACCCGGGAAGGGCTCCTGTGTTGTTGGAGTTGTTGCCGTCGCCACGGAGAACTCTGGCGGTAAACACGTATGTTGGCTCGGTAAATGGGTCACTAGCATGTTTGAAGATTCTGCGGCGCACCGCTTCCATTCACGTGCTGCAGGGAATTGGGCTATTTTCACTCAGCATTTGTTGTATATTAGCGTAGCTACCAAGTGTGCTAATGGACTCCCAACAATTCCATCAGTGAGGGGTCTCTCTCCTCGTACACATGGAGAAATATTAGATTTTCCACCATCCTCTGCTTAACGAGTTTAAATTGACTGCAGCACCACCTTTAAAATCATCCTCAGCCCCTATAGACGGGCTGTGGACGTACACTGGCGACCTTTATCCTCCTGGTCAACAAAGCATGATCAGATTAAGATGAAGATACTCAGCCATGTGTTATTTATAGAAGCTGCACAGGAGGCGTGCTCACCAAAACATCTGGCAGACTGTGGCGCGTTTGATGACTACTCCAGTAAAAAGGACATTAGCTTGTCTCATATTTCAGTGGATCCCGAACATTCCCAGTGACTTTGAGGCGTGTGGCACCACGTGGGTCAGCGGAGGGACGCAGGGCTTCATTAGCATTACTAATGCAGCGTGTCTGGGCTCCACACATGGCCTTTAATCCTGTCTGCTGACAGAGTTTTGAGCTTTTTCCCCCCAGTTTTTCCTTTCGTTGGTCACATGATTCAGACTCCAGCTCTGATTGGCTGGTACGGCCACAAAAACACACCATCGCATTTTGACTGCGCCTCGAGACAAAATGTGCGTCCTGACTTGCAGTTTGATCTGAGTTGATCTGAAAATATACCAGCGGATCGCTTATGAACAGGGCAGCTGCACAGAGTCTAATTCCTATTCATTTAGGTTTATTTCTAGGTGTTCTCAGACTTTTCAGCGCTGGTTTTTGATTAAGCTGATTAGTGGCAGACGCATCTGGCATTTAGGAAAAGCACTTGCTCACTTGCTAAGCCTTAAAATGCACATTCATTAACATTCACGTCGCTCCCAGAAGAGTGAGTCACTGGCCAACTTACCCAAACAGGTTTTAAACACTGAAGCAAAGGCGGCCTTGTGAAAAATTACGTATCACACACATGCAAACTGTTCGAACGTGCTGGTTTATTTTAACCGATTGGAATTCCAAAGTGGTGAGGAATCGTCAGACAGCAGGCCACAAAGACTTCGCTTGAGGGATTACAGCAAGGGGTTGTGTGTTGAAAGGTTTTGCAACCTGCTGATGCAGGAATGTGGAAACCTGAATTTCTCCATTAAAATCCAGCATTTTATTTTTAGTTTATTACAAAAGCACTTCAAATGGGCCATCGGTGGCGAATTTGTTAGCATTGCTTGGAGGTTGCTAGCATCCGCTGTTACTGCCCCCGGCCGTGAAGGGCCCTGCACAGTGGACACCCTCTGCTCCTCACGCACGCTTCAGATCAAACTAAAAGTACCTTCGTTTATCCTCATTCTGGGAGGAAGTGTGATACAGGCGTGCTGGAGTCAAGCAGGCAGCAGGTGAGAGGCAGGAATAGGTCCCCTGTCCATTACAGGACACACACGCCGTACACACACACTCACAGGGCCATTTGGAGTCTCCAATTAACAACTGTACTAACTGCCCCACCGTCGCTCTCCTCTCGCTTCGCTAGCTGACACCAGGAGGGAGGAAGTAAGTACCGAGGGCTCGGCTTCATCCATTTTCTGGTTTCCTTATCCGATCACAGGACACAGCGGGTGGTCATAATTTAATACTTAATGTTAATACTTCTGCCGGCAGTTATCAACCAGCCCATCTTTCCCAGAACGGCCGTCACACGTAAAAAGGGGAAACAGTAAGACTATCAAATATGTGGTTTTCAATGCTTTGTATGGCTTTGGCTGCTTTAAACCAGGTAACCTCTAAAACAATCCCTCAAAGCCTTAAAGTTTGTTTAAAAAATGACTGTCTCTGTATGTGCTTAAGGGTTAGCTAAGTATGCTAACGCTGGTCACCTGAGGCGAGCTCGTCAGGTTAACCTCTAGTAACCATCGACCGCCGATGCCTGGGTGGATTTAAATCATTCTGAAACAAAAGGGGGTTGAATTATGTTGTATTAACGCAATGTCAGAACGTTAGGGAGGAGAGAGGGTGGTGCTTTATGGTTCACCTTTTACCTGCCCACAGTTCATTGGGGTGGTGGGTTTTATGGGGAAAGCTCAGAGGAAAAGAAAAGCAAACAAAGCATGGGAAGAAACAGATAACCCGGCAGGAAATGTTGCGTAAGAAAATGAATAAACACATCAACAAACAAACAGATGACAGTACAGATGACACTAATTAAGTTCAGAACAGGAAACGAGATGGAGGCCGGAGCAGCCGCTTCAGCTGAGAGTAGAAGCACTTGGAATGGCGCTCGCTGCAGTTTGGAGGCCAAACCCGAATATTTTGGTGGACGCGACACCTGTATTTGTGCTGCAGCTGCCGGTTCTGGTGGAAAGTGTTGTGGTGGGCTTTCAAAGTGAGCTGCGAACACTCCGCTGACCCGCTGAAAAGCAAAGAAAAGGCCCCAAGTGGAAACTTTACGCAGCACCGCTGGATCATCAGCATAACCCAGACGACAGTTGGGACGATTCCGGTTTGAAACTATTCCCAAATGTTCTTTTTAAAATACTATTTTAATGCTGTAGCTGCCACGGCTGCCTGATTATTGGCACTATACTGAAACAAGTGTTACTGGGACACATGTGGAAATACCCTTTACAGAGGATTGAAATAGACGGCCTCTAAAATAGACTTTGTTTAGTCTGGTTATGTCACCTGAGCGGGCCTCAACGGCAGGAATAGTCTCTGTTCACATTACGAGCGACATTAATAATATTTTATCCATGCGCTGCACATTTACACATGGTCCGGTAGGACATGTGTGTGGCCCTGATGGAAATCAGCAGCCAGGCGCATCTTCGCGCACCTGTGCGCAGCTTCAAGCCTCGCGGATGAGTCCGCATGAGTGGGAAAAATGGCCGCCAGGTCAGGTGATTCTGGCCTGACTGCTCGGCGCCATCGTGCAGCGTATCCGTGCACGCGTGTGCAAATACACAATAGACATGTGATTTTCGCCCACTCACTTCGCTCAGGAAGAAGAATTCTAACGTTCTGTTGACTCAGTCAGTTCATGATGGAGGCGTGACGCACTGAAACTTGAACTCGGACTATATTAAGACAAAAGTGTCACGGAGAAGGAGCACACACACACACACACACACACACACACACACACACACACACACACACACACGCACTCCAGTGTTGTTAAAAATATCTCCCAGATTTGTGAGATAACATGTTAATAATACACCGAGAAGTTAATAATTCCATTTTCTAAAGGTGTGAAGGATAATTGAAGAAGCTGCTTTCATTAGGAAGAAGCTAAAGTGAACTGCTCAACATGTGACCCAGATCCTCCTCAGCTGCGCTGCACCATAAGAAGCCGGGCTGGACCCAGGGCCCGGACTGGACTCCGGGCTCTGGTGCACCTTGAACGTTTCCAGCAGTGTGTGTGATGGATTTGCTGGGTCAGTTTCCTGATTGAATGTGTCGCTCCTTTCTTTCTTAAGAATGCTCGCGGACTTGTTAGCATTCATCCTGAGGGTCTGACAAGAATAACCGCTCTGTTTCTCTCCAATCAACCAGGGGCCCCCCCTGAAAAACCTGTGCTGCTCTCCAAGTGCCTTCCAACGCTGCCGCTGCAGCTCGGATGTGATTCCAGGCACAAGAATTCCTAGAAACCGTTTCTTGCGGCTGGTGCCAGTTTCCATGGTTCCCTGCTATCAAAGGGAGGTTCTTTCTGGACCCGATGTGCTTGTGGAGTCTCCGTGAAAGATGCCTCTGTCTCTGAGCTCACCGGAGGCCTGATCCCTCCACGGTTCCGAGATGGGGGTTGTAGGGCATAATGGACAGGAAAGAAAGCCGTTTAGGTTCTGGTTCTGGTTCAATGCCACGCACCAGCGAGGGGCTCACAGGGCTGGGTCAGATTAGAGGAAAGAACCATCCAATGTTTACTTGTTTACATCAGTAAACACGAGTCCAAACAGCCACACCTGGTAGGTAAAGTTGACATTTTTGCTCTTTGAAAAGCTCATTTGCATAAAGCTGAACACACAGACAATCTGCATAGTTCTGAAGAGCAACACAAATCTTCATTTTTGTTTCAGGCCTCGTGTTTGTGCTGAGGAAAAGCAAACATTGCCAGTGTGCTCTGCAAACTCTGCTCTGCTGAATGTCCACAGAACCACCAGCGGAATGTGGAGCTGCACCGGGACTCATCCCAGGATTCGGACCCACGTCCGATCATTCTTCACTCCTTCAGCAGAGAATTCCCGTAGCTTCGCATCTGTGTTTTACTAATCTTAACACATCCCTTTGGGCTACATTCCTCTGGCCACAGCTCTTTAAAAGGTCCTGCCAGCTGCTGGTCTGACTTTGCATTTAAGGTTCTGTTTCCAGTCTGACACCAGTGCAGCACCTGGGCCTCCCTGCACGGTAGATGATGCTCAGGCACCCACTCCTGAGACTGTTCCTGTGTGGCCAAGCATAATAACCCTCAGGATGGTCAGCTCTCCTACACTGTTCTCCTTTCACTGGTTTTATGATGTTGAGTCAAAGGTTTTCCATGATCGTGGCCGAGGAAACATCTGCCCGCTGCTGTGCTGCACTCTTTTAATCCACAGAGAAGTCTTTGTTGTAAATCGTGTTAGTAAAGCACGTTGGTATAGGACATTGGTCAAAGGTCAAACATCCAATTTTAATCAGGTAATGAAGCGCTGCATGTTCACGCGGTTCCTCTGTGACTCTACCCACAAACATGAAGCCTTTCTGAGCCTTTTTACACGAGTAGATTCTCTCAATGGTAACAAGCATCGGCAGGAAATAGAAGGATGCGTTGTTGAATACCCCTGTAGCTAATGTGATGTATTGTATGATCAGGGCTGTGCACAAACATTGCCTGCCCAAAATTACACGTTTATAGTCCATTCCCTCCCTAATCAGTGTGATTGAATGAGGCTCATCTAGAATGTAAATGACAGCGTGGTAACTCCCCCTGCTGGTCATGTGCAGGTAGTGCTGCTTTCAGTAACTTTTATTAATGTTCTCCTAATGTTCTTCTAATTATTTTTTGTGGCACTAACACCGTCGTAAGTAATACCCTTATCTTTGCATTAACAGTTAAATATTACAGTATTTGTTTTTCCACGTTCTTATTCAGGATAAGATTTAAATTAAAAGTTTTTTTAATACAAGTTGCTAAAATGCAATGTTTTGTAGTCATCTTTTTAGAGACAACATTTAGAGACAAATGTGCAGAAATGGTTAGGATTCATAAACCTAACTTCATTTTTTCAACATACTGCACAAACCAACCACCGTGTCGCTGATAACGTTTGAGTGTGTGTGTTGTCATATTCGACGTTGAGGAACAGGCATTTCCGGGTTCGCAGACCAGAGAGAAGTGACGGTGACAAGAGGACAATCCCTCATCGCTTCCGCATACGCTATGAATGGATCCAAAAAAAAGTATTTGCGTGGTTTTGTCTTTGCACAGCTCATCTTAATAACAATGTGAAATTAAAGCAATGGTCGATCAACTGGAAACAAATGTACACACGCAACAATGTTCTACAAATTGGCATAGACCGAACCGGAAGTGTTAACTTAACACCAAGTCGGAAGCTGGTGGTGATTTAATTTCTCAGAATCTGCTTTATATTCGCGTGTGTCAGGTCGACGCTGGTTTATCGCAGCTCTTTGATCTTGAAGTAATGCTCTGTTCTTATTACCACTTTTTTCGAATAAGGGAAGGATTTTAACGATAAACGACAGCACAGCTCGGACACAAGGATCTTCTGTTGAACGTACATGTCATTACGTTTACGTTGATTTCCTGCGCTTTGCTGACCTTTGTGGTACATTAACAAGACAAGGCTGCAGAACTTAATTTGGCAGCATAATGTCTTCTGTTCTTGCGATGGATTTTTTTGTTTGTTGTGGCTCTAGTTTTGATCTAATTTACTGCAAAAAACAAAAACAGCTTACTAGTGCAATGATGCAGCTTTGCATGTCTGTAAGCTAATTTAGCCGACATGATCACCTGATTCCTTTTATTTGAAGATAATCCTAAAATATTTTAATCAAAGAATTTGCAGTGCTTTTACTTCTATTTAATTCTTTTTCATTAGGGGAGAGACGTAATATTCATTCTGTTTAGGGAGTAAAAACATCTTCTCAGTATTATTATAGACGACACCACTAGATGGCGCCATTGTGTTTACACAACGAAGTTTTTATTCGGTTTTACAATAAATTCATTTTATTGATTAAATGTGTATATATATATATATATATATATATTTGTCCCAAGCGTTAAATTATATAAAGAATTGTTAGGTGGATAATCTAAAGGCTGAAAGATATGGACATCGGCATATATTTTCTAACAATTATTCTTTCAAATTTTGTAGGTAAGCTATACTGATCAGCTACATGTAAGTGTATCTCACGTTCAACGATCTCTCAGAACTCTAAATATGAATATATTTCGTGTATGATTTATTATCTTTCTTTTTTTTAAATTGAGGTCTGTTTTAAAAAGTCCAGTGGTGCTACCTGTAGCTGTGGGTCTCCTGTTGGTGGCTGTTCCATATTCTGTCTCAATGACTGTTCAGTGCATTTACGGCTGGCCAAACAAACCGGGATATAAGAAGTACATAGAAGCGTTAAAACCCAGGTAATTCCTAAAGCTGCTGTTGAATTTAAACTGTCACCGTCGTAACTGCTTTGTTTCTGTTCCGTTCCACAGACGGATCTATTGTATGACCAAAGCTGTGCTGGAACGTCTCAGATATCTCCAGTACGGGAGACTTTACTTCCAGTTGAAGTCCTGGTACGAGACTGACGAAAACAAAAAGCATTATGAAAAGGTGTGTCAACACTGACCTAAAAGTGTTTTTGATTGGTTTACCGCAATGTGCATGAATGCTAAAAGCCCTGATGCTGTGGACACTTTGAAGGGCATCACATTTGGCCGCCGGGGCCAGAAACTGGACCTGTACTTCCCTCCCAACGTGAGCAGGTTGAACGATGGGCCTCCGCCTCTGGTGGTCTTCATCTATGGAGGCGCCTGGGGCTCTGGAGAAAGATCCATTTACTGTTTGCTGGCCAGGCAGATGTCTGAAGAGCTGAGCGCAGCGGTCGTCTGCCCTGATTACTGCACCTACCCACAGGTGAGAACCAGCCAGCAGCCTCGGAATAATCAGCAGGGATGACTGGAATATGAAGTCCATATCCCTACTCCTGGAGGCAGATGGACGGTAAATTGACTAAATTGACTTTGATGGTGTCTTCCGATCGCCAGGGGAACGTATTAGGGATGGTCCAAGATATCGCCGATTGCTTGGTCTGGGCACGCGAGAGCGGAGCGAAGTTCAACTTTGACAAAGTACGGAAACTTTAAACCGCTTTCAGGCTGCACTGCGGCCAAGTCTGAATATTTCTGACGCCAGCGTCTGACCTTGAAGCGCCCCGTGTCCCGCTCGTTGTCTCTTAACAGGATAAAATAGTGCTGATTGGTCATTCGGCAGGTGCCCATTTATGCGCTTTGACCGCGCTGTTTCTCGCTGATGAGAGGGAGGAGCTTCTCGTGGAGGCTGGCGTGCAGAGAGAGGTGGCGGAGTCTGTGAGAGGAGTCATCGGTAAGGATCGCTGTGCAGTCCACCATCACCGCGTCAGAATACGTCCACCCAAATATATGCATTCGGTTCTGGGACAGGGCTGAGTGGCGTCTACAACATCCTGGAGCATTACGAGCACGAGCGGAAGCGAGCGGTGGAATACGTCTCCACCATGCACAAAGCCATGAACGGAGTGGAGAACTTCCCGTACTACTCACCCACGCACGTCCTGAAGGAGGTCGGCCAGGATAAACTGAGCAGGTGAGACAGCGGGAGCAGGCGGGCCCATGGTCAGCCTCGATGTAGCAGTGAACCTGGTGACGTGGTCGGGCTCTTTTCCTCCAGATTGCCTCCGTTCGCTTTGCTTCACGGGAGCAGCGATTTCGTCGTTCCGGTCCAGTCCTCCTGTAAGTTCTCGGCGCTTCTCAGCGGTCTGGATGTCAAGGTGTCGCTCTACTTGCTGCCCGGCCTGAATCACATGGACATCGTGACTGATCTGATGTCAGCAGATAGGCGCTACTACCATCCTATCTACAGCTGCATCAAACTGGAGTGGAGGAAACTGAACCTCCTTCATCCATAACAGTTAATGTGTTCATAACGGGGCCTCTGTTTCTATCTTTATCTATTTGGAAATAATTATATTTTACTTGAATACTCATGGTCTGACTCCATAATTATGTGTCCTGCAACAATTTCTCACTGATATCAGCCTGACACATGGACGGACAGATAAATGGACAATCTGATTTATTAGATATGTGTTGATAACATGAACACAAACATGTGTCTTATGAACATCTCAATTTTCCTAATGTAAATGACTAAAGCTGAAATGTTGACTGTGGTTGCCAGGGTAACCATGGTGCAGGCAGCGGTGCTGGCAGCCTACAGCCAGAGGCCTGGAATAATCCCGTCGCAGGCTGATGACCACGTGATCTGTAATAAACGCGGGAGATCTGACGTCAGGATGAGTGTTTTGACGGGAGCATCCAGCTGGAGTCACATTTGACGTCAATCTGATTTCTCTTCACTTCTGGATCGGATTTAAACATGATTCCCCCCCGCAGAAACGACCAGATTCCAAACCTGTTCCTGTCTATTTAATCCCAAAAGCCAGAGTTGAGCAGGTAATCCGAACAAGATCTATGACTATTATTTTGAAAACTGGGGATCACGCGCACACCCACACACGCGCGAGCCGCTGGGGGCGGAGCCTAACAACCTCCGGGAGTCCGTCGGTTCATTCACGGGCGCCGCTCCGCCGCTCCGGACGCGCGTTCGCCGCTTTGGGGATCAACATTCACCGTGTGGCGGCAGCAAAGCGCGAAGAAACAACAACAGGTCGGTAAATATGTAAGCGCACGGGTTAAAGCCAGAGTTTCCTCCCGGGGGAAGAGCGAAAGATGGAGCCCGCTGTGAAACGTACCCAGGAGAAGTTGTGGCTCGGCGGTCTGCTCTGGTGGTCGCTCCTGCTCCAGCTCGTCTACGGAGGTAACTTTTTTTGTCCTAGTTTGTCCTTCGAACAAACCCCAAGTTTTACATGACAAATACATGACATTTTTTTTTTTTTTTTTAAGTTATTTTTACAGCCACCCCTCAGTTTTCTTGGGTTTTGAACAAGTGTCCTCAAGTGTTTACCTAGTGAAGCGCCCCCCTCCTGTCTGGAAACGGTAAAGCTCCCCATGCACATGCTGGCGTTATTGTCAGTAATGAGGGTACTAATGCTGCCAATGGGGGACAGCAGAGTTTGCGTGCACGGTGCACGGGAGGGCGGTTTTCGGGCTGCAAAAGCGAGGCTGCAGCAGCAGAAATAGGACTGTGCTGCCCACTGCAGTGGAAGAACTATCTGACTGTGACAGCAGCACTCTCAGCTGACATCATGGGAGCAGACAGGAGGATCCAAGGTAGAAAGTTGTTAGATGTGCATTGTCTCCATGTACGTGCTGGCCTCTCTGCTTCACTTCATCCCGCGCATGTGTCATTGTGTTCAGTTCATCCAAGCTTTGCCCCTCGGTTAATCAGAAGCCACTTTACCGTGAATCGCCCTCAGCCTCATCCTTCACTGAAGATATCTACAGTACACATTGTGGCTTTGCTTCAGGTCACTTCATCCAGAAACGACTGCGAGGTCCGAATAATGACATCCTGACTGCAGATTGCGGAAATTTGATCGAAAAGTTCTCGTCCGTGCGTTTCATGTGTGCTCTCTCGTCTTTCACAGAAAAAGTGACGTGCGTTTGAATTTGACGAGCAGAGACCCGCTCTCACCCCTCAAATTACAGTAACTGTGACTGTGTTTGCTTAAAGGTCACTGGCTTCACTGTTGTTAAATCTCACAATAGAAGGTCCCCAAAACAGCAACCCACTAACCCTGCAGACATAGATTAGCCTCCCCCCCACCCCCCCGTCCTCTGTTAAAGGTGGACTCTTAAAGGTGTCACTACTGCCTTGGGCTAAAAATCCCACAACTCAGAATGTTAAACAAAACGTGTCTTAAATAGAACTCTGAGGATGGCCATCTTGTTTTTAGCCCCCCTCACATTATAGTGACGTCAACACTTACAATTAGGCGTGCATGTCCATCCTGGTACTTAACCAAGAAATGTCAGCTCATTGCTGCTGGCTGGTCGTACAAAATCTCTCTACCCTCTTAAGTATGCAGAGGCAGCTGGAGGAATGGAAATAATGGGTGCGAAGAGTGCCTGTTACATGAATTGGGTTGTAAATATGGGTGACGCACGATGAAAAATAATCAGCGTGGGTCCAGAAATCACCACAAGCAGACTCTTGTCCGCTACTTATGCTGACGAAACTTGACGATTAAGTGTCTTGACAGCGTGGACGAACTGCTCACACATAAAACATCGCGTTTCCCCTCATTTTTAAACGAATCCACATACATGTGTCCTTTGCTGTATGTGCGTGTGGTGCCATTTGTTGCTATATTAGTTATTATACGTTCATATTATTTTTGATTTGTGTGGATGTTATATTCTTTAATGCATTTAGCCAAAGGTTTATTAGCACGCTTTGCTGGGTTTATGATCATAGTTTATGCTGCCCCATCCACGCTGATTGGATTTGGGGTAGCAAAGCTCCCATTAGTGCATTAACCCTTTAAAAAGTATGCGTTAAGTCGTATCAACCACATCTGTCCTCTTCAGTGAGTCACTGGACCGTTAGCTGCAGTCGCGCTCTTGCCCCGGCTAATGACAAATAAATCAGACGCAGAATTGGACGCGCGTCTCCGCGGAGACGGGTGTGTGTGTGTCAACGTTTGGCTGTGCGTGGGATTCTGGAGCTCATTAAAAACTTGGACTGGTGGTGCCGGGGCACAGAGGCGCAGATGAGAAATCAGAGCACGTTAGTCCAGATTACAGGGTAATGTGAGTGGGCCGGAAGGTGCGGGCGAAGAAACAGCTGGGCCTGCTCGCCGCCGCCGCCGCCCCCGAACACAGGACCTCCAGTAATGTCAGAGCCTTTCATGTTCAGGTTGACGGTTCCTGTCAGTGCCGAGCAGGCCCGAGCACGTCTGATTCTTTTGTGCCCACCTCCACATTTACTTCCTCAGTTTGTACACAGCTGTTGTGGCATTCACGTCAGACGGCTTTAGGTTTTATTTATGCCGTTTCCACGGTTCTACACAACACACACACAACTTTCTCCGAGAGCTACAACACAGGAGAAATGCCTACCTGCCATCTGATCTGTGGGAAGGAGGGTTTTTTTTTGTTCTAAGTTTAAAGTGGTTATTACTACTGCAGGAAAAGCTTTAATGTGTCATAATTATACCTTTGGCTCACTTGGATGTATGTAAATCATCGTGTTCCAGTGCCTCAAGTACAGACATCTTTTGGACACCTTGAAAGCTGGAAGATTAAGAGAGTTTCACAGGCATTCTTTTAACTCTGAGGTGTAATTTGTGTGTGTGTGTGTGTGTGTGTGTGTGTGTGTGTGTGTGTGTGTGTGTGTGTGTGTGTGTGTGTGTGTGTGTGTGTGTGAAAGAGAGAGAGAGAGAGAGAGAGAGAGAGAGAGATCCTACTTGCAGGGACATTGCTCTCTTTCTCAAGAACATGATAATTAGCCTATTATATATGTAAATGTCATATGTTGGCTATATTTAGAGCACCAGTGGCTGATTTTACTGTTTGTTTACTCTGCTTTGTTTTCACACCGCGACCTGACATTAAATTGGTGTAAATCACAGACTTCATCCTTATAAGACTCTAAAGCCTTTGATGATACTCTTCTTATTGTTTTTTTAATTGGGGAAAACCCCCATCTAATGTCTCTTTTCTCAGCTTCCTTCTATGGCGACGGCTTTGTACAGCTCAAGGCAGCTGAGTCATCCGAGCGTAACACGCTCCGCGTTCGCTTCCGGACCTCCAGCACCAACGGCCTGCTGTTTCTCGCTGCCGGCCAGACTGACCACTTACTTCTGGAGCTCCACGCTGGTCGCCTGCAGGTGGGTACATCTGTGGCTCCAGCACGTGTTCCAGCATACACACACTCATCTTTGTGCCTGTATTCCCCTGTGTAAATGTGTTATTATCTCGTAGAAGGTCATTTTCCAGAGGTAAAATTAAACAAATGACAGGCAGTGGCTTGCAGATTGCTTTGTGCTCACCACTGAAACATAAACTGACGAATCTGTCACACTGTTCTACATTTGTTCACACAAAGTAAGTGGTTCTGTAAAGATCTACAGCTAATAAAGCCCCGCAGGTTCCTCTCAGGTTGGGGTTGTTATTCCCTGTGTCTTCATCAACAATGTTTTTGCTCCACAATCGTGCGCTTCAGTAGCAGGGATGGAGGAGCGCGCTTGGACACGCTTGTCGCCTAAACGCACCATCAGCCGGGACTGTGACACGATGCTCGGAGGGCTGTGCTGAAGGCGACGGCACCTAAATCCGGCGTTGCTTTATCATAACGTCAGTTTGAACCGGCAGAACAAAAACGCTGTTTCGTTAAAGTGACTGTTGATGGTGCCAGAGTCGGATCAGGTTGCCTCAGTCTGAGCTGATGATTTCCATTCTAGTTAAAGAACACTTCAGCTACACAGGTGCAAGGTTCCTTCTGGTGACTCCTAATATTTTGTTTCCTTTCCTTAGCTGAAACTGGACCTTGGATCAGGGGAACAAGTGTTACATTCGGAGAAAAGTACCCAGCTAAATGACCTGGCCTGGCACACGGCGGAGGTTCGCCACACGCATCAAAACCTCACTCTGACCGTGGACAAGAACTCTCACGCCAGTCTGACAATGCCGAGCTCCCGGTATGATCTTCACATCGCCGATGGCCTCTTTGTTGGAGGATCCGGAGGCTTGGACCGAGTTTACCTCCCTCGAGACCCCACTGGCTTTCGAGGTTGCATGGACGAAGTGGTGTTCAATGAGCACGACGTGCTTTCGTCACTCAGGCCCTATGCTGGGTTCAAGAAGGTGTACGAGGTGTCTCCGGGGTGCAGCCCTCAGTTCTTGGCCACGGAGGAGGACCCCATCAGCTTCTTCAGTTCCAGAGCTTACATGTCACTTCCGACTTGGAATGCCCAGCAGGAAGCCGTGTTCGAGTGTGTTGTGCACACATCGGCCAAAGAGGGAATAATCCTGTTCAACTCGGCCAGGGAAGGGGACTTTGTTGCCGTGGAGATCCAGGAAGGCTTACCAGTGGCTATAATCGGTAAGGGTGGAACCAGAACTGAGCTGCGCTCCCTCACCTTTGTCAGCGATGGAAAGTGGCATTTCATTAAGCTGAGTTTCAGTTCTAAAAACTTGGTGCTGACTGTGGACGGAGAGGTCGTGAAGAACAGCCTCAGGGCTCGTCCCAAGGGCTTCCAGCTCAGAGGTTACCTTTTTGTGGGCGGCGTTGACGATAGCACCAGAGCGGAAGTCAAAAAAGTGGGTCTACTCTCTGTTTCCGGAAAGCGCGTGAGAGGCGGTTCTTTCAAAGGATGTTTGAGGAACATCCAAATCAACAGAGTGAAGATGGGTCTCTCCAACGCCATAGTCACCAGGGACCTTTCGGTCGGTTGCGAGCCAGAGAAAGAACCCGAACCAGCGACGACCGTGAGTCCAAAAACTCCTCCAGGTTCCCTCCTTCATATCATGACAACAACACCGTCACTCCAGGTCTCCACCCTCGCCAGAGGCTTGGACAGAAGGTACGGGACAGATTTTATTCAGCTCAGAAATCTCGTGGTCCAGGAAGGCGGTCGGGCGTCTCTCGAGGCCAAACACGTCAAGGTGCATTTGGATTTCAAGAAACTTGGCATCCGACAGTCTCAGATCATGTTCAAAGTTGTGGAGCAGCCAGTTCACGGTCAGGTGAGACTAGACGTGGATCCAGATCAAGAGCAGAACACTTTCAGCATGTTGGATCTCTGGCATGGTCGAGTCATGTATATCCACGGCGGATCAGAGGAGCCGGAGGACTTCTTCATATTTTCCATTTATTCCAGCAGCAGGAGGGAAGTTCCCGATTACCTGAAGGAGAAAAGATTGTACCGCTATAACATTACCGTGTCGCCCACCAACGATGCGCCTGAACTGAGCCTCCCTGAAGGAAATCTGTTCGTCCTGTTGGAAAACACCAAAAAGCGTCTCACTACGGACGTCCTGAAGGCCACGGACATTGACAGCAACCACACGGACCTCGTCTTCTCCGTGCTCGGTAACCTGAACGTAAACGCCGGCTATTTAGAATTGGAAAATAGTCCTGGAGCGGCGGTCGCCTCCTTCTCCTACGTGGATTTGGAAGAACTGAGGGTGTTCTATGTTCACACAGGGGTCTGGAACTCCAGGATTGTTCTGAGGGTTAGTGACGGGGAAAAGGTCAGCAACACTGTTGTCCTGAGGGTCATGGCTGTAGCGCTGGAGTATAAGGTTGCCAACAACACGGGCATCGACATCATCCAGGGGGAGTCTGTTTTAATCGGCTCAAACCAGCTGGCCGTGCAGACCAACGCCATCAGGCAGGCTGTGGACATTCGCTACGATATGAGCGAAGCCCCTCAGTACGGAGAGCTCCAGAGACTTCACTCAAGCGGGGAATGGAGACCGACAGATTCCTTTTCCCAGAGGCTCCTGGAAAAAGAGCGCCTGAGGTACGTTAGCACTTTTCAGGAAATCCAGACATCCAGTGCCGCGGATCAGGTCAAGTTCAACGTGACTGTGGCTGGAAGAGCATCCACGGAAGTGCTGTTTCCCATCACCGTGAAGTGGGTCAGGTACCATTTAGTGCGAAATGTCGTCTTAGAGCTGGATAAGATTCGTAAGGTCACACTGGACTCGGACTGTCTCTATGCTACAACGGAAGGTGTGAGCCTCTCTGAGGACGACCTTTTTTATCGAGTTCTCACGATACCAAAGAAAGGAAAACTTCTGCTCGGCGCCACGGTCCTGGGGAAGAACTCCACCTTCAGCCAGAGAGATTTAACTAATTCCAAAGTCCACTACGAGCTCGTGGACCGACCTCACGAAAACATAACCGACAGGTTCAAATTTCAGCTGCTTTCCAAACACGCGCAGTCGCAAAACTACGATTTTCAGTTCTCCATTAAAGCTGATGCTAACAGCGTGTTTCTGAGGAACCGTGGCCTCTCCGTCCTGGAAGGAGAGAGCAAACTCATCACCAAAGACAAACTGTTTGCAGAGACTTTGAGCACAAAAGACATGCACTACACAGTAACGAGCAGCCCAAAACATGGGAAGCTAGCACGCATTAGCCACTCGAATTCCAACGCCAGCTACAGCAACATTCTAACGTTCAGTAATCAGGATGTACTGGAGGAACGCATAATGTATATCCACGATGATAGTGAGGCGACTCAGGACAGCTTTGCCTTCATAGCCTCCATCACTGAGGGGTTCCGATCGTCCATTACAGACCACGACGTTGGCACCAAAGCAGGAACCTTCAACATATCCGTTCGGTTAATCAACGACCAAAAGCCAGTACGTGTTATAGATAAAGTTTTCCACGTCGTGCAAGACGGACAGAAGTTGCTCACTATCGAGGATTTACGTTATCACGACCCGGACTCCGATTTTGATGACAGTCAATTGATCTACACCCGACGAGGGATCCCGATGGGAGACTTGGTGCTGGTAAACGACACCACCCACAGGTTGTTCCAGTTCCAGCAGAAGGATTTGGAAGAAAAGCGCGTCCTGTTCATCCACAAAGGTGCGAGCACCGGCCGCTTCGTTCTCTTTGTTTCCGATGGAAAACACTTCATCTCCAGCCTGTTGGACATCAGTGCTCGAGAACCATTCCTGAAGGTCGCTAACAACACCGGGCTCCTGGTTCAGAAAGGCCAGTCGGTGACCATTCACAGCAGTAATTTTAGCCTGGAATCAAATTTGGATATCAGAGATGATCAGGAAGTGGGGTTCAGTCTGGTCGAGGGCCCTAAATATGGAGAACTTCGCTGCAACCGGTCAAACGTGGATTCCTTTACTCAGTCTGACTTGAAAGAGGGTCTGATCTCTTATCAGCATGATGACAGCAGCCACCTGGCAGATTATTTCAATTTGACAGTCAGAGCTAAAGATCTTCAACTGACGGTGCGAATCAGCGTGAAGGTCTTCCTGGAGAGTCACCAGAGGCCGCCCATCCTGCACCATCACGGCACCATACTGGTGGAAGAAGGGAAGCCAGTCAAAATCGACGAGTCCGTGTTAGAGGTGAGCGCATCGTAAATATTCAAGCATTACATATTTATTGAAACAACATCTTTTTAAAGAACCTTTGATTGATCAGAGACAATCTTTTAATACAGAGTTTTGTTCAAAAATGTTCAAAATCCTGATGTTAGAATGCTGCAAAATGACAATTATAATGTGATAAAATGACACAAAAATTAAGCCCAGAAAAGGGACCTAGCTGACAAAAAGGGCTCAAGAAACCTCAAATGGGAAAACAAAATGGTGTGAGCCCAAACGATCATTTCCTCTCATGCTAATGCTAATTCCTCATGAACTTTTGGGTGTCAGAATAATTATTTGACCGGTTTATATAATGCAGGTGTGTTTAATTTAAGTATAGATATTTAAAGTACAGCATTTGATATTGCCTGAGAGTGTCTGAATATAGAGCTTACATGATATAATAAACAGCAAATTCTAAAATCTTTCATTTAAGTCACAAACAAATAAAAAAAACCTCAGCAGGGTTCCGAATTGTACCACTCAGTATTACGCAATCGTTGCAGGTCACTCACGAAGATAACCTGCCTTCTGAGATCGTGTTCACAGTCACGGTGGCGCCGCCTCACGGGTTCCTGCGGCGCTTTGACAAAGAGCGCTACATCGGAACCAAAACGTCCGGCGTCACGACATTTACCCAAGAGGACATCAACGGCGGGAACATCCAGTACGTGCAGGCAGAGCCAAATAAAGCCAGTGACGCTTTCGTCCTCCACGCCACCAACGGGGTCACTCACGTCCGTGACATTCGGATGTCTGTTGACATCATCCCCTGCCTCATCCCACTGCAAGTCACCAATATCACTGTGAAAGAGGGCGCCTCCAGGGCGCTGACCCAAGACGTGCTGAGCGTCACCAGCCCACACTTCTCTGGAATCAACTTCCTGTACAGCGTGATTGAGCCCCCGCAGCACGGTCACGTTGAGCACTCCCGACATCCCGGCGTCTCCATAACCTCGTTCACCAGGAGACAGGTGAGGGATTTATCCTGGAGGAGGGAGAGGAAGTCTCCAGTGAGGAAGAAATAGCTTTAAAAAAAAATCTTACACCTGATCTGAAAATCCAGTTGTTTTTGCCCGAAAGGTCTTCGGAGGTTAATAATTGTAATAATCATTAATCTTCCCGCTCCTTTATTACCAGGTGGAGCACGAGTTCATCTACTACGTCCACGACGGCAGTGAAACCGCGACCGACAACTTCACCGTGGGGGCCAACGACACGGGCCTGAGGAAGCACAGCGCCGGCCAGACGGTGCACGTCCAGGTTACAGCTGTCAACGACGAGCCCCCTCTTATTACAGCCAACAGGGTCCTCAGGGTGAGTCGGCACTGCTGCGCTATATTTAAACCCCTTTTTTGGTTGCAGGTAGGCCTCTGCTGTAGCGTTCTGTCAGTGGTGTGTAGGGATTGTTGCAAGTTGCCAGGGCCGGCCGGGTGGGGGGAACTATGCTAGTTATGTGGAGGAGGGCCCGGGGGCCGGCGGCGAGGGGCTGGCCTTCATTTGGAAGGGTTCCAGATTTAGCTGCAGCTAAGAATAAAGTGAAATTTAAAAAGTTCCTATTCTGTTGACGCTGCTGGGATTTGTATGAGCAGGGTGCTGCCGTTTTATGGTTTGGGTTGACTTCAAATGATCTCAAAGTCCTCTCATGATCGCAAAAGCATTTTTAAAAAAGACCCCAGGCCTTAAAGTGACACACCACAGAACGCCGCCATGATTTAGCCCCTTTTTACAGCATCCAAGTGTGGAGTGACATGATGGAAACAGCACTTACTGTGAGCTCACAGCTTCAGTTTAATCCTGTTTAAACTCTGTCCCCTATTTGACGAGGAGGGGTGGGGTTGGGGGGGTTAAGAAGTTTAGGTCTCTATTGTCTGTGCAGCTTTTCTCCAAATGCTTGAAATTCCTCAAGAATCCAGCACCTTGAGGACAATTTCTTACCCACTTTATTATTCTTTTTAAGTCTAAAGTGCATGGTTATGTTTAAAGGGAATTATTGTTTGAGCGATGACTGAAAACTGACCCATTTATGAGCTCCATCTTCAAACCAACATTATCTTCAGGTGAAAGTGAAGGTTACCATAGTTCCAGCAGGTGGCTCTCTGTCCCTGCACTTCGCTCAGCTCCAGTCAGACGCTCACAGGCAGCAGTGCAAGATAGTCCTTCACGTGTGTGTGTGTGTGTGTGTGTGTGTGTGTGTGCGCATTTTTTAAGGTGTGCTTTGAATTATATCCCCAGATGACAACTATCTCTATTTTGTGCAGGCGCCCACACAGGAACGCATGAAAAAGAGCCTGATGAGCAGCTTGTTCTGGTTTTTGCTCTGAATTTGTGCAGTTTGATGTAATTAGTCTTTTTTCCCGTGCAGTGAGTCACACTGAAGTCTCACGGGACCGGTCCGGCTGTGACTTCCTGTAAAATGAGTGATTCGCTGAGGCGTATCAACCATATCAACACTCCCGCGGCGCTGGGGCGATGTGTTCAGTGGCTAGATGTGGTTAAAGCGGCTAATTGGGAAAGAACCTCGGTTGTGTTTTATTCAGCTGTTTTAATGAGCAACAGTGACATAAATAAAACAAAAGCAATAACATGATGGTGTGGAAAATGTGAGCTTGACCAACAGGACAGAACATTGTGGTTTTATCGTAATCCCCAAAGACTCAGTTCTTGAAAACATCAGTAGTGCAACAGGCTGTCCTCATAGCTCATGACGTCAAACACATTAGGCAACTTTGACAGGAAGTTAAACTTAAATTGGTGAATATTAATCAGCACAAGGAGGTTCAGCTGCAGGAAAGCCTGAAAGTTTAATCAGCGTGGATTGAGCCCTAATTTATTTTAAATAAGAAGGGGCAGTTAATCAGGCCGTTAGCATCTCTGTGTTTATCCGTCTCGAAGCTCTGCATCCCTGCAGTACTTGGTGCCTCCACGGCTGGCATGTTATGCACCTGTTGACCTGGATAGAAGCTCATTCCTGGTGTGTGTGTGGGTCACTGTCAGTGACCCTTTTTGTGACGACTCTGGTGTCACCTGTCCTCAGCGATCACCAGAGGGTAAATTCAGGCCTTTTCTCCCTCTCCCCCTCTGCAGGCCCCACCCAGATGTGGTTGCAGTAACCTTTTCAGATCCTTCCCCTTTTGTCACACACCTCAAGATTGTCACACACATAGTTTCAATCCCATCTGCTCCCATGCAGAAGCTCGGTGCTGCTACCCAGACCTGGTTCTGATGGCCAGATTCATGCTCCCTTCACATTAAAGAATCATCTTAACTGTCCCTCACAAACACTCCTACTGTGTTTCCACTTGCTTTGTGCTATATTTAGTCTACTTAATACTTAATGTGCGAACTTTCTGAGATCACAGATTACAGATTGAATCTGTTCTTCCTGTCCAGGTTTGGGTGTCCTCGGTGACAGAGATCAGGCCAGAGGATCTACAGGCGCACGATCTGGACTCGCCACCGGAGGAGCTGCACTTCATGGTGACCCCACCAAGCAACGGGCACCTCGCCCTGAAGAGTGCCCCCATGGCAGCCGTGCTCAACTTTACCCAGGCCCACATAGAAAGAGGACAGCTGCTGTTTGTTCACAAAGGCATAAACCTGCCTGCACATTGAGTTCCTGGGACCAACCCCAGCCTTTTGTAATCACGCTCATTGAATTTGCAGGTGCCATGTCTGGTGGATTCAACTTCCAAGTCAACGACGGTGTGAACTTCACTCCCAGGCAGATCTTCAGCATCACCGCCCAGGCTTTAGTTGTCAGTTTAGAGCGAAACCGTCCACTTAAGGTGTTTCCAGGTAAATCCTCCTGCTGATACATCCTCAAGTGTAAGACTGTAAAAATGATGGAACAATGCATTTTTAATTGCCCCTGCCTTCAATATTGACTTCATTAGCCTGCTAGAAGCTGATTAAACCTGTCCACCTGAGTATTTCAGCACTTTTCCAGGAACTGCTCATTGATTAAACCAAAAACCAAACCAAATACCAGAAAAGCCAGACTGGAAGATTTTGATGTACAGTGAATTTGTATGGTGGTAAAACAAGATGATGTCATCTGTGCGTGGGGTGGGTTATGCGATTTCCCCCAGTCCGGCTCAGATTTGGATGGAAGGGATGGTTACGGGGGGCAAGCTGCCAGCTGGCGCGCTCTGCTGAGCTTCCCAGCCACAGGCAGAGCGGGGGCTCCAAATGCTCTGTCAGTCCGAGGCAGCGCTGCTTGTGCCCAGTGCCAGGCGGGGCAGAGGGGTGGGGGTGAGCGCTGGCGTGATAATAGCTGTCACTGGTAATGAAGTGGGGGGGGGGACCCGCTCGTACTGAGGATGTTTTTTTTCTGTTTGAACCCATCAAACCCCTTTTTCTGATGTGGAGCATGTTCTTGTTTTTAAGATGCGAAGCTTCCAACTATGCAACATTTACATTTTAGTCTCCTTAGAAAGGCCATTTGCAGTCTGACACTCTTTATTATTGCTTCTATAAAATATAACAATTGGGGGTTTTTTACAATTTGCTATAAAAAAAACCAACATGAAGGGACGCATAAAAACCCTGTCTCAGGGTAAAAACCCTGTCTCAGGGTTAAAATAGACGTGTCGACCACCCGGCTGTTTTTCCTATGACCGTTAAGTTTGAAGATCCTCTGACTCAAAAGGAATCGCACCCTTATGAATCGAGCTCTAAAGTCTTGGGTTTGTGGTTGCACATGTGCAAAGCGCTACGGCAACGCTAGCACTTCTAACACACTGCAGCATCCTCAGTCTCCTCCGGTTCACCTGGTTTCTCTAAATCTTTCGTGTTGTTTGCTGAAATCCAGCCGGTGCCGATACGGAGCCGGTCAGCACACATCGGCAGGAGATGAGAGACGCGCGTCTCCCTCTCTTCCTCCGGATGGAAATTTCCCGTGGGAGACAGCCGAAGGTGGTGGGAGTGCTCGTGACAAGTGATGAATGAATTTCACTGTGCATCAGCCCCTCGTCCTCTCTCCTTCATTGCCTTCCCGATTCCCGGCATTGTCGGAGATCCACGACAGTTCATGTCAAGCAGAACAGAAGCTCTCAGTTGTTTTCCCCTGCTGACAGGATTTCTGTGTCTTTCCCAGTGAGCAGATTTTATTTTTTCCCCTTCTTTTTGAACTGTACGCAGCTCTTAGCTCTTTAGCAGCGATGTAAGACGCCAGCGTTGATGGGAGACTTCAATGGCCTCATCCCGTCGCTCAGCAGCTTGTTGATCGCAAACTAAGAACCAGATGGAAAATTAAGGTTGGCAGCCGCTTTATCATCTATTTAATTAATTCCATCTCGCTTCTTTTAAGGGTCTTCGACAACCCTCACCAGTGAGGATTTACTAGCGGTGACGAACGACTTCAGCAACTCCTCGAACAGGGTCATTACGTTCAACGTGATTCGCCAACCAAAGCTGGGCCGTCTGGCGATGAGGCGGCCCGACAATTCCACATCAGACATTTCCACTTTCACACAAGACATGGTGAGAACATCCTCAGCGTGCTTCTCTGGCACACGCACAGTGGGAATATTTTCCAATCGTTTTGTGTCTAATGTATCATTGGAAGACAAAACGGGCGCCAGGTTAGAGTGAGGATCTATTTCCTGTTTGTGCCTCAGGTGAACAGAAAAGAGGTGGTGTATGTGCAAAGTCCCATTGAGTCCGTTGGGTGGGAAGCCATGGACTCCCTGACCTTCCATGTGACATCAGCGCCTGCGTCTCTGGACAGTCAGACCTTCAGAGTGGACATTTCCTATGAGAACACTGGACCTGAACACAACACCGTCCTGCTTGCAAACACAGGTATGAACCTGATGTCAGCTATGCTAACAGCGCTCTGCCGTCTCGCAGATTCACACCTAGAGCTTGATTGATGTTTTCTGGGTAACAGGTGCCGTGGTAACAGAAGGGGAAAGCGTCGTCATTGACGAATCCAAACTAGACGCATCCAACCTGATGTCCAAGCTGCCGACGCCTGAGCGGAGCTCCCACGAGGTCTGGTTCCAGGTGCTGTCTCTGCCTCAGCATGGCGTCATAGTGGTGGGGGAAAGGAACCTCACTAAGGAGAAACCCAACTTCTCTCAGTTCATCGTTAATAAGTACGGCATCACCTACCTGCACGACAATTCAGAGACGACCCGGGACTCTTTCATATTCAGCGCTTGGATCAATCCGAAGGGCAAAACGGCGCAGCGCCCTCACGAAGGCAGCAACGTGGTGGAGGAGCGGTTCAACATAACAATCCTGCCTGTGAACGATCAGCCGCCTCTGCTGAGGACCAAATCTCCAGGTCTGAGGGTGGTGCAAGGAGACACAGTCGCTCTCAAACCTGAGGATCTCCATGTGGAAGACCTGGACGACCCTCCGGAGGACATTCGCTTCTCTGTCATCAGCAAACCAAACAATGGCTTCCTGGCTCTTGAGGGAAGATGGAACGAGTCGATAGGGGCGTTCACACAAGCCCAGATCAATAATGGAAGTATCTATTTCATCCACGATGGAAGCACCGGCTCAGGGGTGTTCTACTTCAGTGTTACAGATGGTCATCACAAACCGCTGTACAAACTGTTTAACCTGGAAGTGACGGAAATCACCATTTCTCTGGTTAACCACTCACGGTTGTGGCTGGAACAAGGCAAGACCTTCATTTCTCTGAGCCAGGATCACCTCGCAGCCCAGTCCAATGGGAAAAACGTCAGCATCCGTTATCTTATCACCAGGCCCCCGCTCTTTGGAAAAGTCTTGAAGGAGAATTTGGAGGTCAAAGAGTTTGAAGAGGAGGATCTGAAGTCTGGAAAGCTCTCCTATCATATGACCTCTGTGGCCTCTGCTGAAGATAGCTTTGAGTTCACCGCCTTCACCTCAGAGGCTAATCTGACTGGACAGGTGCTTAACGTCACTGTAGCGCCCCTGATCCAAGTGGGAGAAGGTGTCAGGATTCCCAATGGGATCACTGTCAAACTGGCCACCAGCTTCCTGAATGCTTCAGCGCTCGCAAAGATCTGTGGCAGCGACCCCGTCTTTGAGATCAAGACCCATCCTAAGTACGGCAAGGTGGTTCGGCCTAAACCAGGCGTGTCCCACACATCTGTGCCAGTTCAGTCTTTCACCTTTCAGGAGGTGGTGCGGGAGGAGGTGGGCCTGGAGCTGAGCGCCAACCTGACGGAAGTCCGAGAACTCAATGATTCGTTCACGTTTCTGCTGAAGGCCGACACCGTGCCACCCGCTGGAGGGGAGCTCCACTTCACCGTCGTTCCATACGACCCAGAACTTTCTTTGACTACAAAGAGTCCCGTCTCAGCTACAGCACCAGAGTCTCAGACACCACTCCAGAAATCCAGGAGTGGAACGACCTTCCCAGCTCTGACTACTGCTTCCCATCCAACCCAGCAAACGAGCAAGAACCAGCAGAAGTTCAAAGGACAGAGCCGCTGGGGAAACGCCAACAGAACCAGCGTCTTCAGCACAACCCTCGGCAAACCGACGCACCGAACCGAGGAGCATCCCTTCAGAAACACACCCGTCCGTGTGGAGTCGTACCCTCAGAAGCCCTCCAACCCCCTCCTGGTCATCCTGCCCCTCCTGGCCCTGCTGCTGCTCGTCATCATCTTCGTGGTCCTGGTCGTCTTTCTGCGACACCACAGGCAGCGGAAACAGAACACGGCTACACCAAAGGACCCGGACTCCACTGGCCTTCAGAGCAGCCAGGCCTACCAAGCACAAGCTCAGAGGAGCCCAGCAGTTCCCACGGTGACGGTCACACCCTTGACCCGCACATCCAACGGTGGCCCGGTGCTGGATCGGTCACTGACGCCTGACTGGGGCTACGCCCGCCGCACGGCTGATTCTAACGTGCAAATAAGTTCTTGGAGGAATGGCTTCCCTTCCTCATCCTCCCAAGTTCTTCATCCCAGCACTCCAACGTTGCAGAAGAATCAGTACTGGGTGTGATCTGCTTCAATTTAGCTCACGTTTTATCAGTTCAAGCTCTGGTGTGACACACAATCACACCAACTAATCAACACATCCGTCACTCTTACTAAGGTAATGGATGCAATGCAACACAATGCAAGGCACAGCTAGCTAACGTCCGAACCAAGTGAGTCACGAAAGGCTTCCCGAGGTCACGCCAGGATTTCTTTGTTCTATTAAGACAAACTTGGCCTAACGGGTCATTTAAAAAGAAAACTGCTTTGGCCAAAGTCCTTTGCACGACATTAATTATTGTCCGCTAGGCTCACTTTTAGTCAACCATTCTTGCAACAAATGTCATTGTGGTTTAGTGTTTGGTGCCTCATCTATGACATCATCTGCTCCTCATGCACGTAGAGCTCGTCCATTAATGATTCTCACCTCTGAGGGGATTTTATTTACTTTAGGAACTAAGACTGAGGTCGCTGTAACCACTGTAAGCATTTTGATTGCATAGATTTAATATTGTGTCAATGGTAACACACATTATTGTGAACTCAGGCGTGAACATTCAGTCGTGTGATTGTTGCTGGTTATTACACTGGTGTGGTTCTGGGATGTATTTAAAGGGAACAGCAACCACTATTTACGGACCTTTTTATGCAGTAATCTGGGTCCACTTGCAAGAGAGTACACACTGTTTTGTTATGTTGTTTTTGTTACTGCGCCTGGTGGCACTTTGCTAAAAGAGATCGCAACACTGACCTTTAACCCCCCCCCCTTGTTCAATTTGCCAGCTGTTACTGTAAAAAAAAGAAGTGCAAACTGTAATGGAGAAATGCAGAAAAACTAGCACAATCTTTAAAAATACCTGCAGCTATTTACGAGAAACGGAGGCTGCGTTTGTTTATCTGTGCACGTGTCAAACAGTCCAGATTGAGTTGTAAATCATTCCAGTGGTGAACGTGCACGGTTGTCCCGTTGTGGGGGCCGTCGCCACAGGAAGCGACTGGAATCATGCACTGTGTGTGATTAAATCTTTTTTTTTTTTATTACTAAAATGTCTGTGTCATGTAAAATGTCCTGATTTATCTGCGCGTGTACTTATTTATTTATCTGGGTCAGGTGATCCTGCTCCCCTCGTCGTGCTGTCCTCGTGGGAACCGCGTCATGTTTGGAGGGGCTGTGGGATGTTTTTCTGCAGCGTCGCTGCTGTGAGTCAGCCCTCGTGATGGGATCTGCAAGCGCTCGGTGCTGTCACGCTTGTGCGGCCGCGGTGGAAGGTGACAGCTCATGATTCTGAGTCGCTCCACAGCTTTGGACAGCATTCGCTAAAATCTACAGCCGCGGCCAAGAATGTTGACCCCTCTGCTTCCAGGAATAACTCCTCCAGATATTGGCCTTAATGCAACATAATAAGCTAGCGCGTGGTCCAAAAAGCAATTTGCTCTGAAAAAAAAGGCTGTCTTTTTTATTTTTTACTGCCCCCACATCTGACAGACACTTAGAAACTCAGTAAATCTTATTTACCTGCCAGCTGGAGCTGCTGTTCACATAATACCCCGGGAGAAAAATCAGATTTTTCTTTTATTTATTTGACCGTCTCGAGCTGTTTTTATTCTGTCGCCATGCAGAATCTCACCACCACGGTCAACTTCAGCATTTATAAGCTAAATAAAAACGGGGATTTTTCCACTCGGTGGAGGATTTTATAAGAAGGCCTCGGCCCTCCCCCCCACCTAACACACACAAAGTTGTTTTCTGTACTCTCTTCATCTCCTGTGTGTGTGTGTGTGTGTGTGTGTTTAAAGCAAATTTGGCTTTGTTTTTTCCTGCTGATTCCCAGCAGAGGAGCCCAGTCAGTTAGTACCAGCCTGTCCCCGTGCACAGATGTGGGTTTAGAACCTTGTGAAGTCGAGCAGATTCAACAGTTATTGGTCACTTTTCGGTCTTTCATAGTCATAAAGAAGGTTTGACTCGGATGGTTCGTTTTATTCTATCATTGTTGTTGGAAAACCAGACTTGTGGACCGTGTCCCACTGTAGAAGCGGGCAGAGGAGGGAAGGAAGGCGCCCACGCAGCGGCGGCACAGGTGTCTCAGTGAGACCCCCCCCCCAAGGTGGCCCGGGGACACTCCCGGGGACGAAGTCACGGGGGGAATCTGAAGGCCCTGGAGCCTGCATGCATGGGTATGGAGTCAACAACCCAATGTGAGCCTCTGCTCGGAGAGGTCGTCATGGTTCTGCTGTGACACACAAATGGGTTGCCTGACTTCCAGAACCCAGCAGAAACCTCAAGCCCAGGAGAACCCTGCAGGAGCGAGGAGCCCTGTGTCTCCTTGGTGTGAGAGCTCAAAGGCTTTTGCCTGAGACCATGATCATCCTGCTTTGGTGCCTCTGAGTCCAGGCCCAAACCACTGAGCCACACCTGAGGATGCCCTCCACCCTTTGTGGAGGAGGAGAGACCCTCGTTGTTCTGAACTGGTTTACCGTCTGAAATCCGGGATTATTGTCTTATTCCTAATGAAACAGTCCATCCTTGAGTGGTCTGAGCCTCTTTCGTGCCTGATGGTGTCCTCCAGCAGCACTGAAATCTCCCCATTTAGACCCAGGACCGAGGGTCTGATGCCGGGCCCTTCCAGTGACTCTGATGTGGTTGGAACCTGCAGGCGCCCAGTTCTAGGGGGTCCTGTGACCTCTGAGGAACCTGCGACCTTTGAGGCTAGTGGCCCAGGAGGCAGAAATGTCCCTGGTGCTCGTCCCCTTTATCAGGCCGCACGCAGCACCCAGGTCATGTGACCTGGTTGTATAATGCTTTGATCTGTGCATCTGCCTGAGGAGGAATGAAACAGAGCCGGCTGTGATGTACCGACCCGCTCAGCTTTGGCTCCCAGTCGAGCCTGACCAAGATTCCTGCCATGATATCGTTACATAGTAATTACAAAAATGGCTTTAGCACCGTTATCTTCCCTCGCCGGCCTTTAACGGCCTTCACTTGTTCATTTTTGGGAATCTTGAGAAGTGTTTCTGCTTCCAAGAACAAAAGTCAGATTTTGGCCCCAGAAAGAGGAATTCAAGTGTTGAGTAAATGCTGACGCCTAAGTGTTCAACGTAACCCAGACAGACAGGAAGCAGCCACAGGGGATAATTAGAACATGTTGTCGCCCTCAGACGTTAGATTTCAGGGTGACGACGGGCGTCGTTTGTGGGTTAGGAAGCACGCGCGCTCCAGTTGGCCCTGGCCTCCCGCTGCCTGTCGCAGGCTCCCTCTAACAGGTGGGAAGTCCTGCCCACACCAGGCAGCTTTTTATGAAGGATGATCGGCTGGCGGAAAATTCTGCAGAGGCTTTCAGAATGTGGCACCTTGACGTTAAAGGTCTGCTGGAGGAATTTCGGAGGAAGCGTCTGGGCCACCCGTTCTGAGGAGGCCGTCTTCTGCCTCCCAGCTGTCGCGGGCAGTAATTAACAGCAAACGACCTTTAGTTACAGGTGCACCACAGGACACAATCGCTCACACCTGCAGGCCAGAGCCCCGTCGACGAGCTCATCCTCACCGCCACGAGGAGAACACGCAAACACACGAGATAATTAGCTGGTGTTCCTATGGCAACAGATGATAAAGCTGGTGACCTGGGTGGGATCAGTAGGAGGTGAGTGTTCCACAGGCCAGACCGCCAGTTTCCTGCAGCGCGCTGTGGTTCACAGGGCAGCTGCTGGTCAACGCTGTGTGTGAGTGTGTGTGTTTGTGCTTCCTTCAGAGTACCAAAGTAATACTTATTTTACCAGCAAAGTGAGGACATTTGGGCTGGTGTTCAAAGGTTAAGACGTGGTTTGAAGGTTGGAGGTTGGTGGTGAAAGCTGGTGTGATGCAGCCTTTAGTGTGACATGTTACACGCATTTCTTTTATTGTGTGAGTTTAAATCGTGTAAAAGCCTGGTTTCACAGAACCGAAAAGAAGCAGAGTTTTAGGGCTCAGCCTCAACCAGAGAAGGTCGCCCCCGCCGTTATATTTAGAAAGAAGAAACAGTTTAAGCAATTTTTAGATGCTTTGCAGGAACTTCACATGTTCTCAGTGCGGATGACTTAGTTTTAGCTTGAAAAAACAAACATTTTTTCCCGCTTTGGGACGAGTAAATATTTAGCCTGGGCCGTATCACCGAGGCTGATGTAAACAGGGGAAACGGCCTCTTCTGGATGTTCTTGCTTGTTTGTTGTAATTAGAGCTATAAATGAAACCCCGAGGAAGGAGGGGACGCAAGGAAGACAAAAGAGTGTGTGTGTGAGTGTGTGTGAGAGAGTTTTCTTTTCCAGACGGCATGAATGAGGCCCCAGCGGAGAGCACTTCCTGTGTGAGGGCTACAAAAACAGAGCGAAGGACGCCGTCGCCCCCACGTCCCCGACCGTTCTGCAGGTAGCTGCTGCTCTTCTTTTCCCTGACGATACAGAAAAACAGTCGTTTCCTCTGAAAACACCGACCCTGAACAACAAAGTGCGACGCCGCTTCCACTGGGGGAGCGTTGGTGGGTGGGGGATGCCCCAGAATTCTGCCCACCGGCGATGAATTTTGATTGGCCTGTGAAAATGGAGCCAGACGTGACATCGTTCACTGCGTGACCTCGAGCGACTCACACCCGCCTCTTCCTCCCGAAGCCGTTTTAGGGAGGAGAAATCCGACTTCAGCCCTAAAATATCAAGACGTGGCGCGTTGGTGTGATGCTGCAGCGCTGATGTCAGCAGGTGATGTCATGGAAGCGTGTTTGTCCGGTCCCACTTCCTTCAGAAGCACGGCAGGGAGCCGACGCTGTGGTTGGAATCAGCTTAAAGTCCTTTTCAGCAAGTTCTCTCTGGGAGTTCCAAAGTTGGAAGGAATAAAAACAGCTGCATTGATTCATTTATTTATTTTCAAGGCAGCGTGACTTTGGAAATAGCCGACAAACGTTAAAGCTTGTTGAGGCTAATTACCTTTGAGGCACATTTGAACCCACGGACACCGTTTGTCTTCCAAACACGACAGACATTTCAGGAATGTTGTACTCCGAGCAGGCGGCGGGGAGAGAAGAGCGGCGGCGTAAACATTCATCCTGCCCTCATCCTCATCGTCAGCCATCAACACACAGACCAGCCCCACTTCCATTACCAACATGTTGGTTCCCACACCTGCAAACCCAAGAAAGGGAGCCTAAATCCCCTCTGGGTGGGGGTCAGGGGTCAAACCCAGGGGAGGGGTTGATGGATGGTGATTGCTCTGGAGTCCCTCAGCTTTGGCAGGACTGGGTCGGCTCTTTTTGCCCGAGTCAAGACCAGAACCGGTCCGCTCTTATTGAAAACAGACTCAGCCAGAATCCCTCCAGCAGGAATATGCTGAGTAGAGGGAATTTTTGAACATTCCGAAAGACTCCGCTCAGAATGAAGGGAAAAATAGGCCGTACGTTTGCTTCTACCTCTCATGTGCTATAGCAGTCAAGGTTAGCAGGTTAGCATTGTTAGCTCACAGCGAGGAGGATTCAAGGTTTGATTCCAGGAGAGGAAAAATAATGATGTTCCGACTGTCCCAAGTAGATAAAAACCTACTTTTCCCAGGTTCTCAAACAAGAGCTAATTATTTTTAGTTCTTTCCAAGCTATAATTATTGAATATTTTTAACTTATGCTAATTAGCTGGTGCTTTTTTTTGCTGATACACGTCATGTGTGAGTGTTTAGGCTAATTTGGGGTTTTTTTTTCCACTCGTGTTCGTTGAGTGCATCTTTATACAGAAGTGTCCTGTGCGGTTTATCCGATACATTAGATTAATTCTAATTTAATTATGCTTCCACTTGCCAGCTATTGAGACTTATGGGAAAAACAAGCCCGAGTTCAAGAATGTGTCCCAGAAAAAATTTAACTAATCAAGCGCTTAAACCAGCAGCTGGGAGACGTTTACGCCAGATTTCTTCATTTTTGGATCATCCCGTGACCACAAAGAGGAGGTTTGTGATGTTTCATCAAGTTAAAACAGGACATAAGAACGGCAATATTCAGAATTCCAAACTTTCCCGGGACGTTTTTTGTAAAACGTGCCTCTGAGTAAAATGCATCCAAAACCAAACTTTCCCGCTGCTTTGACCCCTGACCTGCCTGCCTTTAGCATTCAAACCTCAGGCTGCAGAGAGCAGGAGGGGAAACGGGGGCACCCATTTCCCCGGGCGCTGGCAGTTCTCATAGAAAGGCCTCAGGGACGATGACTGAAGGCCCTGAACGTCCCATCGTAGACAGAGAAAAACAGGGATTCTACCAGAAGAGACGGACACAGAAAGATGGCGATAATTAACTCTTTGTGGACAGAAGGCTAATTACCATGCTAACACAGCTGCTGCGGCTGTTGTCAGTCAAATCTCTATTTAACAGTGTGAATGTTTGAACTCTGACCAGAAATGTGATCATTTCAACAATCTGGTGGTAAATTGTACTCTTCCTGTACGGAACTGTTTTTACACTGTCGCAGATAAACACAAGTGCTGCAGTTGATAGTTCTCAAACTGATAACATTCGGAACCCACCTTTTTTTTTCCAAAAAGGGGTGGAGCCTGACTGTTAGTTGGCCTATAGATGACCAATCGGAGCAGAATGGGCAGGGAAAGAACTGAAATATTTGCACAAACACTAATTAATGTTAGTGAATTTGTCCAATTTGTTGCATCAAAGAGCCGATCGATCTGTTCTAATCTCTTCTGTTGCTACTAGTTAATAGTCTCATACTCTGAAAATCTATTCGCGTCTCCTGCTGTGTCAGTGCTGCGTTAGCACGCTAACGTGGGAAACCACCTTGGAAAAGAAACAGCTTTTTTAACAGTGACGTCACTATTGATGAAACATCAGCATACGGGCGCTAACTAGACGTATCCGAACGCGTTGCATAAACACACTGACCGACAGAGAACAGCTCACCAAAAAAACCCAGTCATTGTCTCGGTTTAATGTGCTAATGACCGCCTCCTCTCCCTCTGACCTTTTCCTGTTTCGCTCTGGTTTAGCCGTCATCCATCCGGGCGTCTCTCTCACTGGCCAGATGTCCCAGATGGCCGGCTGCACGCCTGCGTGCTGTCAGCAGATCTGCGGGCCAAGTGCGAGCGTAGCATGAAACCCTGACACGGCACAGCAGGCCTCCAGAGATGCAGCCAAGGAAACCTGCAGAGCTGTGCAGTTTGCTCCGTCCGAGCGGCTGCCTCATGTAAACAAGCACTTCCTGCGGTATTGGTTACGGCACGAGGAGAATCTCGCCAAAGCAACACACAACACTCAGAACCAGTGAAGAAGGGCTTTATTTAGCATCTGAGCGTCTACGTTAATCTCTCCATGATGAACAGCAGTACAACCAAAAGGTCTACAAGAGCGCTATTAAAACGGCGCCACTGTTAAAACAGGTGGACCCTGGACCCTCAACCAGCCTCACCACAGCACCTCAGAGTCTGCGAACTAACAATCCATCGACACGACAGCACGCGTAGCGTTGAGCGTCCGTTCTGCTCCCCTTTACTTCCACAAACCTAAATAATCACCAGTGCTGAAAAAGTGAAAGACTCTATTATCAAAGCAGATAATAACTCCCTTTCTCACGCAACCCTGCGGCCGACAGGCCAATAAACGGCACGACCGCTTAGCATTATCCCATAAAAGTCGCTGATCGGACTATATTCCAATATAAAGCTTTTTAGTATCCTGTATTAAAAAGGCCAGAGGCATCATCAGAAGGCACGGTGGGACGATGGTGACAGCCTGCCTGGTGAAGAGGTTGTAAACATTCCATCCTGTGGGTCACAGTGAGAGATTCCAGGAAGGCGTTAACAGGCAGTGAGGTGGCCCCCGCAGCGTGGCCGCGTGGTCTCTGAAACAGTCACTTACAAACCGTTGAAAGGCTAAAAAACCCTGTTGAAATAGGAAATCCTGGAGGCCTGGATACAAGGATTACACGGATGGGGTCAGATCTGCACACACACCAGAGGCGCCTCCATTAACGCTGCTTCCCATCCAGTAATAATCGAGGATGTGTTGTTAGCTTGACTAAAATAACTCAATTACAGCTCCCCTATTAAACACGGACATCCACTCCCATAAACGCATGCTCAACAAGCACAGAAGCCTGGATTTCTTATTAGCACAAGACTGTAAATCTCCATAAGCGGCTCGGCCGACGCCCGACGCCGCCCTTCAGCGGCGGCTGCTGCAGCCTCGCCACAGTCTGAGCCGCCGTCCCCTAGACGTCGTCGTACTTCTGCAGGGCCTCCTCCAGCTTGCCTGTGACTCTTGTGAAGAAGGTGATCTGCTGCTGCAGGTAGTGCTGCATCTGCGCCTTGAAGTCTCGCACGCGGATCTGGTGGAAGTGCTGGATCTCTGCCAGCGTGGCGCAGGAGATGATGTTGCAGCGGTCGTTGATGCCGTCGGCCTGCGCGGGGTCCATCTTGCCCTCCTCCACGTGCTTCTGGCTTTCCTTCACCTTTGTCAGGGCTCCTGTGGAGAGCAACCAGGAACAATCAATAATGTTTGGTTGCAGAAAACAGATTCCATGAAGGGAAAACACCATTTATGTTTTATAAATGTCAACGGCCAGCTAGCCCTCGGTGTGAGGGAAACAAGGTGGATTCCCTTAAACATCTGATTTAATCAGCACTTGAGGCTATTAGACGTTAACAGGAAATGTCATTCGGAATCTGAATGATGCCGTGTAATTTGCAGGCGGAGCCGGTTAAACAGTGTGTTCCAGACAGCCTGAGAACCGCTCCTGTGTGGGGGGAAATATCCCACACATGAGGTCACAGAGGCCTTTCAGAAACAGCCATTTAAGGGGATTTGATAGCATCTCGCCAGCGACTGCTGGCATTTCCTTAATCCTGATCTCAGCAGGCAGAGACACCCTCCACGGAGACGCAAACGAGGCGGGCAGACGGAGCGGGACCTCCAAGAACGGGTCAGTTCATCACACAACCGCCATCGCGCCGTCAAAGAGGTCAGGAGGTCATGGCGGGCTGGGGCGGCTGCTCCTGGATGAGCTTGTGTTGTTTTTACTGCTGGATCCACAAATCAGGTCCATCTGCTCGATTCCGCGTAGTTTACGTTTCTGTTTCCTGATTCAATAGGACGCTGGTGGGAACACATGGCGGTCTGGGGCGTTTCAGCCCCCCCCCATGTGACCCAGCTGGCTCAGGACCAGTGCTGACGCACGTGATGGTGACACGGTCAGCAAGTGCAACAGCGCAAACCTGACCTGCAACAGGCGGCCTGGGCGCACGTCGCCATCAGGGCTGATGTCATCCCTGGGTAATATTTGTGCCCTGAGGAGGTTTAGTTGGACCGCCTGTGCTGGCCTGTCTGGGGGGGGGTTTAAAGTAAGAATCCTCCCTGAAAGCTGAGACAACAGAGGACGGTCTGACCTAATCCTGCCCTCTCTTGGCACCTGCTCACAGAAAATGTAAGATTACGCCTCACCCTCCGTGTAAACGCTGGCAGAAGTTCCCCTCATCGACTCCTCCTGCCCCCCCCCCACCCCTCCCACACTCCCCAGGAACACGCCTGTCTGCCCTCAGGCTTCCTTTTCGCTGCAGCCCAACACGGATCTCTGGAATTCCTCTAAAGCACAAGAACGTGAAAGAAAAGGAGCGACCCGGGCCCGGAGTCGGCATAAAGGGGCCGACAAACAAAGCAGAGGGAGGTGTTCAGACGCGTCCAGGGTTGGGGTTAGGGAGGAAGGGGTCCGCAGCAGCGGGCTTCACAGGCACGGCCAAATCACCAGCCGGTACCTCCCTGTCTGGACAAGTGGGGCCGGTCGTTATTTTCCAGATTTCCCTTCATCAATTGTGTTTTACGGCTATGAAAACGCCACAAAAGGAAGAGGACTGAGTTCATTTGGGAGCCAGCGACCGTGGTTGTGACCCCTCTGTCAGCAGCGTTGTGCTAACCGGAGCGTCCGCAGGTGTCCTGCTGTACGTCTGCGTCTGCCGCTCACACACGGAAGGCTGCCAACATGAGCCGCGTCTCACACGGCCGTCCATCAGCTTTATTACACGTTGCAGCCCGGAGCCGCTCCTGCTGAAGGTTTCTGACTCCTCCTGGGTGTCCAGAGGTGGCGGCTGGACTCACTGCAGGCCGCAGCTTTAGCTCTTACGTAATCGCTGCTTACACAACCCCCCCCCCCTCCCAGCCGTTGCGGGCCTTTGACTGAGCGACCAGCAGAGAGCCCACAGTCGTGCCCTTTTTGTGCTCTGGAGGACATTTAACCGCCCTCAAACAATGCGCGGCCCCAGACGGACCCGCAGCGCCCAACAGCTGACTCAGGGAAACCCGGCTTTGCAAAACGGGCGCGTTCTACGACTGCTCGCTGTTGTCGCCGCCGTGACGACAGCGAGAACATCAGACAAAGCAAACCCAACACCGGGGAGGTGAATTAGCGCGGCTGGTTTGGAGGTCTGCTCAACGTCTCTGCTTTTTTTTACACTGATGTGAACCCTTCAACGTTTATTTGCATTTAAATTAATTTGAGGCCACAGTAGCGGGTCTCAATTAGGGATACAGACGTCCAGCTCCGCTTGTCTGGACACCTGGACCGTAAATCATGACTCTGCCTCACAAAACATGAAATTTGACTCCACATTTCTCTGTTGGAGCGCTTCCTGTTTGCTCTATTCGCTGGAGGTCCTCTTAGCCAATGTGATCTGAACAAATACAAAAAACAAGTTACTCCACAAGAAAGAACTGCAGGCAAGATAAATATTAGCCCGATAGCTTTAGTGAAACATTTCCACGGTGACTGGATCCTAAAAAGCACATCTTTAGTGTTGGGTTTCCAAATAAGGATCCAGCTCTCTGAAACGTTCCTGCCACACAGGTCGCAGGGAAGCTAAGCGCTAACGGCTACCAGCCCCTCCTGAAGTGGAGTGTTTAGTGTCCCTCGGTGGGGAAACTCACACATCGCTGATCCTGGCCGTGACATTAAACACAAACTTTGTGAAATGGATGGAGTTCAAATTGGAATTCAATAGAATCTCATAAAATCAGGCCCTGACCAAACACACAAGCTACGGTCTGAACCTGCCTCCATCACCCTCAGACGCAGCTCTGGCGTGCAGGTCTGGAGTTTCGATGCGATGCTGCTGCAGAAACGCCTCCGCTGGGCTGTTAAATAAAGAATGTGGTCTGGCCTCTCTGGGCTGAGAGGACAGCGATAAACCCCACTTCATGCGAGCAAGTGAGGACACTTCCTGCGTGCCGTTTCAAAACCACAGCAACAGACGCAAGACTCACACACCAGGATGGAGGAGGAAGCGTCTGATTAAATACAGAACAGAAAAGGTGGATGGAGGTCTAGACAAAAAAAAAAAGATCCAGACAAAGAAAGAATGCCTACGTGGCTGGCACAGAGTATTGTCTCCACACAATGAGCGCTTTAAGCTATAGGTGTTAACAGCTCCTCCAAAAACCTTCTTTTCTTTCATGTGACTTTAATTACAGTCATTTGGCGGCAGAGTTAACCTTTAACGGTTCTGGAAGGTTCTACAGAACCGACAGGTGAGACTTTGATAGTCTCGCCTGTTAATTGAGGGGTTAATTGAGAGTTTTAGAGCCTGCTGCAGATGCAGACATAAAACATATTTGCAATATGGTAACACGCTAAATAATATTGACTCCTGCCATTTGCCTGTGGGCAGAAGGAAATTAGAGATGAATCATTATTATTTTATTGTCACTGAGTAACGATTAGAGGGCTAGCTTAACTAAGAGTGCATTAGGGTTAAGATTAAATGAAATGTAATTACAGCGCTGATTAGTTCACAGCTTCACCTGTAAAGCTGTTCCTGTCACTTCACAGCCGCGTTCCGAGTGTCTGTGCACGTTAGCGGAGGGAGATCACGCAAGGTTCAATAAATAGCTGTTATTTGGGCTGCACGAAGCCGACGTGGCAAGCTAGTTGTGAGCCGACGGGGACGCCAAAAACAGGGCCGGTCCTGTCTCCCCAGCGCGGCCCATTGTGGAGTGAATGGGCCCAGTGTCTGCAGGGCTGCCAAAATCATAAACCGGGGCGTGCACGGCCAAGGTGGGGAGCTGGGGAGCGTCACCACAAACCTGGCCAAGGTTGCTCTAAAGCCAGACGTCACGCCCCGACGCATAGATGAACAGATCTTCTGACACTCATCAGAAGATCAGATGACACATTCATGCCAGAGCGTCTGCATGAATGTACACACACATTGTGTTAAAGTGTAACGCTTAAACCACAGTTTCCTTCTAAGGCCGTTCTTTGTGTCCATGCTGCTTTCACACGAGCGTGACGTTTGCTTTCGGTTGGAACCGCACGGTCGGGCGGGCAGCTGATGAGTGTGTGACGCCGACTTTCTGTGACAAAGCGAACAATGATTCACCTGCAGTGGAAAAAAATCATGCCTGGTCAAATAAAGCTCCGCCCATTCTCGCCACCAGGAAGACGGAGGACAAACATGAGCGAAGTAAGCTTTTCAGACGCTTTTCATTCATCGCCTCTCTATTTGTGTCTTCCTGGTCTCCGATTTTAGCCTTAACTTAGACTGGGAATGTTACAGGTGGCGAACAATCCCTTCTGCCGTGTGGTGTATTTACGAAAGCGCTGTTTTTTTTTACCTTTCTGGACATGTATGATGTCTGGGAAGTTAGCTAGATGTCCTTGGTAGAGACCTAACAAATCCATGATGGGGTCCAGGTCCTTCCTCGGCTGCTCTGCAAAATAATCCCCGATGGCGTCGTAGGTGTCGGCGGTGAAGGAGATAGCCTGGTTCAGCCCAGCGGAGTACGGCTGCTGGTCCATTTCAAAGGCCTGGCTGAGGACCTTGAAGGACAGCCCCATTTTCTGGTATTCCTTCTTAAAGCCGCTCATCTGCTTGCGGGCAAACTCGCTGGCGGTGGCGCTGAGCTGCAAGGCGCTGTCGTCCATCCTCTTGGTGAAGGTCTTGAAGCCGTCCACTTTGCTCTCCACCTCCTGGAAGTCGAGGGGAGCCGGCGGGGTGCTGATGGTGAGGAAGAAGTTGGCCCCGACCATCTCGTCCTTCTCCGCCTTCCTCTTCCCCTGCTTCCAGGCCTTTTCGTCCGTGCTGCTGCAGGTGAGGAAGTGCTGGAAAACATCGCACCTGGCCAGGACGGGGTGGCTGGTCATGTGGTTCATCCACCATATGAGGCCTTTCCTCCGCTTGGAGATGAAGTCCTCCTCGAAGCGCCCCGTGGCCTGCTTCTCCGGCAGGTGCGGCACTGAGATGACGGGGAACTTTTCGACCAGGCGGGCGTACAACCAGTCAAAGTGCTTATACCTGCGGTTCACCTGGTTCTGCGTGTGGGTCGGGGTCAGCTTGTAGGAGATGTAACTTTTCATGCCCTTGAACTTGGTCTGTTTCGTGGGGTCGTCGATGGTGCAGGTAAAGGGGTAGGGGTTCTCCTGCCACTCGGGGCCGTACTGACCCATAACCACACAGAGCTTGTCTCCATCCTTCACAAACCCCGACGCCTCCCCGAGCACAAACGCCTCTCCTCCCGACTTCACGAAGGTCGAAAACCTGTTCAGGTTTCTGCTGACCGTGGCGGAGCTCTTGGCGTGCTGGGCGTTTCCTCTCGCCATGGAGGACGTCGACACCCTGTAAGTGGACAATCCATTGCCGTCAAAGTCGTGATACCTCCTCCCCGCAGAGCCCGGCTCGTCGGCGACGGTGGAGTTGTCGTCCCAGTCGTCGTCCCAGTCGTCGTCGCTCCCCTGGCTGGCCTGCTGGTAGGGCTGCTGCTGCTGTGCTGGGGGCTGCTGCTGCTGCGTCAAGGTGGAGACACCAGACGATTTGTCTTCAACTTTCTGAGGGGCGTAGGACGCGTCAAATCCCCCTGGTGGGATGTTTGCATATCGGGAGTCCGGGTAAGTGTCCCCAGATGTGCTACAGCTGTTGTTGTTGAGCGTAGAGTTGGTGTTATTCCTCAAGATCTCCACGTAGGACGCGGGGAAGAGTCCCCTCTCCCCTTTGCTGTTCGCCCCTTCGAGCCAGCCGTCAATGTCCTGCTCGCTGTACAAAGTTAGGATTTCGTTCTCCCTCACCGACACCTCTCCCGGGTTTTCAGAGTTGAAATCGTACAGTGCCTTGGCTCTGAGCGCCATGATTTACCACAGCTGGACCGGAGCTGGAGCTGGAGCGAAGCGCAGCGCAGCGCCGCGGGCAGCCAGGCGATCTCACCCGACTCTACTCTCCGAAGTCAACGCAGGAACTTCTGGTTGTGTGAGAATTTTCCTTCTCCCCTCTCAAGCCGCCTCTCACCTTGGTCAAAGTTGACAGGAAACGGCGGCGTGTTAAACCCCCCTACTGGAACGACTGCGTCTTCCTCGCAGCAGCACTAATCTGTTCCTTTCTCTCTCAGACATGAGGAGGACGCTGCTCCAGCCTACACGCTGCGCAGCAACAGCAGCACCAGCGCCCAGGCCAGAGCAACCGACCGCGGAGCGACGACCGGCTGCGAGCCTGCCAGACCAAACCAATCAAATACCAAGTCTGTCACCCCCCCACACCCAAAGAACCTCAAGATTAAACCCATTGAATGCATTTTAGAGCTGTTAAAATAAGTGCTCCATAACTCCCCATGTACAGCACAAGCTCCTTGAATAAATATATTATTATATTATTTATTATTAAGTGTATTATTTATTTTGGGCCGATTTGATTTTTGCTTATATAACTAATCTTAGATTGTTCTACAGCTTTTGTGAAAGATTCGCCATTAGGGACAAAAATGAAATATATCTTGTCTTGATAAAACAAATATGCATATAATATCCCAAACTGTATTAAGAATATTACAGAATTTATATCCACATTTTTCTGATATATTAAGAAATGAGCCTGGTATCAATATCATAGTGTTCTGGAAGTATTTTTTTTAACATAAGATACGAAACACTCTTTGTATTCAAAGGAGAACCCACGATTTAGTAGTAGTAGCAGTATAAGTAGCTGTAGCAGTAGTTGTTAAAAAGATAAAACGTTTAAAATGGGGTAGTGGAGCAGATCAACAGCGACATCTTTCGCAAAATTGAGCTTGCTGCGTTAGTTTTTTAGTTTTACATTAATAACATCCTGACTTATTTTGATCACAGTCTGGTGAATATACTCTGGCTACAATAAAATAAAATAAAATTAATACTTCTATAGATTCCAGCGAATGATTAATGATTTAATGGTTAGGATTTATTTACTAAACGAGTTAAATTGAAAGTAAATCAACATTATATATTGATATTTTACTTAAAATTAGAATTCAACTTTTGCATGTAGGACTACAATTTTTTTAATTAAAAAAAATGTATTCAGTCCAACATTTTTATTTGGGATAAATAAACAGAATACCACATTCTCACATTGTGGGCGATAGTGCCCCCTTGTGGTTATTACGCTGCTTACGTAAAACTGTGCTACTAATGATGCTACGTACAATATTTAAAATGTCAATTACATGTTAATATGATTGTACTTCTTCCTTTACTCTGTGCTATATATCTGTCTGTCTGTCTGTCTGTCTGTCAGTCTGTCTGTCCGTCTGTCTGTCTGTCTGTCTGTCTGTCCAGATAGCCTTTTCAGACTAGGTTAGAATTTCTAACAAGACAATACGAAGTTATTTGTAAGATATGTAGCAAACATTGGGTTTAGCTCCTCTCATATCTGTCAGACATCATCTTCCACTATATTGTGGATGTTCTTTTAAGTAGCACAATGCATAAAATTTTAAAGAAAACAATCCCCCTATGGAGCATAATAATAATCTTATTTATCCTAATTGCATCCCACACAGTAAATTCACCATTGTCCCCAATCAGAACTAGAATGAAACCTGACAAATGTTTGCTGGACACTTCAAGCAAACTAAATTGATTTGCATTACCCTTTTCCATGCATCACTGCCTTGATGTATATGAGCACATCGAAACCAACAGTCTTTGACTATGAACTGTTCTTGTGCTTATCACGCTATTGCCTTTCATTCATTATGTATTGTGTAAGAGACTGTACAAGAGGTTGCTGCATTCTGTGCAGCTTTATGATGAATAATACAGGGAGCAGCTTTAAAGGCACGAATGTGTAGATGGGGTGAGATTCTTGTGCAGGGTAAAATAAATAACTGTGTTTCAAAACAAATCCTCTAATGGTTTAAGAAGAGAAGAACAGTGTTTTCTTTTTGAATGGTTTCATTATGTTCACTCCAATAATTCTATTTTTGAAAGTAAGATTTGACCTTAGCTGGGCTTTTATACAGTATTACTAAACAAGTATTATCATGCTTGTAGTGTTCTAATTCTCTTTAATGTCATATATCACCTATAAAGCTGCATAACATATATTGCTTGAGTGAAATATGGACTGCATATAAATTCATCTCTGGTTATTTTGACAGTTATTGCTTCAACTCCCTGCAATGTTGCAATGCTTTATGACTTCACCTTGAACTTTCCAACTTATTTTGAGCAAACCATGGTTGATATATTTTTCATTAAACAAAAATAGCACTTTGGATCATTCAACTCATTTACACGGAGTCTCTTGATAAGAGCATTTTCATTGTCAGGTGTGGCCGGGTGAACCAGATTCAAAGGTTTGATAAAAGGTCAGGAGTTAAACAGATGTTTGCCTGCAGGAACAGTTAACACATATCTCCATTTACTCAAAAAAGAGACTGCGAACACTTGAATGACGAACAACAATGATTGTACATGTTACATTTGCAAAAAATGCACATTATACATTTACATTAACAAGAATTCAGTTTGACAGAAATGACTCAGTAAGGCAGATTAATGAAATAGTGAATTCTCAAGCGTTAACTCGATCTCACATTTAACATAACGCGGAAAAACTAAGATTTCACTTTTCATTTCAGATGATTAAGTTAAATCGTAGTGTTAAAAGAAACCATTTCACTGTGTTGTCTCTTTAAAAAGTACTCATCACAAAAAGTTGTTTGAATAATCGCGATTTAACAACAAAAAAGTAATGATTTTAAATATAAATAGGTTGAAAAGCCACACAGGGGGACGAAAATAGGAAGCGCACCCGCCATGTGTTTGGTCATGTGACCACGCTACGTGCTAAAAGCGACGTGCGTGACGTCACACTGGAGGCTTCGCTGGTTTCCTCACCCAAACACTCAACTGATAATTTCTGTCATTAAAAACTGGAAGTCAGCCGCTGGAAGAGAACCTGTCGGTTCCGACAACAACGCGCCGACCTGTCGACCGCCGTCGTTCCGGACAGACCCCGTCGGTTCTGCTGAGAAACTGGGTTCCGTAGAAGAAGGACCCTGCGTGTAGACAAACCGACGCTTTTTTTTTTTTATTATTTTGCTGAGGCATTCAAAAGGCGCGGAATACAAAGCGACCAACGGCCAAAAAACGACCGATTTCGGAGTCAGCGAAGCGGCAACGGGACCCCTGCGAGGCCAGTTCTGCTCCTGTGACTGCCCGGTGACAGTTCATGGATTATCTGGTGAGTGGACCCCTCCTGGCGGTGGGGCTTTGTGTGCCTCTGCCGCCTGTTCCCGTCTCAGTTCCCAGGTGTGTGCGGGACCCTCTAAACCCGGGTTCCCTCTCCTGTTTCCCAGTATTTAAGTACCAGTAGTGTGAAACTGGTTGACCCAGATCCTGGTGTGTTTGCATATGAAACACGGTACCCAGCCTCACCCTACCTGCACCGTTTAATGGCCTTTAACATTCACTTGTTATGTTGAGGACAAAGCTGCAATTTCAGACACAATGTGGTGAAATCCAAGTGTCCTCCATTGTTCTATTCGTTGTTATGGTCGATGGGCGTGTCTTGGAATACTGTTTCTGGAATTAAGGTTATTGGGCCTTTGCCCAGATGGCAGGAATGGGATGGGTGCTGCTATAAAAAGTGCAACAATAGAAAGGAAGCCGTTCCGATGGCTTTCTGTGGGGACAAATATCGACTGTAGAACGTCCTGTCCTGTCCTGTCCTGCCCTGTCCTGTCCTGTCCTGTCAGTCACAGTGCAGAAGGCAGGAGCATCTGTCCACCCACTCTTATCAACTTGTTGACAATGGGCCCCTCAAGACGGTGTAAAATGCCCCAAGAGCAGACCCAAAGTGTTGGACCTTTTAGGGGAACTTTGAACTTCTGCTACACTGACATTCCTCGAGATTACAACTGGCAGAGTCCAGCGTGGGGCGCCGGGAAAGGCGAGTGTTTTCCAAACAGGCTGGTTGCTGGATGCAGTTCAGCTCCTAACGAGTCGCTTTTGCTGCTTCTTGCAGGGCTTGATGGTGTCGCTCGTCTGAGTGGTTGAGGCCTTTTGCTTGTTGGTTTTCTGTGAGCAGAGTTTTCTGAGGACAGCTGTAACTCTGGAGTCAGGCACCCGGCAGGCGAGGGCCTCTCCTCCCGCTGTGAGACGCTGGAGAGCTTGGCACAAAACGTTCCTTTCTTTCCTATAATTCATAAAACTGCTGAGAGGCTTCCACAAGTGTTTTGAAGCGATGCTTTGCAGTTTTAGGATGCACAGGAATAGAAACGCACAAGTATCACACATTGTTGGGTAATAATAAGTAATAACTGTGGTATTAAGTTATGTGCAGCACCGTCAACGACTGTACTCCCACTTTGTCATAAAAATAAGATTATAAAGCAGCTTTAGCAGAGTCTATGCATTTTCATCCCACCCAGGTAGCTTGATGCAAGTCTGCCATTAATGCTTATAACAGGTCTTTCAGGGGGAGACGGCTATTGAAGGAAATGAAGGGCTTCTTCCTCCCTGCAGCCTGTGGTTAACTGACTCTTGGTATTATATTGGAATCTGAGAGCAGAATGACACTGTGGTACATGCGAGTGTCAACAGGCAGATACGGTAGGAGCCCCCACTTGGTGGCCAGGGGCTGTGCCAAGGTAATTAGTGGAAGATGAGGAGTTTTAGTGCATGTTTTCTGCACACAATCGGTTTACAGGAAGCAGACAGACAACAAAGACTGCACTCTAGAAATGAAATCGCTTGTTATTCTCTTTTTGACTTGATATTAATGTGTTTTTCTTTTCTTTTCTTTCTTAAAATTGGGACTCTTTTAGTAACTGGTGGCCATTATTCAGATACATTGTATAACGTAGTGCTTAAGGCTAAGGTAAAAATGCTACTGGTGATATATTTACGATGAAAAAAGACATGATTGTACTTTCTTTATAAAGGAAGAAATGAGAAAAGTCCCAGAGCCAGAGCAGAGCCCCGTGTTTGTTATCTTACTCCCATTTTAAGGTCACCTGACTGGTTACCTGCTGCCATCAGGTGGCGTCTGTGTGTGTGACACAACATGGAGTGAGTTCCTGCTTTGTTTGTTGCTGTCCAGTTGTTCCTCAGAGCAGCACCTTCGAACAGAGCTTTTGCTGCAGAACGCAGCAGGAGGGAATTCATGGCTGCATGCAAACATATTTTGGCAGTCAGGGATTAGGGCTGGATTAAACCATGTGATCATTACAGCATTGGGTATTATCACCATCTTTTTTTTTAGGTCAGAATTTAATAGCAATTTATTCTTCTTCTATACTCGGAAAGCCCAGTAGATGACTGTAATATCTGGTGTTTTTTGGCACATGAATGTTGGGATGATGGTGTTAAGATTAATAAAGGGAAGTTAGGAACAGTGTTCTTCTAGTTTCAGGTTCCTACTGCACCTCATTGTCCTCTGCTCTGTTTTCAGGGGTTCTATTCGATCATTTGCTTTGTTACTGCTAGCTTCCCTCCTACTTTCCTGCCTCTCTTAGGAGTTTGAAAGTGTTTGTATGAGTTGCACAAGCCCTGCATATCCAGCAGCTAACAACGCAGGCTCCAGTGTTAGCCACCTGCAGGTAAATCCAGTATTTACACACATATAATGCAGCCCATGTGCTTCTTTGTGACCAGCAGATTGCATGTTTAAATATTGCGCCAATCACCTGCCAGCCTTGTCTGAGATAAATGCTCATGATATCTTGTTTTCCTCTCACTTGTGTCCTCTGTGGGCTACAGGTGGTTAGCCTTTCGCCTCGCTAACAAGAGGCATTCAAAAAAAGGTTTTCTTTTCTGTTTGGATAGAATCCAGCAGCGAGGGTGTGTAAAATACCTTTGTGGAGAACAATAACATTCCATAAGCCATCCCTCCCTGATAGCAGCCACGTGTACGGCTTGTTTCAGTATCTTTTGGTCTCGGAGAGACCCCGCGAGGCAGCATCTTCAGATTATTAAACTGGATTTATCTTATTTCTTCTGAAGGGAAAAACAATAAATCATGGATCTTTTTTTTCCCTGTAATAAGACCAAATCTATGAATGATCTCAACCCCTGGATTTAAACGGCAGTAATTAGGCCTTATGGAGCTACGGTTCGCTCGGCTAAACGCGTTCGGCTCGTGACTCACGGTCGTCCCCGCACGGACCAACTTGTGATAAGTCGTCCTATAACTGTTATTGAAGTCCCAGTGGCCCAGGTGAGCCCCTTCATCCTCCTCCTCCTCCTCCTCCTCCTCATATATAAGCAGTGATTTTCATTCTTCGGAGCCAGGGATGCGAGACGGTCAGAGTGTGGGATGGTAATGGTGCCTGATCCAATTTGTAGTCTTATTTCAGATCCCTAGTTGTCACTGAGCCCTTAATCTCTGTGGAGGGACATTTCACAAACTAATCTCACGCTTGCGTCTGTCCACCAATCCTTGGAGGATATGTTTTTGTTCCTCCAATGAATCACCATGGGGACCACACACATGATGACCTTTAATCTGGCACATCTGCACACTCACAGGGTCCCTCCGTAGAGCTCCTGTCTGTGAGGACAGAAGACAGCGAGACACCTCGGGGCTGGACTCATGTTGTTGACTTCTTCTACTCTTCCGTTCGCTCACTCCAGAGGCTTTATTTGTTTGTTGCCGGGAGTTACGCCTGTCGCCCTGCGCGATGTCGGAGCATGTGCAACTCTGCCTTGCCCTCTGCAGGATTGGGCTTTACACGGTAAGAACCACCCGGCGGCCGCTGTCAGGTCCGAAGGGATATCGGGGGTCGTGTCGGTCACGCACCTGATCGATTACCGTCAGTTTCGCTGCAGTTTAATCGTCCGTCGTTGCGTTTTGTAAGACCACAAACGAGCAGCAGCTGCCTGTGCCTCACTGTTGCCTGGCTCCTGAATAAAGAATACTCTCTGATTCATTCAAGGAGGTGTGTACAACCATACCAGGCGTCAGTGGGATGTAAATTAGGCCTAAAACGCAGGAGCGGCCTTTGATTAGAGACAGTTTCTGACAAAAGAAGAGGACTCCAGACCCCTCTAACTGCAGGTGCTGGCTGCAGGTTTGTTGAATAGTGGTAATCCAGGCGCCCTTAAAACCAGCCCAGCCTCATCTGAGTGTCCTGTAATCCGGTGCCCCTCCAAATATCCTCATTCAGATTGATTAATGGCATTTTTAGAAGCTATTATTTTTATTTTCCCAGCTCTGTGCATGGTGATATTGTCACGCGGTGAGTCACGTTGAACATTGTCAGGTCTGTTATTGGCTGACTAGCTGGTGAAGATGATCAACTTTACTCTGTTCTTCTTGACGCGTACACCACAAACACAATTTAGCTGCTTTTGCTTTTTCAAGGCAATTCTTAGATAAATCATCAGGAACTTTGTAATGGGAGTGAAGCTCAAAATGGAAATATTAACTGAATATGGATGAGCAAGTGAAGCATCATCATCCGGGTAACTGGGTTCCCCGTCTCCTGTGTGGTAAAGAGGTTCTTTTCTGGAACCATAAAGGGTCCATGTGAACGTATTAGACCCTCCACAGTCGCCTCATTATGTCATTAATGGGGTGGAAAATGGCTCTGGCTCCACATCATTTACACCAAAGCGCTCCAGGCCGGTTCACGCTTGATTTAGAACGAAACCTTCTACGTCTTCAATACGATGGTGCGGAAACAAATCGGGGTTGCTATGGCAACAGCCAGTTGCGCTTTTACAGCAAACTGGTATTTTAGCTGAAAGGATCCCTCCGGTGGTCAGTATAGGAGTGGTCAGTAGTGTTTCTATAGGCTGAGAGCAGAACTGCTGTTAATGAAACGTCCAGGTTTAAGAACTGCAGACGGGACAGCCAGAACTTTCCATCGGGCTTGTTAGTGTCACATCACCTTGTTTTCAGGACATTCTATTTTTTAACTCTCTCTCTCTTTCTTTTGTTTAAAGTCAGGCGGCACCAGGATGCCGTCTGCTCGGGTTTTAATGATGTTTTAGCGTTTGGGTCGGCCTGTGTTTAAATCCAGCGCCGCGTTGGATCGCGACCTCCTGGGAATCGGTTTTATTTCTGAATGGCAGGATGTGAGCGGCCAGCTCCCCATCCTGAAAACCAAATATTCCGCCTTTCAAAATAACCGTGCGGCTCGGTGACGCGATGACAAATAAGACAAAGGTCAAAAGCCACTATCAAGCGCCGCTTCCTGAACTGCAGCGCCAGGACTTTCTGATTTCATCTTGTTGCGTCAAGGACGTTTTGCCATGGAATTTATCTCCGGGTGTTCGAGAAAGTACAAAGGACGATTTCCCACTGGAGCTGCGTTGGCTCCCCAGCCTTTGTATGCCATGTATTCCAGGAACTCGTTGGAGGTGTTTTTGAGGGCCACATCCTTCCTAGTGGCAAATCGGATCCAGTAAATATGCCTGTTGAATTGTTGGAGGACTGATAAAGCACCACACAAGGCCGGGCTCTGGTACTTTTACTGTGGCCACATTACCTGCAGTAGGGTGATGGACGGTCAGTAGCTAACGCTTCTTCTCTTAAACCGCACAAAGCAGGAACCAAACACGTTGAATTATGTGTGTTTGTGCGTGCGTCGGATACCTGTATGACACACTCAGGACCTAGTTGTCATGAGGATTTCTACAAGACACTCGAGGCTGAGATGGAGATGCTGTGGTATCACACACATTTGGTTTAGTTTGGTTAGTTAAGCCTCATGTCTTGTTTCCTATAAAGATGACCCTAAAATAAATACTCCATATTCTCGTGTTTTAAGGTCTCTTGATTAATCTCCCTGCAGTTCTTGTTAATTGGTGGGTGGAACTGACTGGTGAAGAACAGCTATGGCTTTATGAATTTCTAATTGTCTCACAGTGACTTTCACACTTGTCTTGATGTCTGAAGGACTCCTAATTGTGACATAGGAGCTGTCAGCTGCTCCAGTTACTATTTCAGCAGTGATGTCTGAAAGGAGGTCCTATTGCTCTTCTTCTCAGCTAATCATTTGTGAAACTTGTTAAAAATAAACTCTTCAGACAGTTCGAGGCGTCGGCCTCCTCATTCCACATTCCTCAGCTGTAATTTTGCCTTTCTTACACAATATGTCTGTATTCCTGTGCCGGCATTCTCTTTGATATTGTACTAATAAGGAAATGCTGCTTGAACTAGTTTGGCTTCTTTGAGGAAGTAAAGATTCAAAGAGCAATGGCGCCCTCTGTGGGCGAGTTGGGAACACTTCAACAACCGCTGAAGAAGTGCTGAACTTGGAGCCATTTTTTCCTTAATCATCTAAATTCTTGTTGCATGTTCTCTTCGAATATGACGTTTAGATTTTCAGATTAACCAAAATGTGAGATAAAGCAGGTTAAAAAAAACCCCAAACCTAAATAATAGCAGGTTTTTGTGGATCATTACTTATTAAAAGACTGGGTTGGACAGAGACTTGGAGCAACAATACATTACTGGTATGTCTCACACAGACTCCTTAGGTTTAAAAAGATCCTGGCTGTGACTTGTGTGTTGCAGCTCCGGCTCGGCCTTCTCTCAGCAGTCTCAGCATCAGCAGCACATTGGCTAAGCTTCACGTGTGTGCGTGTACAAGAACAAGCCAAAGAAATGCAGTTAACTTCTTGAACATCAGTATCTGAAATGCAAAATGTTACCTCGGAGTCTCTGGGAGTCTCTGATTACTTTTCATAATTGGCAGTAAGTTTAAAACTGCTTTAGTTTTCCTGCCATACTCGCTGGACCTGAATCCACTGAGCTCTCTGGTGACCTCTCCATTCAGAACAACGTGTTCTGACACAGATGGAAATGTGTGAATAGTCCAATATTCCAACCCAAGTGTCAGGGTCCTGTGAACAAAATGTTATTTTGCTGTACTGTTTCTCTGCTCGAAACAGCTGCTCTCATAAATGGGATTCTTGTTTTTTTATTATATTTTTTGTGCTATGTTAGGTTTTGTCCTGAATTTGCCACTGATGTATCTGTATTCATGCGTTCCTTGCTCTTCCCCGCCTCACCTCAAGCATTCCGGATGCGTTCCTCTTTCCTTCTCTAGTAGTTGGTCTTCTGGGTTGGTTTCCTTGGTTTAACCCTCATCTGCCTTTGACTTGTGGCACAAAATCCCGTCCTCAGAAATGCACTCGAGCATCCTCTGGGTGGAGCCATGCAGTCACCGATTAGCTCCCTCCTGTTGCAGATTTAGTGGTTTGCATCATTTCCCCTCAGGATTATTGTTGCATTTGTAGATTTCACCGGGGTTCATGGTCATTGGTTCTATATCTGACTGGGGGAACACCACAATAACTGAACATTAGACTCCTTACCCATCAAAACCACATTTGTTTAAGTATAATAGAATGTGTGAGAATGTCGGTCGGTCGTTTTTTAGTGCTCAATGCTCACAAATCTCGAGGTGCACAAGGAACGTGTTGAGCTTTTATGCACTCGCATGAAAAACCACAAAAATCAAGAGAAAGAATTTCCCTGGCTGTGTAAAGGAAGGAATGCCGTTTTCATTTTCTTCCCCTTTAAGCTGGCTCATTATGTGCAGTTGTTTTCATGCTTTTAAACCCAAAACAGACACATGTGAAGTGTTTTAAAACCTCGTGCATCATCGGTGATTAAGCCCTGAAACTATTTGCCCTGGTACTTCTTCAGCAGCTTCAGGGCGAAGATAATTCAGCCCTCTGAAATGGATCTACCAGCAGGTTAATGACAGATGCTTTTCATTAAGCCGGTTGGGTTTTTGGACCTCGAGAAGAGCTGAGGATGCCTCTGAGTCAGGTCGAGCTGCGGAGCGTCAACGGAGCGCCTGTGATGGATCATGGCACAACTGGCGCTTGTTCTTTCCTGTCTTTGAGTAAACGCTTCCCTCTGTGCTCACTCATTTATGAAGCGCGTTTGCGCAACAGCACCATATGCACATTTATCCACCAGCCTGGGTTTGTGTTGTGACTGGAGCACATTTGAGGTCCAGGTGTTGCTTTCAGTGCTTAAACTGCACATTATTCATACTTTGTACTGTAAAAGTCATCTGAAGCCGGAGCTGTATGGCATTTTGAGACGTTCGAGTCGTTCCATTGGATTAGGAGTGTGGAGTGGTTCGGAGAGGACTGCTTCCAGGGTTTTTCCTCCTCCGTTTAAAGGAGGAGACCGTGCATGCTCATGTCTTCTGTTAATTTTAAAGTAGGAGAACATGTGGAGTCCATCGACTTCACTCGAATACTCCCTGTGTGGCATTTAGTCCTACTACTCGGATCGTGTTCTCACCCGCCATCTTCAACACATGTGCGCTGGGACCCCGTGACACATGTTTTGTGGGACTGACTCCATCTCCACAGCTATGATGTGGACCTTAGTATCAGTTACTAGACGATGAATGAAAAGCAGCACAATTCAGCCGCTGGCTCCGGATCATAACATGTTATGATCCAGAAATGGGCTGCTGCACTGCCATGTTGTGACTCCTGTCAGAAGAATGTGAAACACCTGTACGACGTGGTGTCGTCTGAGCAGGCCTTTGCTGAGAGAGGCCTCGGTCTGGGTTAGATTTGCTCTTGCGTAATCGCTTTAAGACTACCTTTAAGCAACTTGTTCAAAGGAAAATAGCCAACAATGTGTTGCCTGCAGCCGGATGGTCTCAGTTTGACCGGTTGAGATCAACTCGGAGCTCCGCAGACGCGTGGAAGAGGCCGAGAAGTGAAACGACTATCATGACAAGGCAGAAACCCGTTCAGCTGTCATGCATTTTTGCCTAATTGACTGTTTGGATGCTAGTTATTGTTTTCTCTTTCCATTTTGTTGTGGAGGAGGCGCCGACGCCTCCCACTCCCCGTTTCTGACGACCAGATCTCCGTCGGCTTTCAGCTTCACCCAGCAAGAACCTTCCGGAGGTTCTTTTGATGGCAAGAATAGCCACTGGAGATCTGGGGGGGGCTCATCGGTCTTCATTTATGTATTGGCACCATAATGCTCCTTTCCAGATTGCTGATGAGGAATGAGTGAGGGGGGGGGACCGAATGTGTGGAGGCCACACAGCCAAAGTGAATGTGCTGCATGTACCTTGTGTGGTGTGTATGCACGGGTGTCAGCATGGCGCTGCTTTAAAGTGTGTAGCGTGAAAGGAGAGGCCACGGACCGCATGGCGGCGCTCCTCATTTGCATAATTAACTGTTGACGCTAACTGTGCTTAATGAAGGCCCATTGAAGTGATTTACTCTTTTACCCAGTTTGCCCCTGGGAATCGGAGCGCCGCTCCTCCCGCGAAGGTTAAAACAATGCGTCTGGTCAACTTCCGACGACCACGGCGAGAAGCTCCAGAACGCCCACCTGATGAAAACAGCCGTAATAACAAGTGTCAGTTTTATTTTTATAGGGGGAAAATTTAAACCTCTGGGGTGACGGTTGATTTTTCTCTAGTGTGTTGTGACTTGACTCTAACTGAAGTTGGAGTCAAGTCACATTTTTCCAGTTCAGGTATGATTTTTTTTTTTTTCATCATGTATTTATTTAGCAGATAGACGACCGTATGGAGGAATCATACATTCACTCACAGGAGGATACTTAAATGCGGCTTGGAAACGGGCTCTTTTCAGCTGTGGAATCCGTCTGAACTGGACACGATCCACCCAACGCTGACATGACGGAGCACCGGCATGCAGACGCGTATGCTGGGCTTTATTTCACGCAGTGTTTGTAGAAACTGATAATTCCCCGTGGGGCAATTAACCGCTTGGAGCTCCCAAGCAGTCAGCAGCAAGAGCAGCGACCCGGAAGTGGGGGGCAACGGACCTAACCAGTGTGGTTTTTAGAAGTTATGACAGGTTGAATAATGAGGTTTCCTCTGACCAAAACGTTTATCCGAGTAAGACGGTGTAAAAATACTGGCTGAGACCAGACGCAAAGAGATCCATTTTATATGGAAAGAGATGGCTCCAGGAAAGAGTCCCACCCAGGACTCGTGGATCCTCGTCTTTCTCCACCAGCGAATGCCCCGGGAGTGATACGGGGGTCATTTCCCCTCCTTGAGATGAGTTCACGAGTTCTGAACGAAGCATAAAAATTTCAGTGTGTGCTTCTGCAACAAAGTTGTCAAACATCCCATCCCTCGTGATTGCAACAGCTTCGGAATCCAGCTGCCGCTGATCTGTTGTGACTAATTCTTATTCTACTGAAAACCCCTGGTGCTCCATTAATGCCCAGCAATCCTCCAGGGTCACGCTCCTTCTCTTCCTGGAAATGTTCCTCTGATCTCCTCTTGATTTCACTATTTGTGGTTCACTCCTAATAATGGCTTTTCCATTTTCTTGCTCCCAAACGTCTCCAGAGGCCTATCTGTTATCCATCACGGTCTGTCATGGGGGGGGGGGGGGGGGGGGCACTCTCTCTGTCTCTGGCTTTTTATCCAGTTCCAAACGCTTTTCTCTTTCACACTTCCTTGTGTTAAGGAAGTCTGCAGCTAATGAACGTTTTGGTCTGAATCTTTTAGCATTATAAGATCAACAAAGTTTCTGTATTCTGTGATATACTGTGATATGTTCTAGTGTTGAAAAGGCTTAACGAACTTAACGAACTGGCTCCCCCCACTAATCACCCACATTCTCGGCTCCTGCGCTATATATGAAAACAGATTTATTGTTCGGTCGTCCCCACCTATACTCTCAAAAGGGTCTCGGAATGGTTGAGGAGAATTCTTTCACGTTTTATGACAGCTTCCTCAAGCTTGAAATGTTCCCACACTCGTTTCAGGGAGATCGGGGGCCCTGAGGTTTTTATTTATTGAATTTTTAGTTAGTCGTCGATAGTTGGATGCTGTATGAAAATGTGCCATAACTGATGTAAGTGGGACAAGTGCCCTCCCTATTCACCCATCCTTTTTATGTCTATGAGATGGGGCGCCCCCACCCCCTGTGGTCCCTGCACATTGGTTTCAGGGCCTTCAAAAGGGGGCCCCTCAAGCTTTGATCCTCTACATGGGTGCAGAAAAACATTTTTTTACCCTACGCTGTGACCAGCAAACCAAGGTGTTGGCCATCAAAATGCGCAAGTCCAACCAAGTTAATGATTCCTTCAGATCAGGAGGTTTAAATAAACGGTTCCCTAAATCCGACCGCGCTCGCTTCTGCGGGCTTACCGACGCTCAGATGCCCCATAGAGCGAAGGTGTCTTCTATTCTTGCATGCAGCTGCCTTGCTAGCACCCCGATCTTGCTTTCTTTGAACAAAACCAGCCTAATATAAAAACGTTTTTGTGGACGGGCCCCCTGATGCCCGTCCCTTCAGTCCTCTGCCTAATGTACTTTTCCAGTAAATGTCATGATACACGCAGGAGCTCCTAGATAGGCTCCAGACGGATAAATGTGTCGTGCTGGGGGGATGACTCTGGGCTGTGGCCCTTGAGTCCCCCCAGCATGTGTAGCAGACCTGCTGCATAGATTATCTGATTCATTATCTTCTATACTTGTAATGAGTGACCTTCTTCTGAGTGATTACCTTCTTAAAAAACATTGAAATGCACATAAAAGCCCAGTGATGTCATGGTATATTGAGCTTTTAGTGCATTTTTTCCTTCACTGGATTCTTTTAATTTAATAATGTATTCCAGCCGATTGTTATACTACTCGGTTAAACGGTGGTCAGTATTCTGGATGCCATTAGGATGGGCCATTTGCATGCAACTATGGGGTTGTATTTACTGTGAGGTAAATGAATAATTCACATTATATGGAAAGTTCTTAATGGTAAATTGGTCCAACCATGCTGATTGCGCAACGCTGTTAGCATACACTGTGGACTCGGCGTGAATGCATGTGAACTGTGACAGCGGACACTTGCAGCGCTACTTGCAGATGGTGGTAGAAACAAACAGGGGTACTCTGTAGGACCTCTCAAAAGAACTGTCTAGACTGGTCCCTGTCCAGACGGACACAGCCTCCCATCAAATTAGTGTTGGTCAGATTTATGGAAATGGTCCACAACAGTCTTCCTGTCAGTGACACGAAGATTTACAGCAACACCCGACCCCCATCCCCCTGCCACACAAATGCACACATACACATGTATGCTATCTTCGTGAACAGGCATTATCCCACTACGCCGCCCCCAACACACACACTCACACACTCTTATTCCCCGCCGCCCTCCATATCTTGGTCACGACTGTGCGCTACCAAGACTCTTCAACCATCAGTCCGTGTCTGTGCAAGTTGTGGAAGTAGTCGTGTATTTACATACGTGGAAGTGGGTTAAAAAGTCTGTGAAACCCCCCTCCCCGTGTGCAAAAAAAAAAAAGGGGAACCATTCGGGGTGGCAAAACCACCCAGGCCCCCTTTGCCTCCCTAACAATGGGTCATGTCAAGGTTTCGTGTTAATCCTCTGTGATGAAGCTGGAGTGTTTTTGGGGTGATGGGCTGTGGAGGATGGTTGTAGTGCTGCACAGAAGTGTGTGTATATTGTGTATGTGTGATGAATGGGGGGTGGGGGGGGGCATCATGGGCTTTTAGCTTACCTTTGTCAGAAAAGAGAGCTGGAATGAGGCAGCGAGGCATCGCTGGTGCTATGTTGGTGGTTGACCAGACAGCCCCGTGTGTGTGAATTAGCATGGCCTCCTTTTTCATGTTGCAGTTTTCGGTGGGTAACCTGATCCCGGGGCCCTAGCACCAGTGAGCCCAGTGGGAAAGTCTTCCTGACAGATATCTCGTCCCCTCTCGGCCCAAATGTTTTCCCAAAGCTGCGCCGCCGCCTTTGATCTGCTCCCCTCCTGAACTACACAGGGTCACAATACTCCCATGTCAGAGCAGACGGGAGCTGCTCAGTCGCGTACAAAAAAGGGAAAGGGAGTTGGGAATTGGGAGAATAGAGTCATTACAGGTTGTTATTTCATAATCTTGGCCCATTGCCCAGTAAGACCAGTCATGGCTGTCTCCATATGGTCTGTCACATCACCTCATACTGGCTGATAGAACCCCCCCATGCAGAAGTACTGTTCTGCCTTTCTTTCGTGTGAATATTCTAGTATTTGACTTCAGTTTTTCAAATTTGTTTCTCTTCAAGTTATTTGGCTTTTTAACTTTTATCAGTACATTATGTGTACGTCGACAGTACGTCGCCTTGCTCTGCAGTGTAATATGCAATGTGTGGTAACAGACCGCCGGGGGGCGCTGTAACTTCACTCCGTAATGTCCTGTGTGTGTTTTCGAGCTTTTCTCCTTGTCCAGACACCTTAGCGTCAGTGCAGCAGTGTCGGAGCTGAAACCAGGGTCCTGCAGACACCACTGGGGTGGCTGAACGGGCTAGTGGGTGTGATGGTGATGGAGGGAGAGCAAGCAGATGCCCTTTCAGTATAAAGGAGATGATGCGTCTGTGAAACGGTGACAAGAAAATCAGCTTTAAAACAGGGCCGGCTCATACGCAGAAGCACAGGGATAATAGATCGTGGGCCATTTTGTCAGGCATGGTCTCTTTCAGCAGACGGTAACATCGAGCCGGTGCCGGCTGTTGTGATCCCTGCGTGTCTGTCGAGCTCTGCAATAGTGACAACAATGATCATTTTCAAATGACCACTATTTGTGGGATGGTACACTGCAATCTACTGCCCCATTTAATAGTTAATTAATAAATGTGCTGGTGTCCTCCCTCCCTTCTTCTGTATTTCTGTGTGCGTGTTCATGTCTGTTTGTATTCAGATGCCTGTTTGTACAGCCATTTATTTCTGATGCAGGGGTATTTCAGTTTCCCTACAGGGATGAATAAAGTACATCTTAATCTTAATTAAATGATTCCTGTTTTGAAGTCTTGCATTTCGTTGCCCAGCTACCTAGTGCACACCACAGTGGCGGCTACCAAATCTGGATTTTGTTTTTTTGTTATGGTTCCATTTAAGGTTTGAAGAAATGAGTCATTTTTGCCCGTGGCAACAAGCATCACCCAGATGCTCGTGCACGTGGTTGAAAAAGGGCGTTGAAAGAAGCGTTGGCAAGCCACCATAATTCATAAAAACAGTCATGATGCGTTGCTATCTGACCCTTTCGTACACAGGTGGTTCCAGACCGGCCTGCAGGGCTCACAGATGCAGCCTTTATATTTCAGGATTCAATATCTTGCTCAAGGACACTGTATCATGTAGTAAGTGTGCAGGTCTCCGGGATTGAACTGACAACCTTTGTATCACTCGAGCTGTTAATGATTATTCATGGGAAAAGTCCAGTGAGCTGCCTCGTGTGTCTAGCATGTCTCTCTTAGCCCTCTAACGAGAATGGCACGCAGGGAACCCCAAACACCCCCTCCCTCACTGTACTGAACCACATTGTGCCCCACCGTGCCCCCCCCCCATCCGACTTCAAAGCAAATAACAACAAGGAGAGAGAAGATGAATGAGGTTGAATGAATGAAGGAATGAATGAACGAATGAATGGCATCCCCTCCCCCCTGCCTGGACGTCCCCTCCACCATATCTTCCTCTGCTCGGACTGCTCCCCTCCACGTACCGCTGCTTTGGAAGGCTTGTGTTATGACTGTAGCCAGTGTGTATTACACACATAACTCTTAGCCAATCCTCCGGTGGGATGCCCATATAAAGGAGTGTCATTTCCAAAGGTCAAGAGTGAGCCATGCACACAAGTGTTGTCCCGACACTTGGTCCGGAAAAATAAAAACAGCCTGCTTGCCCGTCCTCGTCCTGTGGTGGGTATGACTGTAGAGGCAGGTGTCTCAGATGTCCTTTCCCATTTCTCCTTATCTCTTGTTTCTTTTTCCACTGTTGTCGGGAAATCCCGACACACGGCTTGTGTAAAGCCTGGGTGGATGCGGCGGGTTGCTCTTTGGTGTGCCTCGGTATAGGAGGTAGTGGAAATACTATACTGCGGATGTAAACAAACATCATTTCCATTGGTTATAACTGTTGAGATAGAGCCTCTAACCTCGGTCAGTCGGACCTTGAACTTCTGAGGAAGCATTTCTGCTCCTGTCCGGACTGCCTGTTTCAGCTTAGCAACCTCAGCCTGGAGATGAACTGCAGCGTTGTCTTGCAAGCCAAGGCTTTAACAATCCTTGTAGCACTCACTCCTGACCACAAAAAATGTTTTCTTGGAAAATCCAGCTGTCAACACCACGTTTTTACCTCTGTGTCTTACTCCCATGAGTAGCTTCGCACATGTTAAAACTAGGGCAAGATGCCCTATGGCAGCCATCTACAGAAGAGGACATGTGTTGCAATGTTCTTTTGAAACACTAGGGGGAGTAGACCAAAACATACCGTTATTAAAATGAGGTTAGTTTATAGTTGTTTAGTGTAATGATAAATGTCTGCAGCAATGAAGCCTGACAAAATTTGTAATATTTTAATATGGCAGTCTATTAAGGGAGTTTGTAGTGATCAAATGGGTCATTATCTTGTTTCAATGGACTCTACTGTTACTGGTTTTCTTGTTTTTTTCCACGCGAATCGGTAAAGGTTTCCTGTTGTCTTTTATGTCTAATCACCAAATCAAGGTGTCTGTCAGTAGTGCTGGAGAATGAGCCTTCACGGACAGTCTCATTTGGCATCTCCCTTGTATCAAATCGCAACGTTTGTGGTTAAAAGGACAGGGCCATGACTTAGGTTAAGCAAAGGGCTTTGGACGTATTTATTTTTCTCCTGTGAGCCTTTTGAGCAGCCTCTCCTCGTCAATCTTGTGCTGTCAATGAGGGCCAGAGGTGGGTGCTCCCATCTCTGTCTCACTCACACACCCAGTGGCCGCTGTGTACACGAGGACCCCAGGGTCGTGCCCTGGATGATCCTTTGGAAACTCATCTAAAGCATGTGCTCAATATGAATGTCCTGTTAGTTCTTTCTGCTCCTTGATCCTTAAATGAGGCACTGTTCCAATCTGGTGCTTTCTTTACCGTACAGATAGACCATAACCTTGACCTTCTACGCGTTTCCTCGGCTTATGCGTGTGTTACTGATCATGCCATTTCCGTGGAAGTGGAGACTATTTCCTGTTTGAGGGTTCATGGAAGAGTCGGGGGGGTCAGGTTGCCGCGGCGTCGTCTGGTTCTGATGAGGCAGATTCCCCACATCTCCATCAAACGGCAGCTCCGCTTTGGCATGGCTCTAAAAGCTGACCCTGGCGATCGCTGACGTCTGGGGCTGTGATGGAGAATCGAGGCTATTGGACTCTCTTCCACCCAGCTTGGATGAATCAGCGGCTTGGTCAATATCTGAGTAATCTTCCTAATTTCTTTCATTAATTATTATTAATTCACTATCTTGTGTTTTAATGCACCCATTTCTTCTTATCTGTTTCTCATCACTACGGTATACATTAGTTATTTTGTACCCGTGCACACCTGGAGAAGTAGTTCCTGTACTCACGTGCCTGTTTTCCTTCTTGTCAGTCTGTGATTGAGCAGATTAGCTGTGTTGAACTGGGCGTGTGTGTGTGTGTGTGTGTGTGTGTGTGTGTGTGTGTGTGTGTGTGTGCGCCTTGTTCAGACTGGTTTCTGTTCTGCTAATAAAACCCTTTTTAGTTCTGAATGTTGACATTTAAACCGCACAGCTTTTTACCTGCATGTGATGCTCAGCAGATCTTTCCTTTCCCTCTCATCAACGGGCTGTCTGGTCTTCCTGGAAGTTTTAAACACTCTGCTCAGTTTTCTTTCCTTATCGTATCAACAGCTACGCAACGCTGCTACTCTGGAGGTGCTGGAGGGTGTCTCCGTTTCTGACAAGCATCCATTTGTGTTTTATCCCTCTCTGTTGCATCATAACCGAGGTGCTTGGTGTATTGTCAAGGTTTATAGATACGAGAGCAGCGCGATCCAGCGTGGGATCAATGCCACGTGTGATTGAATCCCTCTAAAGTTTCAACATGCCTGGAAATCAAATGCTGCGGTTTAATGTGTGGCTGGAGCCACGTTTTTACCTCCGCAAGGAGATTATCTGACAGCCGGTGTTTAACTGTCTGCCTGAACAAAATAACTCTTAAAAGTAAATAAAATTTTCAGGAAATGTTGATAATGGGCCAGACGAGCTAATGAAAATTTAGTGCTGCTCTGAGTTGTGGAGGGACCTGGACCTTTAATCTTCCAAATATCAAAGCCAAAGGACTCTATGTTTTGTCAGTGAATGTTCTATTATCAAGGTCCAAGAGAATAATCTGTTTTGTAGACACATCTGTTTATTAAATTAATATAAACAGTTAATATAACATGTTGTCAAACCATTAATACTTTAAATGATCAATTAAATGATCAATCTCAGCTGTTTTCCCTCATGACTGATCACGTCTTGCTCAAACTATCAGAAACTTGATGCATTGTGTTGTAGCCATATGAAATTGATATACAAACATCATCATACTGTTTTCTTTTTATTTATAGCTATTGCAAAATCCAAAGATACAGACACATTTCAAAGTAACTGCCTTTAGATTTTATGTCTATTCTTGTCTTTGCCAAAATGCTTTAAAAGTTTGCTTAGTGAATTGCATAAATGGAACCTTTTGTGGGCATAAAAACAACAGGTTAAGTGTTTTCCTGCGCTGACGCGAGCATGCTAGTTTCCAGGCGTGGACGCTCGTCCTGTTGCCGCATCAGCTCGGTTTACTGAGCACTGATTAATTTAAGGAGGCTTATACCTTCAAACGATGTAGTTTTTGTTTTTATCGGATGTTCTGACACAGTGTTATGGTGATTTGTTCTGCAGAGTGTTGTGTGTTTTGCTGGAAGGGAGGACATGAACACCCGAGGCGCAGAAGTAGAATGGAAGTAGTCGTTCACAGAGCCAATCGTTGAAATGTTTTAGGCTTGCAAGTGAGCAAATCCCCAAACTGATTGGGCTCAGTATTCCTTCCACAACTCCTACAAATGACCTAGACAGATGTCTCTATGATCTAGCCTCCATGAAACAGGGATGCTTCCAAAAAAGAAAAAAACAAAGTGCAATTAAGGTGCATGCAAATGATAAGGGATAAAGAGGTGTCGACGCTGAAACCTTTACTGTGTGTGCATATATTTGATACACTGTGATATCAGGATCGTAAAAAAAATGATTTGACGTGTTTTTGGTTTTTTTTCTAGTGTTTTCGGACGCTGTGCTGTAAAGGACCACCGCCACCACGACCAGAATATGATGTTGTGTGCATTGGCCTGACAGGTGCAGGGAAGACAAGCCTGCTGTCCCGGTTGTGCAGCGAGGCCAGCGATGGCATTGTACCCACAACAGGTATGTACCAATAACCTCTCTCATGCTCTTATGTTCAGTCATTTTAAAGAACGATGCATAAGAAGCCAATAAACAGCCTCTTTCTTGATTTAGGTGGGAGTCGAGGGTTTACTATGTCCATAACAGGAGGCTTTAGGGTTAGCACATCAGACTTTTTGCCTTTGCTCTGTTTTCCATACATGTAGTGTAATCCTTCAAGGACACAAGGATGTCTCTTCCCTCTCCAGATTATATCAGCAATCAGCTTTGAGCTTTCACAGAAGCCCACCTTAATTTAGTCACTGTGCACTTTCACCTGTAGAAACTCCATATAAACTATTCACCAAGGAGCTGCCCATAGCTGCTAGCGTGTTAGCCGCAGTGGCTCCTTTAAAGTCGGACATCTGTTAAATACATCGATTGCTTACCTTAGCAGAGAATTATAGCAGCAACTTGTCTGACTGAGATTTAGCTGTCAGAAATGTGAAAGTGGAAAAGACTGAAGAGGAGATCTCCTGTTTTATTATGTTTATCGCCACATGATTTCTGATATAATCTGCTTACACTTAAAATGGATATTTTAAATATTTAGAAAATTCATCATTGTTCTTCCCAGTTTTCCTCCTGTATATGAATGTTTAAAGTGAAGGAATTCCTCTTGCTACAGTCTAGCAGGATTTGAGCAGCATTAAATCTCTTCCCTCATGCTTTCCATGTCCCCCATCATTTGGTTGGGAAGTCCGTCTCTACCCGTGTTAGACAGACAGTATTTATTTGTTAGTTCAGTAATGGAGTTCTTTTTTCACTTCCTGTTAGGTTTCAGCATCAAAGCAGTGCCATTTCCAAATGCCATCCTGAATGTAAAAGAGCTTGGAGGTAAGAAACTGGTGCCAAACATGACCAGAAAGAGCCTGATTTTCACTTTTCTTCCATTGGAAAACTTTTTTGAGTAAAACCTGTTATGAATATTATGACTTTTTAAATGCAGATCTTTAAAAAAAAGCGTTCTTTGTACAAACTGTTGCTTAAATCACATTGATTGTGATAACTGATTGTGATGAACTTGTGCTGCTTTTCTTTTTTGCACCTGTTCCTCAGTATTTGTTTTTTGTGCTCCAGTAGCATCACTTTTCAGTGGAGGCGTCACATTGGTGTACAGACGTCAGACCTGTTAATGTTTTGCAAAGAGGCTGTATAAACTGCACACCGTCGTTCCTGGAAAATGTAGAGCACTCTAGGAAGCTTTAATAAGCACAGACGAGGGATCTTGAAGGGGAGATACGTAAACAGAGCCAATGTAGTGGGAGGCTTCCAGTCCTTAAAGGGAGACTTGAGAGCGGGACACATTTCTACTGTCCCTTCCTTACACAGCACACAGAGCAGTGACGCAAGAAAATTGTTTTGCTGATCACCAAAATAATTTGTTTTCTAGCAGTAGAGGAAACAGGTGCAGGCTGTGAGAGGTTCACCCACACTTTCGTCCTTGAAAAGGTGCAAAACACGTGAGCGCATACGCACAAAGGCACCGTGGACCACCAACAAGGCTGCTACCACATTTGGACTGAATATATATAAACACTTCAAAGGAGTTTTCACATTTTGCATCGCAGGCAGCACCTCTGCTGGTTATCTGGACAAATAGCAATATATCATTTGCACCTTATGTATGTAACTGATGCCACAGCTGGCTTACTTTCTGGTCGGCTGGACTCACCTTTAGTGCTTTTATCTACCTCTCCTTTGCATTCCTCAAAGGCGTATTCACACAGGTTACATAATAGAGTTGGTATGTACCACTGTGAAATAAAAACACAACAGCCTAAACCATAAAAAGCACCACTTCTCATGGAGAAAAGGGCTGCAGGCCAAGATGAAGGCAGCACGGAGAAAAGTGAGCCAGACTGATCGTTATTCCAGAATAAGCATATTTTACTCCCAATAGCCAGGTTAGATCATGAGAGTAGATCTACCAAAAGAATTTTGGAAGAGGAGTAAGTAATGACAGGAGCAAAGTGAGGCAAGAACATCACAGATCACAAATTGGTGCCTTTTGAAGGTCACGTAAAATGTGGTTAGGGACATCAACCACAGCTAGAATAGCAGATTACTAGATTATAGCCACTGATACCACCTCCATGCCAGTGAGCTAATGGCCAGTCGCTATTAAGACCTGGCCCAGGAATCTGATCCACCGATGTTCAAGCAGTGAAGCTCCTCATAAAAGAGAATACAGCTAATGAGCTTATAAGTGACTAAATCAGGCAACGGCGAGCTGAGGGATAGAAGCAGACAAGAGCAGGAAGGAAAGTAGGCACCCCAGATTAAAAATGGTACAGAAAACTGGTGCACAGGGACACAATTGATGGAATTCAGGGTCTACCACACCAGAGGGGATTCTGGGTCTAGGCTAAATGGAAACGACTGAGAAAAAGCAGTTAACTATAAGGTGTAGGATGTAGGTTATAAACATGTGGAATGATGTATGTACAACTGGATCTTAAAGGTGTTTTCAATATGGAGAGGCTATTCAAAGCATCACGTGCTAATGTTAGTCTAGCTGAGAGGTGTGAGAGTGAATGAGTCCAGATATAGCACCTTGCTTATATGAATTATATTACATAGAGATAAATAACTGCATAAAGGGTATAGATCACCAAGCTTATAGGTAACTTGTGTCTAACCTGTACACCCGTAAGGTGTTGCTGCTAAGCCGCATAATGTATTTTTAAGTCTCCTTGACTTGAGTGTGCAGAACAGATTTTCATAAGCACAAGCTGTCCTTCAAATTAGAGGCAAAGCAGCTTATGGTCTGGCAACTCTGATGGTACGGCGCTCCTAAAGATTCAAACTTTATTCGCTCCTTCTCATCAGCCAGCTTTGTTTTGGAAAATATGCACTGAAATCATCCATGAATTTTAAGACAATCTGTTTCTCAGATTCACAAGTCAACCCAAGTCTGCAGCTCAGTATTCATCTGACTAGAAGTCTGTTGTTTTTAGATGAAAGACACTGAGAATTCGTAGCGGGAGCTTTTGTCTGGCAGGTATTTTGCTGCTATTCTGGTATGTCAGGTATGGGGGTTAGATAGGAAGGGCACCTCTGGGGAATCAGCAAAGGACGTCTTAAAGTGCGTGTGTGTGTGTGTGTGTGTGTGTCTGGACAGTGACATGACGTCAGGTCTAGACACACCATTTCACAGTATTCATTAACGCCACACAATGACCGCTGATGGAGAAGTGGTCCTAATCAGCTTTTTTTTCTGTCGGTGCCTTCGTGTTGAACGTTAAACCTTTGCATGCACAGTAATCTGAAAGAATTTTCCATCAGCTATAATATTTAGATTTGAGTAGTTTAATTATATAAGTAATCTACTGTCGGGTAGATTTTGCAAGTGTATATTTATCCAGTTTACAGGCACCAATGCTGTAGAAATTAGTTCTTCTTAGGAGATGAGTGTTGGAATGAATCCAAAGCCAGTCCACAGATGAGATATCTCAAAACTCTTGTGTTATAAACTAGTTGTGTGACTGTTGTCATTTTCTGGTGTAGTTTAGTTTCCCACAGGCAGGATTTAGAGCGACATTGGTGAATTTTTGGTCGGATGTTTCTGCCAAAACACAACATTGGTAATCTGGTGTGCCCCAAAGCAGCTTCAGTTGAAGCTGTTTTGGTGCGCTGGTTCTGGTTTTGTTCTGTGTGTGGTGTTAACCCTGGTCCGCACCAACCGCCTGGTTTGAGGTAACAGCTTGTTGGTGTCTTCAGACGTCACGGTTCAGGAAGATTAAAAGCAAATGAGCAGCACAAGTAGATGATACAACACTTTTTTTCCCTGTTCTGTCAGTCGTCATGGAAACATGACGCTCTGCCAGTGGTGTGGCGTTTGGACCAGAGTGAAATCACACTGCCTGTTTTAGCTGAACCTTTTTTTGTTCTATTGTGGGTCTTTGGTCTGCATCTGTATGTGTAAAAACGCCCTTAAACAGGACTGAAGCACCACGGAGGGTTTGACTGATGCAGGCAGTTAGCTGATGTAATTTATTATTAATAAAATTGTCATTTTGGTCTGTCATTCACACCCTCGGCTCCTGGTTGACCACGTCACGGGGAAAATGCTTGCAGATGTGTTTTTGTCCTTGTGTTTTTCCCAACATCGGGTCCACGAGGAAGAATGTTCAACTGTGTGAACCATAAATCTAGATGGGATTCAAAAGTTTTTTAAAAACAGATAGTAACTATGTCCAGTTGTGGAAATATTGTTTTGTTACGTGCACATATGTAAGCAATTTCCAGTAGTAGAATCTGGCCTTAAATATGCTAAAAACTTTTATTGGAAGTATGTGAGCAGTCAGAAAGCACATTTGAGGTTTTTATAGATTGAATGTGGTCCTTATTACTTGTACATAGGACCAAAGCTTTACAACACTGTTACAACAGTGCTGTTGTGTTTATAACATGTGGACGTGTTAAATCTGTCTAAATGGTACACAGATAGAAAACAGCTTTTACAGTTGACTTTGGAGATCGTGCGTGTGCAATAACAGTGAGGAAGTATTAATGCTCACATTTCTCTAACAGACACTTCTGAAAGTAATTTGCCCAATAAAAGTGGCCAAATTATTCCTATGCAATAACACAGATAATTAGTTTCAAATATTTAGAGGTGCCACATTTCTGAGCGTCGGGCTTGTCACTGGCGTGCACGGTAGAGCGGAGCTGATTTGGGTTTTGGGCCAGGCCTCGCACAGGAAGTGTTTACTCTGAAGAGACGCAGCTGAGGCTGCAGGTTGATGGGTGGTTCAGCCGCTGAAGTGTTTTCCACCTCCCTCGCGCTCAGCCCCAGCTCATTCCTCAACCAAGTAAGCAAAGCTCTCGCCAGGACCTCCCTCCGTTCTCGCCAGCCTGGCCGCGTTTTGTCACGACGGCGAAAAACACGCTTGGTTCCACGTAGAGAAACCACGGACGCAGCCGTCGCCAACGACCAGGACGTTCGACAGTCGCCACATTAGTAACAGATGAAAACGAGACAGTTGCAATGAGTCATGTTTTAAATGGACCATCAAACAGTTGGCAAATTAAAATTCCACTTCTGCTGTTGCACTCGGCTCAAGCGTCTAGCTGTGAGCTGCCGATCTAAATATAGATCATTTAACAGTTGTTTAAAATTGGTTGTCAATCAATTCAGCTCCAACCCAAAAGCACGTGAAGGTCGTCCTGAAGCGTTTGATTGATGCAATGTAGCAGGGCCGACAGCCGCCCCAAAGAATCGCCCCGCTTCAGTTTTAGAAATCCCGCTGTCACCAATAGGTGGCAGAAGCCGCCAACAAGATTTAGTGAGCCGTGCCGGACATTCCACCATTTCCAGACAAAGATGACACAAACCACCTAGTCAATCTCTCAAGTGGCACTTTGTCTGATAGGTTTCCACTCCAGAGAGAGGTGTGAGCGGGGGGGTGGAAGAATGGGGGGAGAGCATGAGGGTAGGGAGGTAAATGTCACTGACGGCACTCTGTAATGGTTAAAACATTTACCAGCCTCACGCTTTGTCACTTCTTGGCGATTACCTTACTATGAGCAACGATAACAACACAACAGATCGCAAGATTGCAAAGGAAGTGACCTCAGCAGATGGGGGAGGATAATTTTAGCCAGATAAAGTACAACCCCGAACAACACGCGCATCGCGGAACATGTGTTGGAACCTCGTGTGTTTCCAGGTTTGCGGGGGCTTGCAATGCGCGCCTCGGTCAAAACATGTCCTGGAAAACACGAAAAAGGCGTTTCATTAGATGAATGAAGCGTGAAAGAGGGTTTTTTTTTAGTGCGAGACGGCGATAATGAAACCACACAGGTGGTTCAACCGTGAGAAATTGTAAAGTTCCCCAGCGTTTGTGATTAGAAGAGGAATTTGAATCTGCAGAGAATCTTTTGCGTAGTTTTCTGGTTAAGGCCAGAGACTGAGGTCAGCCTGTGTTCAGTCACAACAAAGGAGCAAGATGTCCCAGTGTTAGAGCAGCATGAGTAACGTGGAGGATGTGACTGGCATATCGGGATTTGTCAGCGTCTTGGACAGGGAGTGACATCAGACGCTGTCATCGGGCTGTCAATGCAAACTTTTCGTACCTTACTTTTTCCATATGTGCCGTGGAACAAACATTGCCGGTCCCGTTTACAGGTCTGAGGTGAAGCGGCGACGTAAGAAACGGGGGTTTTGCTGTGTTTCTGAGTTGAAAAGCTCGGTGTGAGAGGGCCTCTGGTCGGGGAGAGTTTGTTAATATTTCACAAGTCATTACGCTTTTCTCCAAATTTTCTGATTAAGTCGAGCTTTGTTTGAGGGACTGGAACAAGAAAAGGCCACACGAATCACTTTGTTGAGCCGATCCAGCAATCAGCAAAACGAGAACTATAGCACATCTGCGCGTCGGTTTCTGAACATTGGAGGCGGCGAGGATAATTGTCTTCTGCGTTTTACCCGTAAATTCGACTACAGACGCCAGATCATTGCTGCTATTACAGAAAATGTTTCAGGCTGTGAGTTGGACCTGAGCTCATGACAGCACGTCAGGCATGTTGAGATATTTTGTGGATACAGTCGAGGTTGTTTGGTGTCGAGCGAACCAGCGAATATTCTTCCTCTTAATCAGACAGGGCAAACACAAAGCCTGCTCTGTCGACGCAGTGTTGGGAAGGTCCGAGCTGTGCGCCGCTCTGAAGGACGTATTGTACTGGCGGTTTATAATGTTGAACTTCCCAAAGCTTCCCATTTAACAGCTTCCCATTTTGTCTATAGGTGCTGACAACATCAAAAAATACTGGAGCCGTTACTACCAGGGGTCACAGGGCGTCGTGTTTGTGTTGGACAGTGCCTCTTCAGATGAGGACCTGGAGGCAGCGCGTAACGAGCTCCACTCTGCCCTTCAGCACCCGCAGCTCTGCACACTGCCGTTCCTCATCCTTGCTAACCACCAGGACAAGCCCGCTGCAAGGACGCCAAACCAGGTAATGACAGAATCCATCCCACTTAGATAAGTTACACGTTTGGGCAGCTTCCAGGACCTATTGCTTTTTGAGCTGTTCCTGAAGAAGTCCATCAGTCTTTTAGTCTATTTACGATATGGTTTTATCTGAAATCCTCCAGAAGTAAAGTTTTTCTTGGACAAGGCACCCCTGCTCAGTTCTTCCACTGCTAATCCATCTTCAATGAGACGTCAAACTTGGTTATTGCTTTAAAACGACTGTTTTGATAACTCTCAAGGAAGGACTGGGATGCAGTGGGAAAAGCACCGCTGCCCCTGCTGCAGCAGGAACAAAACTACTGTCGAAGGACTTTTGAGAGTCACGAAGATTGAGGATCGCGGGCCTGGACAGAGATGTGTCTAGCCGTCGGATGACTCAGGAAAGAGGAGTTGGGGCTTCGCAGCAGGGGATCAGACTGCTAACCTTGACTGGGGACATTACTGGACGGTGTGGGAGGAACACTTGTAAAAACTTTCAGGCTTGACAGACGTGCCCTCTGCGGAGGAGACAAAGTTTTATGACTTACAAACTTTGCATATCTTTTTTATTATTGATAATTAGAAAGCTCCCGGGGGCCGGCTGCCAGAGGTAAAAACAGAGTCACATTGAGATTCAAAAGGCTGTTAATGTTGTCGAGCAGTCGTGGTTGACATGCCTCCTCATTGTTGTGAGCATCACACTTTAAATCCTCCTGAGGAAGTCGCTTAGCCAGGTGTCTGGGAAAAGAGGGTTCAATTCAATGTTTTGTCCTGCAGTGTGTACAAAAATAATGGGAGGATCATTCTGATCATGGAGCTGCACTGCCTGATCCAGGAGATGTGAAGAACAAAACCATGATGGCAGAAAGATGTTCTTGAGCTGAGGAACCCACATTAATCTACAAAATAGATATATCCAAATTTCCCACTTTGTGCTCCAGCGTGTCCCCCGGAACTCCTTCCACTGGTGTTTTTTAAGCACATATTAAAATTTCATTACAGCAACCAATTCCAGCCGTCTGCACCAGCTGGATATTAATCATGTCTGTTGTCATGTCTGTTGTCAAAGATAAGGAATTGGGATTTTCATAGGGAAAGGTCAAAGGTGAACCTGTTGTAAACATGATACGTTACATTACCTCTTTAATTTGCAAAGATGATGATGATCAGTGATGGCACTGACTATGAGATAAATCATCCAAACCTCCACCAGAGGTTTACGTGTTGTTTTCTCTCCCAATTGACCGTTCTTTCATGTAATGTTGCAAGATTTCCAATCACATCTCTCACTTTCTGGTAAATTCATCTGTTTCACAGATTACATGAGCACCATGTGCTTTCATGATGCTTCCTTTTTCTCGTTGCCAGTAATTATTTCATGAGAGGGGTCACTGACTTTGGAGCAGATTCCTTTTCTTGCAATCCAATTTCCTGTTTAGTGTTTCTCCCCTTTTCAAGTCCGGCTCCAAATTTTTCGCTGTTACTTTTAGCTCTGCAGAAGTTTGTTTTCTTCAGAAATACGTATAACACTTACTAAAAATATAAAATAACGTGAGGCCCGTGTGACACCTGAATCATTTTTACTTGACTTTTCAGAGTGCTGTGTGTATGAACCCGCTTCTATAGACAGAAAATGCACTAAACTGATTGCAGCTCTGTGCTTTAGGCCCAACAACCATCGTTTCTCTGGTGTCACTCGTATGGTCTAATTAATCCAGTCTGGGAGCTGCACTCACTTGCCCAGCGGTCCTGGCACGATACCCCTTTGCCGTATTTGACCCGTCATCGCATCAGTTTCAGCAAGTATCGACTTTCTGAACTGTGTGCAAACACGACACGTGAGATTGGGGACAGAGGGACGAGGTGAATGTCAATTACGGATCTTTTTGGCACCGCGTGGGGACGAGCCATTTCAGTTCATGTCTTATGTAAAGTGAATTGATCAGCTCGTGTTATTACTGATACAGTTGGTTTACTTTTGCCAATTAACCATAGTAAGGATGGCAGAATGGGGGTATTGTCTTCTGTCTGTTTGGGTTGGCAGTTGTTTTATATAGGAGACACACAAAGCAGTTGCTGGAGACCCAGATTCATTGATTTTGCCATGTGATTTGACTGACATTGAAAATGTGTCACAACAGCACCTAGTGGTGGCTGCACACAACAGGACCAACTTCAACCAGGACAGTTAGGATAGTTTTTTAATTTAAGTTTTGTTGAATAAATGAAGGGCAGTTTCAATGAAAAGTTAGATTTCCATAATATTTTAATTATAAAAATGACTAAAAGGAGAGCAGTTTTATAACATTTAGGGACAACTAACTAACTGCAGCATAATGATTCATCATATATAAACTGGGGTTAACAGAACCGCAGATTATTTTGGACAGTGTATAACATTGTGGAACATTAGCAACAAGCTAGCAGATTTTGTTTCTTTTGTCAGGGGTCACTCAAATTGAAGGTTTATTGCAGACATGTTGTGCTTAAACTCTTTGAAACTCTTGGCCAGATGCCACATCTGTGGGAATAATGATATAATTGGAATTAAGATTTGTTTGAATGCATCATTAATGCTGGTTGTGCATGTCTGCAGAGCTCCTGTGTCCTTCAGGCCCCACCTTCTCCATGCTATGAATATTTATGTGTTTCGTGACTTATTGATAGAGGCTGTCCAAATGCTTTAATATTAAATGAAAGTTACACTAAGAGTACCGATGCTGATTTCAGCCAGAGGTGGCAAAGCTACAAAGATACTAGTTTCCACTAGATTTTATCACCCTAAACATGGGCCATTAAATGATCTGGAATACCTTTGCCCTGCTGGAATAAAGGAAATTATTAATCCTACAAACCCATGCAGATTACGACAATAAATGTCAAGAAGTGCCTGTGCAGTCATACGTCTCTGGTTCAGTCTGTTCCTGCAAGGCTCCAAAAAAACACATATGCTTGCACCCTGAAAGTACACATATATGTGTATCCAGTATGCTATGTCTGTTTCCATTATTCATTAGCATTTCCTGTAGTTTTTTTCCCTGAGTAAACAAGTCCAGCTCAGGGTCACTGCACATTGCTTTGAGACGAGCGGAGCTACTGTACTTTTCTTAAACTTTGACGTCATATAAGTTGTGCGCTGTTAGCTAGGTCACCGGCGGGTTAGTGGACTAACAGCATAGTGCCGTACGTTTTAGAGAAATTGAATGCTTTCTTTCCTTTAACCCTTCCCAGTCTGTTGAGTAATGAATTATACATCGATTGTGGGGGTGCGGATGTTTTCAACTTTTAAATGCAGAATAAATTGAAGGAATTTGGAATCATTACACAAAAGTGAAGGTAATGAATTGCACTTTGTAATAGAAAAAAGTAAACGTTCCTCTAATCCGTAACATGTTGGAAACACTATTTTCAATAAGAGTTATAACCACTGTAACAAGTTGCTTTGTAAAACCTAGTCTGGTTTTATCCTCGGTAATCCTGTTGAAATGTTTAAACGGGTTAAGCACATCTAAATGTTTATTTGACAGGTCAGTCTAAATTAAAACAAGAAGTCATACGTAAGGTCTGTGTATACCAGATGTGATGCATGGATTTAATGCTGTACATTCACACAGAGCCTTCCGACCCCTCATTCACACATGGACTTTAAAATTATGCCTTTTTTAAGTTTTCCACAGTTTAGTTTAATTTTTAGTTGAAATGCATTTTACCACCAAAAGAAAAATCATAATATGCTATTAAATTAGATCATTTGAAAGCATTTATATGTTTAATTCTTGTTTTTGGCTCTTGGATTTTGATATTTCCCTAAGCCTTTTTAATTGTATTCAACACTACAGAAGGAATTTTCCACGATTATGCACATAAACGGACGTGCATCATCTTTCTGCTGGAAAATTCTTGTTCATAGTTCACCTGGTGACAGTGATAAAATGCAAACACCATGTGTCAAAACTTGAATAACTTTCTAGCCACGTGACCTCCAACCGTCCCAGTCGACCTGTTTAAGAACCATCGCTCTACTATCGAACCCAAATGCAGTTTGAACTCCAAAAGTGATGGTGCGTGTGCCCATGTCTCCTTGTTGACCCTCTTCTTACAGCAGCCACCCTGTTGACAGAAAGAGGCGGCTCATTTCCTCCACACGTGCACGTGTATTTTCGCATTGCTGTTTTCTGGGGCGCTCCTTCTTTATGGTGTCATTTTAGTGACCTGTGGTGTTTCTGGCACTCCTGGACTAAAGGGTGAGAGAAGGTTGCAAAAGGGTAATGCAGCTCAGTGTGGCTGTTAAGGGCTCACTGGGGCCCTCTGTGCTGGTGCCAGAGTTTTTCAGGGTGGGTCTGGAGGAGGTTGAAGGAAATGTGGGACAAAATTCCTTGTTGACATCAATCTCCTGCCTTTGGGGGGCCCAAGGAAGCCAGGGAGGAGTGGAGGGGAGGGTCGCCCTGTTGATATAACACCTCAACAAAGCAGGTCTGTTTGGATGGATGGGACTAATGGACTGCATCCATGAGAGCGTTTGCATGGAAAACGCTGCCAGTGTAGCCTTTTTATGGTTTGTCTTATCTGAGGGAAAAGATGGCAGGCAAACAGAAGTGATGATCCAGTTCAGTGCACGTCAAAGGGCAACAGAGTCCGAGAAGAGAGCACATAACAGTTTAAAAAAAAACAGGTGTAGAGCTGCGTGTGAAATACAGGAAACAGGAGTGAATATTTTGATTTTAAAAAGCAAATGCAGGATAAAGAATGGAGGCTAATATCAAGCACAGGAAACTCCCCTCCTAAAATTAAAGACAGAAACGTTGAGCCCACCCTCAGACTCTTTTCTCTTTCATCTTACTCACACAAGCTCAAGTGGATCCGATCTAGAACAGTCCCTTTTCCTTGGGTGCCTTGCGAGAATTGGAGCACATCTGTTTTCAGTGTATCAGAGCTCATTGCGGTGTTGCTGGTACCTTTCAGACGATTGACACTCCGCAGACGGGCAGCCGGTCGGATGCGTCACACGCTCGTCACTTTATCTGCTGCAGCATTAAGTGAGCGATAGAGTTTTGGTGGAAATGGTGACGTGCACGGGCCGCGGATGAATTGCTGAAATGCCTCAGGTATACCCAAAAGGGACTCATTTTCTACTGACTAGGAGGATGCAGAGGATGCCTTCAAGGTTTTAAACTCTGCCATTTCTTCTTTCTGAGCGAGTCTTTCTGCTCACTGCCCTCCGCTCTTTAGACTCTCTTTCTATCCCAACTGTCTCTTCAGTTTTCAAACTTGGAAAGCTTTCACTTTAAATTTGTTGACTCCCACGTTGTGAAAATGTGTAAATCATTACGGACCAGCTACTAAACAGCTGAGCAGCTCTTGGTGCAGCCTGTTCTTTTCTCCTGTGGCTCAGAAGAATGCGGCTTACACAATAGTGCAAAACTCCAAACTGAATCCCATTCAGAGTTTTATCCAATTGAAGCCCGCATGCCCATTTCTCTTCATTTTCATCTTTGTCAGCAGGAAATTTATAGACTGCGAACATTTGCCCCAGTTTGATAGAGTTGTTTCCGACTTGTGATGAGTGAAACCGTCTGTGACAGCACCAGATTAGCCTACCACTACAGATTAAGCGGGTGGTTGGGTCATGGTATAGGGATATAGTTAGCTTGCCTTTTTGTCTCCATTATCAAGCTTTCTGAAATGGAGTGGGTGGAGTGGTCGGGGGTGGGGGGTGAGCTTTTTGATCATTGATCTCCGTGACCCTGTTTGAAAGGTCTTAATCTCAGTTGACCTTATCAGGGAATTTTTTTTTGAGTGAGGGTGATGGAGTGGATATTTACCAGGAGTGAGGATGCTGAGGTGAAATTGACAGGGGTGTTTTTCCACTTGAGTGGAGATGGAGGGATGTAATGAGCTTGCAGGGTATGTGAAAGCATGCATGCACACGCACACAAAAGTATGCAAATCTGAGGTATGGAACTCAATACAAGCTTATCTTTCTGAGTGTTTAACCACAGGCAATCACAGCCCAGCAAATTTCACCACCAACGTTTACATAGGCCACGCTTACCTGTGCTCAAAGAATTGCAGAGGAGGTATTTTCCTCTAGCACACACATGCCTTCAACCTTCTGAGGGTTTGTTGTGCAATTTCGAGTGAAGACTGGTCGACATCACAGAAATATGTGCTGCCTTGATTGATACTCCAGATAACGGCTGATGTCAGTGATAGCCGGTTGGCATAAATAGAATCGACTAAAGATGTTTTGGTTTTGTTTTTCCACACAGATGTCTCATTTTATCCTCAAAGGTTCAAGGCCCACTTCATTTAAGACTTTGTGCCTCACGTCTTCAGGGACATTTAAGAGACAATCAATAAAAGGGTAAATATTAACATTTAGATTAGCGGCCACAGAGAGTAGGAGAAAAACATCCGGAATTGTTTTCTTTGAGTCCCCCGCCTGCTAATGAAGTGACTATCGTGATGAACTTTTCTTTTTGAAGACACTCGCCCGAGTGTCGTCAGACGAGGCGTCTCGCTCAAACGCGTCGGTCTAAGAAGCAGCTGCGCGGATGTGCTCGTTTATTCAAGCGCTCGTGTTAAACAACCTCTGGTGTTTTTCATCAACAGCTCTCGCAGCCTCAACTCCCTTTCATTGTTATGTCACACCCCAACATGCACACCACAGTGTCATGTGGTCAATTCGGCACTCGCCCCGAGGAACGCCGCAGCGTTCACGAACACACCAGATGTAGACGCACACGTATACAGATGCCGGAGCGTCACTCTCCATTGTGTCCTCAGCTGGAACTCAGAACTAAAATCTCTCCGTTTTTAAAACAAACTCATGCAACTTACCATAAAACCAACAAGAACGCTTTTGGTGCAGAGGAAACCCGCAGCGCCGGGCGAATATAATAATGTCTCTTTCTGGTTTCTTGTTTTGAGGTGAGATACTGATCTCAAGTCGTGTTACCCAAGATCCTCAGCGTGTGCACAAGGCCTGAGGAAACGGGAGCGTTCCAAGGAAACAGAAAGCTTCAAATGAGAATGTCATTGCCCCAGAACACCCCTCAGCTTATCTTCCTGCCATCGTCTGGGGCTCTTTATCAACACACCAATTGTATCCAGGCAGTTTTAATATGCAGCCTTCCTTTGACAGTGTGCAGGAAAACAAGTTTGTGGATTTATTGCCTCATTTAGTAGAGTCTTTGGACGGCTCCTGCCTTTTCATTCATTACCGGGGTGAATCATTTTAATTGATCTAGTACTTTCAGGCAATAATATACAGTTTACAATGCATTTAATTACCTTAAAATAGCTTGTGTAAGTTAATCAGGATTCTCATCCGTGAATGCTGTAAAACACTCCAGAAAACAGATGGACGAATGTCTGGCAGTTATAACTTATGTTAAAATATATAAAGATGCCATATGTTCACGTCCAAAATAAAGTGGCATGTTTAATAAATAACTTTAATTTAACATTTCCTGAACCTGCTGTTTTAGTTTGCATTTTCAGGTTGCTGCAAAGACTCTTGGAACCACACATTGTTTACATTTAACAATAGCATTGTTGTTATTACCAGTAATTTAATAGTAGTAACAGCACAGTACAGTAACTCGAGTACCATCCCTTAGGAGGCGACTACCTCCAGATGTTCTCTTCCTATACTGTACATTATACCCATGTACATTAAAAAGTAAAAGGCAGAGGATCCCTGCACGGGTTGGATTTCCCCTATAAAACCACTTATTTTGCCAATGTTTTTCATCCCTTCAGAAGTCCTTGAAATAGGAGCCCTTAAACACGGCATTCTGGATAAAAGATTAAGAACTCCCTCACTGTCTCCAGATATGCTTGCGCTATTTTCCTTTAAAAGCAACTCTTTACCTTTTAGAGTCTCCCTTTTATTATTTAGAAGATCATCGCGGAGGGTGCTTTGCTGAATATTTTCACTGCTTTGACTTTTGATCAGAACTTCGTTATGTCTCAGTTCATGATGAACTTGAGCTTTCCGAAGCTTGTTGGAGGTCAGCTAACGGGCGGGTCCGCGTACGTGCATCATGTGCAAGAGCTGCACCTTCGGTTCTCTGTCTGTCCTGCAGGCCACTTCCTTGCCTGTGATTGCAGACCAGACTGCAGCCTTGTCATGTAACATCAGTATAAAGCTGGTGCCTTGTGACGCTTACGGTGGCTTGCCAAAAGCTAATTGTGCTAATTGGCAAGAGCCAATCCTGTAACAAGGCTTTGAGGGGTGACCCACCGACACAGATGAAAGGGCTAAGATTTGTCAAGGACTTGTGGGTAATCGGTGCAGCCGTTGACCTGTAGGCCAAGAGGGCAGCACTGCTGCATCGTGGTTAGTCTGCGTGTAAGAATATGGCTCAGAAAATTACCTTTAAAATTCTGATGTGAATTTTAACAGATCATTACAAGTAAAGATTTGATTCCAACATTATTATCAGGTTTTACTGTGGGAACGCTTTTTTATGAATCACATTAAAAATTCACCCTTTGTTTTTTCAAATAAAAACTAATAGTGATGCTACAATAAGTTCTGTACATATTTCAGTCATTAATTGATTCATTTTGTCTCTGTCCTGGAGAGTCTCCTACTGGCCCCTGATCCAAACACACACACACACACACACACACACACACACACGGCTGCTGTGGACCATACAGTGACTCTTGAATTTGTTCGTCATTGAGGTTAGAGCTCATGTCTGGATCTAGGTCCAGACCAAGCACCATTTCACATGTGGAGAGCCCAACATGGACAAACGGTTGCGGGTGGTAGCACCTGGAGACATCTGGGCACTCACCGCCCTGTCTAAAGAAAGTGCTTCTAAAGTGTTATACTCATTAAGTGCGTTTCCACGGGCATCTAAGTCGAACTACACTTCTCGCTCAAATGGCGTGAATAATTTATGCAAGCAGACTTTCTGTCTACAAAGCAGTTGGCAGTCGCTGGATTACGGGTGGAGTCGAGCCGCCTCCCCTCCGCCAGGTGGCGAGTTGAACTTTAACGTTGTTGTTCTTAGGCCACAACTGTGGACCTTTTACACCACACCACAACCATCCAGGAGGAAGTTAGCCAGCGAGGTAGTTAAGTCAACAGGGATGAGTTTACGCGTCAGGACTTGGCTGCCGTTTGCGTGTTATGAATAAGCATCGCAACGGTCTCCACGCCTTCCAAAAATACTTTGCCATGGTTCGCTAGGTTCCTACCGGTTGCTACCACACAGAGCAGACTGGTTTTAAACAACTACAGTAGGCGGGATGCTTCTGCTTCCTGCTCAGAGAAAAATAAGTAAAATGTAGCGCGTAAAATGTGAGGGACCTGGGGGTGTTCGTCCGACTTCATTCAGAGTCCTCTGGGCCGATTTTAATGGAGCGCAGGCATCCATGTGCATTTTATGTAATGGAACTAACACAGGGATACGGTTTTCTCACCTGCACGGAAACAAACATATTGTTTTTTCTTATGGCTTCTGCATTCCATCCCTTGAAGCACGTTTGCGTGCACTTCTCATCTCCTCTTTTTCCTGGTGGGCAACAGAAAATACAATTTCACTTCATTTTGGAGGATTCTTTTCATATTTGGCTCCATCCCTACGTATCCAAATATTGGTGTACACTAAAATAGTTTTCTCTCATGCTAAATTGTACAGAAGTGCCGCACTCATCGGTAAGGCCACATCGCCGAGTACACTAAACTAAAATATTAAACAAACACGGCTCACCCTTTGACTCCGTTACGCATATGGCAGCACATGTTGGACGAGGTTAAAGTCTGTGTGCCAGAAATCAAATGAATGCACAAAATACTTGGCAAATCACCCTCCTCCAGTGCAGTGTAGCTACATGAACATGTAAACTGTCTGAGTTTTGCAGACATCGCTGCAGGGCAGAGGGAATTACACTGTCACACAGAGGATATGGAGTGGCTGTGATATCCTCTTGGCACATAGTTGAAGACCGTCCAGGTGGAAATTGGCAGGCTCTGCAAAGAGAGAGGTTAGGAGTGAGGTAGCTGCGTGGGAGGTGCTCATCTGCATCTGCGAGCATTGTCTCTCATCTAAACAGTACATGGCTTTACCTGTCGGAGCCGTGAGAGCAGGGGGAGATGGTTCCTGACGTTGGGTGTCGAGGGGAGCAGATGTTAAGGCTTGTGTGCAGACGTGTCAGCTTTGCACACCTGTAGATGTTTTAGATTTGTGTTCACATCTGTCAGTACACCAGTCTTTCCACCCGACGGAGATATTTTCACGCCACTTTATAGCTTCATACTTACCACTAGTTGGCAGAAATTTTACTGACAAGAATTGTAACTAAGTACACATTCAGAACAAACTGATAGAAGGCACATGTATTAATGAGAGTGCAAAATCTATGTTAATGTGCAGTAATTGTCACAGGGCTATCCTTTTTTTTGGCAATAAGTCTGATTTCGTCCGACTTTTTCAGACAGGTTAAAGAATCTCTCAATATTTTTATATGTATAGATAAAACACAAGGAAATTATAACGATGACTGAAATCATTAAGATTTACTCGGGCACTACAGTATTCCACAGATTTTGATCATTTTTGTGGCGGCAGACTTTTCCTTTTTAGAGACAGATGAGTTGGATTTGTTGAATGGTTCGGGGGTTTGGTCCATCCTGTCTGGCACGTCTCAAAAGTTGCATTCATCAGCAGAATTTGTAGCATTTAACTGCACAAAGAAACTATAAAGCGAGTATAACATTGTTTACGATGTCATATAATTATATTGCAGATAGTTCATGCAAGTTAAAAAACAAATGATGAATGTCATATTTAGGCTATTAGCACTTGACCCGCCACCACTCATTGAAGACAAATAGGCCATAGACCTGCGATGAACGCCTCATTGCACAACACTCCTCCATCAGCACTGCCGGTTAGATGGATGAGTGAGTGTCTGTAAACACGGCCTAGTGTCTCATCAGAGGAGCTCACATGGAAATCTTCAGACTCCTCTCAAAGGACTTGAGTAGATGAAAGCCATCACTCAGTACCTTCGATCCTCTGTTACCTCCGACAGTCCGAGGTTGTGTTGTTTTCCCTGGAAAATGCTTTAAATTTGCTGTAAAATAAACTTTAAAAAAAAAAAATAACGGCTGACCTCGCTTCCTTCTCCAAACATTTTACACGACCTCAGTTAATATGAGGTTTGACTTCATATTTAATGTGCACTGAGAGTCACAACTTCACAGTTTTACTTTTCAGGACTGACTTTTAGCCCTAAAAGTTTGGGTTTTTTTCACGTTTTTCCTGACCCAGATCGAGGGACTAAGGACCCTCGGTGTCACAACTGTGCAGCTTTCAAAGCCCTCTGATGCAAACAGTGCTCTAAATTTGATTTGACTATAAATTTTACAGCATGTTTTGATTTTTGTGAAGCCTGTCAACTGGACAAACGTCACAACAGTGCGAGTAGTAAAGATGGAACCAGTGAAGGTCCTCTGAGCAGAAAGAATGAAGGAAGGGGAGTAACCTTAGTCTGTCTGGTACATTACCCATGAATGAGGCCTTAGCTTTTCAGAGACTCCAGGAGGATGCACTTTGGCCCCAGGACACAAAGAAAGGGCACGGTCAGTCACTTTGTAGCACTCAAATTCACCGATCCTGCTTCCGCAAAATCACTTCAGTCACTTCTGGGATTTTTGCCTCTTTATAACCTCCTCAATAAGTGCGGGCATTTAAACTTGTTTCAGTTTTTCACTCATCGACGCGCAATGACAAGAATCGGTCAAGCAAACAAAAAAACACATTTAGAAGTAACAAATGAATAAACCAACCCAAGTATTGAGTTGTTTTGTCTTCCTGTTGGTGTCGGACTGAAACCGTACAAGCCTAGCTTTCATGTCTCCCCAGTTTGTATCTACGCTGGTGGGAAAACACCTTGTAAACAAGTGGCTATTTTATCCATGTGCCCCTTCTCTCTCCACTTTTAGAACAAAGTGGCCCCTTAATGGGGATGTCCCTGCTGGCACAGAGGTGTCCAGACTTGCATACCCCTCCCCTTCCCATAAGGATTGAAGGTCCTTACCATGAATCACAAAGATACTGCTGTGTGATGGATATGCTTACATGAAATGACCAGTGACATTCCAGGTGTATGAAGGTTATATGATCATAGCCCCGTTTTTGTCCCTGGCTTCTTCTGTGCCGATGTTGCCCAAGAACTCTGTGACATATTTATACACAGACTTTAAATCCACGACACCAGCAGGGGCGGTAGGATCTGCGTCCTCTAATCCAACTAGTAATTCTGTAGTGGCGATGATTCAGTTTCAGTTTCAGTTTTCATCTGAGTGTTGGCAGCTGTGGCAAAGTGAGAGTCAGAAGTCAGATTTCCTTTGTTGTTTTCTGGTTTTGTTACAGCCCCTTGTGCTCCAGATGCTGGTTACTCATTGTAAGTTGTTAGTCCTTTGACGCAGCCTATTATAAATGATATCTACTGTGTGGTATTCATTGGTCTTACTCTCGAAGTACTCTGCAGTGATTTAGCCCCTGTGCTTATCAAGTAGAGGGGCTCAGTTTCTGTAGGCTGTAAGGCTGTCATGATTAGTCTACATGGGACGGTTTTAAAAATAACTGACGTCACAGGTAATTTCAGAGTAATGAGTCACTTCCCCATCATTCCAGTTATGCCACAATAGCCATAGTTTTTCATGGAAAATATCGAGGTGAACATCGGTTGTTGACATTTAACTAACCAGCTAATGACTGCATCATCGATTTCACCCGCCTCTAAAAGGTGCACCCAGACTTTTTAACAAACTGCAGAGCGGTGCAGCTGAAACACAGACATTGACTGCAGACAGTATTGTGTGGGACTTGGCAGACACCCCCTGAAGCGTCTTTTCAAAGAGGTTACCTTGTTTGCTCCTTGAGCTATTTTCACTCTGCCTCTCTGTCTGGACTCGCCGGTCTGTGAAAATACTCCTCGCTAACCTTAACCACCTCCTCTCTGCCTTCACGTCTGTCATGACATCACCACCAAAATCAGGTATCCAAAGCAGATGGCAGTAAACACTGTTTTTGTAATAAGCATTATTAACACACCTGCTTTGAAGCACATTCCTGATGCTCTAATGGAGGGGCATTTCAAGTAGGATTATCACCCCAGGGGGCCTTCACCTGAACGTCAGTCCTACATTTTCTGTATGTACAAACATCCCCTAATCCGTACAAAAATGCCACACACAAGTCCATTATAACCAGAGATCAAAAAAGTAGGACTTTGGAGGGCAAAACACTGCATAGTAAAAATCTTGTATTTATTTATTTTTTCACATTTGCTAAAAGAGCTGATATGATTATGCAACTGTAATGAGGTTTTAATGGTCTTGGCCTAACAAGTAAATGCTGCACTGTGTTTCAAAAGCGAGCAGTAATTTGAGCTATTGGACGCCAAAGGTTTGCATTTAATAAAGGCTGGTTAAAGCTGTCAAATGCTGCTTCACTCATTAGGCCACACAGTAGAGACTAGAATTTATTGAGACATGTCTGTCATGACGCAGCCTTGAGTAGAAGCCTCACTGTGGTGCAGATAATCAACCACAGAATATCAAATCATGTCATCTTTTTTCTCATTCATGCTCTGTTGTTAAAACTGGTTTGACCATGTTTATTTGTCAATCAGGGCATCACGTGAGGGAGTGTGTGACCCCATGCTGGTATGCTTCACAACAACGCTCATGACCTTGGGCCAGGTATGAGATAGCTGGAACAAATAAAGTAGAAATGAAGATATTTTAGCTCGATTATTACTTCCAGAAATAGATTTAGAATGATGACGTGCAGCAGTTATTCTCAGAGAATTCCCAGCCTGAGCCGTAGTCAACAAAGATTTTATCCAGTAATTCAAACATAATAATTTGTCCTTGTGGCTTCTGCTTTTATCGTGATTCTCCCACATTTAACTCCAAACATTCCCTCTCGTTTGAATGAAAGTAATACCGATATTAATCCTTCTATTTAACAAAAAATGCCGCAGCCATGTTTCTCTGCATTTGTCACTGCAATAATGATCATGAGGGGTTTATGGTCCAGGCTGATCAACTGTTGGATGAACTGAATTATTTTCTGCACGGAAACGCTCTTTAACTATTGTAGTAATTGTCAGAGTTGGTAAACTGTGAGTGATTTGAAATATGACGCATCTCCTTCCTAGCCACCTCATGTTCTTACTCACCCTCAACAGGTGGTAGACATCCAGATGGCTACTTGAATATTACATCTGATAAATCACTTGCTTCCAGCCATTTATTTATGCATTAGTTCCCAGCTTGAAGCACAATGTTATCTTTTCAAGTTTGAAATGCATTCAGCCGCCTGCCCCACCACGTCAGATTTATGGCGCTCGTCACATGTAGGATCTTGTCTGCCTTATTTGTAACGCCAGTATATTAGACATTCTAATCCTGTGATCAAATGTGAGTAATTCCGTAATAACCCTTGGCAGAAAAATCTTCTGTTAAAAACAAGTAATTTGCTGAAATTGACTCACTCATTCATATAATGAAGTTTCAAACAGTGACATGTTGATTCAAGCCTGAAGGTCCGGTTTGTTAAAGGTAACTCAGAATCTTCTACGTTGATTTACATTCAGTTAGTGTAACGTTTGGCTTTAAATTGTAATTGATTTTAGAGATTTTATTTTGCCACGTGCACACCCCGTTTCACCCTTGAAATACCCCGGATTCGCTTTTTTTTTTAATATAAATATTCAATGACCCAAAGAAAACTTGTGACTGGTGTGTGCAGAAGGTGCGTTAATGCGTTCCGGTCAAACTTCCAGGACGGAAGTGGCCAGTCAACCACTGTCCTCCGTCACACTCATGGTTAACTTGCAGGTTCCTGGCACACGTTGGGTGGTGGCTGTGCTCGGTGACTCATGTGGCACCCAGTGTCTGAAATTTTCGTCAAACGTCTGGCACATGGTGTGTGTGTGCGCGCGTGTGCGTGTGTGTGTCATTGTGGCCGGTGACGCTGGTGTCTCTGAATTATCCGGTGGACGCCGATTGGCCGCGGAGATGACGAGGACCAGGTAAGGGCCAATCGCTGAGCCCTCAGTTGGAAACAACAGTGTGTGTGAATGATTCCGACTAACTTGTTAAGATTTTAATACCATGCACTTGCGTCATTACCGGGCGGAAATGTCTTATTATTGCCAACTCATATAGTCTAATCAACAGTGCAGAAGTTGTTTAAAAGGTGTTTATTCGGCGGAGAGTTTCGGCCCTTGGCGAAACGGTAAATAGGAGCTGTGAAACATCGCTTCATATCACGCCGCTTCGGACGTTTAATCATCAGATCAGTCTTCGGGTGAACTTTTTGTATGGATGGAATCAGCACCAGTAAGCAATCAGGGCCAGAAGACATCAGTAATAGTTTGCTACAGGCCTGTCAAATGATTCAGCAGATGTCAGTATCTGGGCTGCTTATGCCCCAAGAGAGTAAAGTAATGTTGCAAACGTAAAAGTGAGCCAATATAATCTGTCCTCTGTCGAATGGTAATTAAGAGAGTTTCCACCAGGGCTCTTTGCCAACTGGTGATGAGATCATTGTCCAGTGTCAAATAATTTTTATCAGCTAGACTGACATTGATTGGGTCTAATGAAAACCTCAATTTGAGTGCAGTCAGCATTTCAAAAACTCTTTTGAGTTCTGCTAATTTCCCATTTAAGCCTCTTTTCGGGACACCAAATGAAGATGGATGTTCTCTGAACTCCACAGGTCCAGATGCTGCGTAAATGTTTTAGGTGCAAACTTTGGACACTTCTGGAAGCAAGTGCGAAGTAATGCCATCACATGCTTTTACACAGGCAGTTAAAGATAGGTGTGTTACACCTCTGGCGGACCTCAGTGATTCATACAAACATTACAGAGGTGTAATGCGGCGGTCAGCAGAGGTGGACACCACATAAATACTCAGTCCCATAAACATTTGTGCAGTGAAAGACTGTTTTATGTGTTTCTGAGGACGTATGAGGCTGTTGCTAGACGACCATGCCAGGGTCAAACTGGAACTGGAAGGGGATCCTGGTTTACCTGGAGGAAACCTGTGCAGATCAAGAGAGAAAATGCACAATACATGATTGTCTCCTTGGTGTCATAGATCGTAAACTGCATAAAGGGAACAATAAATGTTTTTTGTTGCCGTTTAGATGCTAATCTTACGTCTAATCTAGACATTTTGAAGAGTAAACTGTCGGTATAAGAATATTGGTGCATCGCTGGTCAAATTCTGTCCACGTGCCTCCAGCAAGCAGTCTGATGGAGGCAGTGGGGGAGAGACTGGGACGAGCTGCAGGAGGGGAACAGGCGGTGGGGGGGTGGGGTCAGGTGGTGTGACTTGTTACTCTGCAGCTCACTGACCTTGACAATGAAGCCGCAGCCAGCAACTGGGATATCTCCCTCTGATAATGTCGCTCTCTCTAATGTCTGTTTCTCTGTCTGGCTCTCTCTCCCCAAACACTCCCCCCCCCCCATACACACACACACACACACAGTTTGCTTGTAGCGAGACCTGTTTGTTAAGCTGCCGCAGTCAAACAGCACCAGCATCTCTCTCCTGCAGCGTTCCTCCCTCTTACCTTGCATCTGTTCCCTTTTTTCCCCCCAGTCAAGCTGGTCTGAATAGTCGACTGCATATTGAGCCGTCTAGACTGAAGCCAGTCAGCAAGTAACCCTCCCCACCTCCAGCTCCCACCTCCCTCCCCAGCCTCCAGTGTGCGAGTTGCTGGCTACAGTGGAAAAATGGATGAGGAGCAGGTGACCTTGCCCGGCTCATTTTAACCAAGTGTGAAATGGCGCGATGGCCACATTATGCAAAACAAATGATCCACGATGCATTTAGAACTCAAGTCCTTCTTTATCTCATCTGCGACACCAAGTAGGTGTTCTGGGAGGTTGATTCTGGCTGTAATAATGCAGTAAATCATAGCTGATGGAAAACCGTTTATTGTGGTCGGCTCCTCTTCCAATTTTAAAAAAAATAAATAAAATTGAGTATAAAATCCGCATTAGAATTCCGCAGTAAATTGCTCCACTTTTTACTTTACAATGTGTTAGCCCTTTAAATAAGAACAAAAATAAAAAAAAGCAAAGCCTCGTGCCAGTGCAGTTTCTCATTACTCTTTTTGAAGTTTGGTTTTATGAGTCATTTTCAACTTCCTGTTTTAGAAGCTGGTAATGCTTAAAGTGATTTAGAGTTAATGGATGCTTGTCATTTTTGGTCTGTGACGTTTATAATAAATTTAAGTAAAATCCTGGACTTGGAAATCTTACAAATAAAATCCGCTTAGCCTTGATTCACACAGTTCTGTCTGGTCCCCTAAGAAACATTTAGCTCTCAAGTTGAAACAAAGCAGTAAAAGAAGCACAGCAGGAGCAGAGCTATCTGGGCTGAACGAGCCAATCACCTGATCTGACTTCATCCCTCTGAGTTTGCAGGAGTACCGACTCACCTCAGCAACGGACCTGAACCACAACGTGTCCGTAGAATTCCACCTGTGCATGTGGTGTGTGGGGTGGCTCGGCTTGAGCATTGGCAGCTGTGGAAATTAATTGGAGCAACTTCTGCTTGTGTTTAATGTTTTTGAGGTATTGTTGTTTTGCATGTCTGAAGCACCATAGCGGGAGCGTGTTCACCTCCGGGTTCTGGCAGCAGTGCGTGCTCTGTGGACCCGTCCCTCCAACAGCTCCGTGGTGCTTTGAGGGAGCAGAAAGATTGCTTTCTTCCTACAAAGATTTGCTTAAAAAATGAGATTGGTTTAACGGGTCTCGCAACTGAAGGACCGTTGTCATGATCAGAGATGGGAGGAAACTACTCGGGATTAAAATGTGCACAGCAAAACTGGCGTCGGTTAGACTGAGACTAATCTAAAAGATTCCCGGGGCTGTTTCTCTGCGTGAGGAGGGTAACGTCTCTCGTCTCAGCTTCTGTTCATGCGCCTCTCTGAGTTGTGTCTGAATCACAAACAAACCCCACCTCTGAGCTGCGTGTTTGTGTCGGCACCAACATCCCAGTGCACAGATTTGCGTGTTCAGATGTAATTGCGCTGCTCTTAATTCCCCCTTTAATGATTGACGATGTTGTTATTGATTGCGTGGTTGTCTCAGCAAAGCACACAGGCTCAGTTCCTCATTCGTCCCACTTTTGGATCCAAGGGCTGGAAAACCAGTGGAGCAGCACAAATTGATTTCCCTCTAGAGAATGTGTGCTAGACACTGGAAGAAGAATAAGTGAAGCTACTTAGAATTTCTTCATTTCTTTGATGGTTTGTATCGTTCACATCTTTGTCTGTCCCGCCTGTCTACCTTCATCTTTGCTTTCTTTCCTTTTCCCACCCATACAGCCTTTTTCATCCTGTCATCCCTGGGCTGGTGGTCTGTCACTGTGAGGTTAAGGGGCACCGTGGATGAGAGGGCAGTCGGCAGGTTGTGCGGGCATCGCTCCGGCTGTTTCCCACAGGCCGCGTCAAACGCAGCTGAACCCTGACCCCAGCGGGCCCTCGCGCCCAAAATCTGTGTGGAACGCAATTCAGCCGGCCAGACCCTATTCAGGACTGGACTTTCCATTAGAAGAGAAAAGAATCTCACCCATTTCAATTGTAGCCATTGCCCTCTCTTTGTCTGCTGGTCAAGCAGGGTCGGCCACTGGCCGCCACTGGCCAGGACAAAACTTCCGAAAAGCCTATTCAGCATGTGATTTGACCCCCAGGTTCCACTGCTGACTCACATGGATCAAACGCTGGGAATTTCTAGGCATTCTCCTCCATGAAGGTTTGCGCCCTTTGAAATTTACCCTTCATTCAATTCAAAATGACTAATGATATTTTTTTTCCCCTTTTCTCTCTCTGTGGCGATGGAATGCTGTGGTTGAAATCGTCAGTGCTGCTGTTGGTTGGACCACGCAGTATAATTGACTAAACACTCTTGATTTCACTGGCAGTGAGTAAAAAAAGAGTTACAGAAGCAGCCCTGTTACAGAACAGGCGCTCAAAGGTAAACACATTTAATAAAGTGCGTAACAATTCACTCATGCTGAAGGAGCTTTGTTTCTATTCAAGGATTAAAAATCTGAGGCGCCACTTAAAAAGGAGCAGATTCTTATTGGTTTTGTTGATTTGTTGTTGTTTTCAGCGTGTTATCTTCTTATCCTGAACCTCCGCAGAGACCCACAATAAGGTGGGGTTTAGTAGAAGTAGAGGGTAGTATTAGTACCGGTAGTATCTGACGGTGTGTGTGTGGGTGGGTGTGTGTGTGTGGACTCCATTTGGACTAAATCTTTTTCAGCATTGGATCACTTTTGTTTTAAACCTTGCATGCTAAAGCAAAGGCCCTCTTCAGCTTTTAAGCTAGTCAACTGTCAGGACTGGAGTGTGAAAGGGGGCCCCCAGAGTGAACGGGCTGGAGGATCTCTCTAGGTGGGGTCCCGGAGGAGGAGGGGTGACTTGTAACAGACCTCCTGGACTTTGAGGGCCCTCTGTGTGGGCTGGTGCAAGGCAAGACGGCCCCTGTCACAAGGGAGGGGTTAGGGAAGGTGCTGGCATGTTGGCCCCCTGTAACAAAAAGGAGCCTGGGCAGGGCACCAGTTCACCCATTCACATCACACACACACCAGATGGTTTCTGCCATGCAGCTCTTGGTCCTTAATAAAGTGAGTTACTGTAAAATAACAGACATTTTGCCCTCACCTGCTTTTCCAGCATCAGTCAGGTCCGGCTCGTCTTGGCTGCCAAAGCTGCCAGTTTTTGTTTGTTTGTTTGTTTGTTTGTTTGTTTGTTCAGTCCTCATGGTTAAAACTTTAAGCTAGGGTTTGATAATCCAGGTAGGAACAACCCCAGCTTCTACATGTCGTCCAATCTGCTGCTTTAGAAATTTAAAAACCGATGCCTTGGTGCTACCGGTTCTGCTGTCAGGCTCAGATTTACCGTGCCTCTGAGAGTGGTTCTGATCTGGCAGCCATCGTTTGGTTTTGAAGAGTAGTGCACTTCAAGTGAATCACTTTGAACCGGGAAGCGGACGGAGCCCCGGGGAGACCCGCAGACCCATATGAGTGGAACAGGGCAATAAATCTACATGCTCTTCATTTTTTTTGTGGCATTACGACTTCATTCTTGTGTCCTGCTAAATCCCCTGTTCCATCAGTTCTGCTGTGGCTCTCCTCCAGGATGACCTCAATGTTTTTACATGCTGGCTAGCATGGATGATTTCCACAGCAGTTGAAAAGGCCAAATTGAAAGTCCATGTCTCTTCATTTTGACTTCTTCCATCCCTTTGTGCTCAGGTTGAGTTTAGGATAAGCTTGTTGTGATGCAACTACGTAGAACCTGCACCCTTTAGAGAGGTTGCTGCTACATGCTGCTTGCTAATTTGAAGCCGAGCTGGTACAAACCTCCAGTTATCATTGGCATGCTGACTTTCAAGTGTGCGTAGACATGAAGGGTTCTTCGGATGTGTTCACCCACCACAGCGTTGAGTCGCAGCTGCTGCAGCAGGAGCCACTCTGAGGTCTTTATCCATCCCCCAACCATATTTTTGTTTGATTTTCCTAATGCATGCCAATCAACGCTGCAGGCTAGACAAACAGGAAGGCTGGTGTCTGTGAAGCGTGCTCTCCTTTGGTTTTGTGTGACATTGAGGAGCTGGACCACCCTCTACTGCTGCTTGTCTATTGACACTGCATACAGATCCATGGACGACGTATCAAAAAAAAATAAAAATAAAATCCTGGATCCAGAATTGAATCATATAGAGCGACACTTTTAGTTCTCCCTCCAGTCTTTGTACATCTGAGGGAATTTGCTTAAAACCAAGCAGACAGGCTTTTTTTCCCTGTCAATGTATCAGAAGTGGATTATCTCTTTGAACGCTGAAGGAAACGGCCAATATCTTTGATGTTTTTACGCTTGTAATGGTGCATAATGAGTGATAAAAGTACCTCAACTGTTGCTAACACTTTCACTTAAGAGGTGCTCAGGTTGTTATCTACCTTGGTAAGACTTGTCGGCACTAATCCCTTCACATGGAACACCTCCGATGTTTCCCAAGGTGTGACACGCCATTGGCAAACTGGGTGTTATTTGCCGACTGGTGGGTTGTTTGATTTCACAGGCCTCACAGTTGGAGGTGCCATGTTTGTTTTATCGCCCCTTCCCCAAGTATCTCTCTTGGGGACCTCTGGGATCTCTCATCTCTTTAAGGCTCTTTAGGTAAGCGAGGAAGCCAAACAAAGGCATATCTATTATATGGTAAGTGGCTCTCGGGTTACCTTCACATTACAATGCAGTTGCCAGTGTGGGCCACTTTCCGTGTCACTGGTATTTTCACAGGGGGAACATGTCAGGGGATGCTCTAATTGATTGTCTTGGATATTTGAGTATGGCACTTTCTCTCCTTCAGTCTAGTTCCTCTGGACCCCTGAATGCTTCCGTCTGCTCCTGTATAGCTCACGTTTGTCAGTATAGACACCAGTATAGGCGTGAGGTCTTGTTTCAAGGTCATGGGAGGACGGATTTGGTGCTGTTTGAAACAGTGATCTGTAAAAGCTATAATTATGTTATTATATTCTGAATATGTGAGGCTTTGCCTCAGCAGTGTTCTACTTTGGCTTCTTTTTTTGCACATGTGCCATGAATTACCATTGAAGCAAAATGCAGTTTTTTGGCTTTTTTTGGGAATCCTGTTTAGATTCATGCAACAAAAATCCAAGCTGACATTATTGTTTATTGAGTAAAACTTTGCATGTTCTGCGGAGACATTCTGATGGCAGCCTGCAGTTTACTTTTTAAAGATGGTTGAAAGGCTAAATCTTCTCAAGTGAACATTTCCTGTTCCTCCACGAACAAGCGTTTTCCTTAAACAGGAAGACATTATTACTATTACTGGCCATAACTGAATTTAGCTCCGTTATCGCTGTTTTGTAACCCACGGCAACGGCAGGAGCCCGATTTCAAGAAAAGATTGCCCTGTATGAGAGTCTGACATTAGATTGAATCCATCTTTTATCATACAGATGTGCTGAGTGAGGACGTGGGGGTGTTGGGCTGCAGCACAGCTGAGCTCCCTCTCGTATAAATGAATTCTGCTGAGTTGCTGCACAATCACATGAATGAGGTTTTAATTCTGTGGCCCATGAGAACATTTTGATTAAGCTGTTTTTTAAGAAAAACTTGAATGGGGGTTATAATTTTTAACGAGCCCCAATAGAAAAAGGAAAGCAAATATGCTTTAAAAGTGCGACGGCCCGGCCGAAGTTAAACCCTTCAAGGAAAATCTAATGTGACTGCAGCTTTGGACGGCTGAACTACAGCAGCTCCGTCCTGCAGAAGGACGCTGAATGTGCCCAGTGTTGCCATCACACTCTTGAGAGGGGCATTTAGCTGGGGCACGTTCAGCTGCCCAATAGATGGATGCCTATACAGGGTAACGAGGACGCGCCGCGGGTCATGGGTGGTGGGCGGCAACAAGGAGTGATCCTATTTGGCTGACGTGTCCAACATTTGGACGTGGACACGTGGACATTCTCTGAGTGCTCTTGTTTCCTCCCACAGTGTTAAAAAAAGCACATTAGGTTGATTAGAGACTGAAGGGCTCTAGATGTGAGTGTGACCTGTCCAGGCAGCATTTCTGCCTCTTACCTGCTGAGATCAGTCCAACGTCCACCTGTGACCATTGGGGATTAACAGAAGATGGATGGGGGGGACATTTCTGCTGTGTCCAGTCAGTTTTTTCCTCCTTATCTGCCTCCCATGTGCATTGACTGTGACAGGAGAGCTCATCTCTGTCCGCAGTCTTCGTAGCCAATCACAGGCAGCATTTTGAGTTTCAGCATCCTGCTCAAGGACACTTGGACACGTTACCAGTATCACTACAACCCGAGTCCTCCTCACTGTCAGCCAAAAATAACAACTTATGATTTCCACCAGATTTATTTAGCAGAATTCATTTTTTTTTTCAAACCGTAAGGACAGTTTAGAGCCTCTAATCAACCTAATGTGCAAGTCGTTGGAGCGTGGGAGGAAACTGGAGAACCTGGAGAAAACCCACGCAGGCGGGGAGGGACCACGCCAACGCCACGTGGACTCAGCCGCCACTGTGCAGCGTAGATCATGAAACCTCCTCGACTCAACGCGCTTACATACCTGATGCTGTTGAATCCCCGGCTGGGACATCTATGTCGTAAATTGTGTGATGGGCGTCTTTCTCTGGTTCCATCAGTAAAGACATTAGATTTAAACTTGGATTTACGGCTGAATGAAATCACCACTGTCATTTTAATCGGCGCTTCTGCCGCTCCGCCTGTTTGACACGGAAGTTGGCCGTTAGCGTGTATACAGTTGACACAGGTGATTACAGATTTTTTGACGCCCTTATGTACGTTTAAGCCGCTTTCTCTCGTGCACAAGACGAGGCCCCCAGTCTGTATGACCTAGAAGGAGCTAGACTGGCTGACCCAGCGGTCATCCTAGGTGCCATCTGGCAACTTGTGTGGCTTACCCTTCCCACTGCCTCACGCGATTCCTTAAGCAAGCATAAGTGTGCTTAGTGGGCTTAATCTGAGGGAAACTGGTTTGGGCCACACTGCTGACTGCCAGTGTGGATGCACCCAGCTGTTCACGGGTCACGGGGCTCCTCCCGTCATGTGGGACGGTTCTTCCTGTTTCTACGCGCATGACACAAGCGGCTGGATTGGTTGTGCTCTGTCACTGGGGGGGTAGCGTTGTTGTTGTTTTTTAATGTTTAAATCAACCTGTTTTCCTGACCTAATGTTTTTACATTAGGACATTGGTGACACCGCTTCAGTCCTCCTGGGTGTGTTCTGTTGTTCTGTGAGGAAAGCGGGGGACGTGAGGCTTCAGCCCGTCTGCACTTGCTCAGAGGTCACTGCTGGACTTTTGAGTGTCTGCCAGGGCAGGGGGCAGAGTCTTCCAGAGGGCCGTGGACACATGCAGGCCAGTGAGTCAGCCAGCCAGACAGGCAGCCAGCCGCATCGTCTGCAGTCTAGGTCTGGGGCTAGAGCCCGGGCTAGAGCAGCTCAGGTTACCCAGACAGATTTGTTAACACTGTTTGGGTCTGCTCAGCTTTCTTAGTGGGCCTCTGAGCCAAACGTGGCCGAGGTGACTTAATCTGTCATTAAACTCACATTACACCCGGACAAACTCCACTCGGAGGCAGAGACGGCGCTCGCTCTCCCCCGTGCTGGCAAAGGCTGGTTGGACCAAATCAGACACAAAGAAACCCCCCCCCCCCTTCCTCATCCTCTTTATGCCACACACCATGGCACAGCGAGACAGCCCAGAGTGGTCTAGACAAAAGCAATTTCACTTGGAGCTGAAAGGCCATTTGAGTGTGTGGTGTGAAGCTTCCCGGTGGCACATGAAAGATTGGATTCATCACTTTCTACTGATGAAGCTAAAATAGCTCAGATAGCTTCGGTGCTGAGGGTATCGACCTCTGGGCTCTCACAATTACTGCATCATCAATACATCTTCATTCAGTGAAACACGACGCGAGCCTGTTATCAGGATTTATTCAGATGGGATTAAAACGGTTACTTGTTAGACATGAAATGATCCAGACAGGATAGATGCTCTTTCAGCGGAGCTAATTAGCAGCAGAGAGCAGAACGTCTGGACACTTTCATCTGTCTGGTGGTTCCTCAGATTTCCTCAGGAAATCTGCTGCCATTCTCCCCAATATTTGTGTTTTCCCAGCAGCATCGTGAAGTGATGATGTCCTGGTGGTTTCTGCCCGCAGGGATCCAATGATGTCTGTAAGATTGTGTTATCTCCTCTCGCCTGTCTCCTGGAAACGGTAACTCTTCCAGCTGGAGATACATCACTTCCATGCTTTTCCATTTAATTCTTTCCTTTTTTCTTTTGTCTTTACGCCGAGTTGAAGGCCTGAGCCGCGAACGGCCTCCGGTGCCGTCGGTGGAGGTCTGGGCTGTTGTTTTTTGTGAAACAGCTGGTTCTGTTTCTCCCCTCAAACTCGCCACACCCCATCTGTCACGAGCTGCTAAAATGCAACATATGATCTTTATAATCAACGTGACTGAGGGGAAGCGACGCCATGCCAACAGCCCCAGACCCCTCAGATAAGAACAGCGTGTTGGTCCATGCACTTTTGTTGTGTTTTATTTATTTATTAAGCGAAGTTCCGCTCCGAATGAAAAAGATGTTTAGACAGTTTCATGGCTGCAGCTTCACGTGTTAGTGAATGATTATGTGAAGAAAACATATTGTGCATGGAAAACTAATTGGGAAAAGGGATGATACGCAGAGCTCTTTTTTTTGTTTGTTTTTTGTGTTTCTTTTTTTTTTTCTGCTAATGTTCTTGGCAAAGTGTTTCCTCTGGGAACTCCAGCGCTGAAGCTTTTCTCAGCCTGAGGTGGACCTAAAATTAAAGAAGAAAAAAAGAGAAGAACTTGTTTTATTGAACAGAACAATGAAATCTTTTTCCAAAAACGTATGCTGGTTTTACGCCACTCATCTACGAGCCGCTATCGACGCAGATGTTAGTGCTACAGAAACTGTTTGTCACATCACTGGTTTGCTGCCAGTATACAGTCCCGACGCCAAGTTTCCACTGGGCGCACTAGCGGCATGTGACAGCTACACCGTGGCGAGTGGAGTTAAGCCCTGGCCGGCACCGTAGCACGTCTCAGGAGCGTCCCAGAAACGGGTCAACACGGCGAGTCTATTCTTGACTGCCAGGCCAACTAAAGTGAAACCCCTCCGTTTTTAAAAACAGTAAACAAGACTCCATTTTGGAGGTCCAGAAACAGGAAAAGGAATCACCAAATATCATGCAGCAAGGAAAGGATGGCAGTGGGGCTGCAGCCACGTGGCCTTCAGAATAAGACGGCCTCTCTGGAGCATTTAGTGTTTGTGACTCGTCTAAATGATCGAGACAGGATTTACCTGAACCGCTGTCCCCATTGTGTTTCTGCCGGCAGGTCAAGAAGTATTTCGAGCTGGAGCCGCTGGCGAGGGGGAAGCGCTGGATTTTGGAGGGCAGCTCCACCGACAACATGGAGGCAGTGAAGGAGAGCTTCTCTCAGTTCATAAGCCTGCTGGAGGACAAGGACACGGAACCCGCCAGGATATGAGGCTAACGCTGCTACCGCGAAGAGACATTAGTGGCAAACGACGAAGAAACACCACCCCCTGCTGGTGGCCCAGCACGCGCCACGACGCACAGACACGATTCCGAACACACACACACACACACACACACACACACAGGCAGGAACACTGCAGATTTTGGCCTCTTTGACAGCCGTATTGTGTATTCTCCATCCATGTTACGCCTGTTTTTGGAATTAAGAGTTTGCACAATCAGCCACGGCAACCTGATGGTCAAAACCACCCAGAGTAAAGTCGTAAACGCCTCGTGACCGAAGCGGAAATGTTATTTGCTATTTTAGGTGCCATTGTGATGACAGCAGTGGCTTTTAAGACATTGGCATTCCTGCACTCACCACACACTCTCACTCTAATACTCTCATACACACACACACACACACACCAGGAGCCCAGGTCCTCTGTAGATGGGTCACAAGTCCAGTAATTACTTTCCAGAATGTTTGGCTGATAAACGCTGATGTTTTCTCCTCTGAGGAACACTAACTAGCCGTCAGATGTGCTTCTCCTGGACTCCTTGACAGCAGATATCTAAACGTGGAGGTTCGTGTTATGTACGGTCGTTGCATATCGTCGTGTCTGAATATCTAATCACAGTAGCGTAGACTGAGTATCCGTGTGGAGAATATCTAAATTCCAATGAGCGTATTACCATGTACACTAACGCTGCGAATCATCTGACCACATGGATCTGGGAGAGAAGCCGGTCAGTTAGGGAGCGCGGGAACGGGTCTGAATGCTTTTTTTTAACGTGTTAGGATCTATTTTATAGCTTGGTATGTTATTGCTCTAGATCTGCTTTCAGATTATTTTATATACGATCTTGAAGTTATTTCAAATAAAGTTAAAAAAAAAAAAAAAAAGCCAAAAAAAAAAATGGGGATGATTGACCAGGCTGGATGTGTCCACCAGGTAGAGAATTATTCTGGATTTATAGTTTAATTTCAGTGGTGAGCCGAAAAACCCATTTCTACACTACAGTTTTTTTTTCTTTCTCTTTTAAAATCGACCTAATCCCCCCGGCTACTGACTCCAGCCTCCCATCAGGACGGAATACAAACTCAATCAATCAAGCGCAACAACAGCTGCATCTGACAAGTCCCTGTCCAACACCCTAATGCCTTCCAACTGTCTGCGGAGCCCCCTCCCTGTCTGCTTTTCAACATGGACCCCCTCCCAGCCTCATCCCAGCCAGCGCTGCCCCTCTGCTCCCTCTCCGCTCCCCGTCTCCATTACCGCTGGGTTTTTATCCCACATGTCATGTTTCATCACCGGCCGCCCTCGCGTGGCCTCCGTATTGCTAAACCGGGTGAAATCGAGCGCGGCACAGGTGTGTGGCGGCCCCGGAGACGCGCGGCGGTCGCTGGAACACTTGCCGCCTCTTCCCGTGCTCTGTATTTTTAATGTTCCCGCCAGGATTTTGACTGGTTCTCCGGCTCCAGTCGCCCGCTGCCGGTTCCTGTTGTGAAATCTGCCAGGCGGTGTTTCCTACGCCCTGGATGGAGCCCTGCAATCACTGGGATGCCAAAAAGAAACACAAATCTGTGCATCAGTGCACGAGTCTCCGACCACATATCATGTCCACGCCGACACTCGATTTACAGATTCACTAAAGCCTGAATTTTTGCTCCTTTTTTTGAGTGTTCAATTTTGTTTAGTCTCAAATTGTAATTGAATAATTAAAAAAAAAAAAGGAATCAACTTTGACTCGTTGCCGCTTTATTGTTTGACGTTGTGATTGTGTTGATCACGGTTCTGCCGCTGCATCGTCCCTCCAGGTCGGTTTGGTGCTGTTGAACGTGTGTTGAGGTGAACATTTGCTCACTCTGATGCGTATTTTAAGGTGACCTGTGCAAACGAGGGGATAGATATGAGTCCAGAGGGGCGTCGGCCTGGAGCAGCCCGACGGCGTCCATAGCCGAGCGTGGAGTTCCTGCTACCTCTGCTTCCTTTCCTCCACCCCGCTTCCATCCCTTTCAAATTAACCGTGTGGCTTTAATACAATGTGTGTCGTGCAGGTTGCCCTGGCGACTCTTTGATCCTGTTTTCCAGTCTCTGCATCTGGGACAGACATGGTTCTCTTCAGTCTGCTGCACACCAGCCCTGGAAGCTGCTGCATCGCTGAGACCCCCCCCACACACACACACACCCTGTACACACACACACTGTTGCTCTCAGTTTTGTTGAGTCCCCTCCATCTTTTGTTTTAAAGCATTTCCTGGTCTGGGTTGGTCCCAGTTGGAGGTTTTATTCCCCAGTAAAAGATGCGGCCGCTTCTCTCCTTCACCCACTTTTCTGCCTGGACCATCTTGACCTGCAGGAGCGTTCCGCTGCTCTGCTGCTCCACCACTATGTTGACACACCGCACGTATGCTAAACTCTTATGCTAACCCACTTATTCCTAACCAGGGTCATGAGCGTGTTGGAGTCCTTCCCAGCACTGGGTAAATATCTGCATGTGCACATTCTGACCAGATTCTTATTGTGACTACAGTGAGAGGCGCTGATTCATTTCAGATTTAGATTGTAATATAAATCTGAAATAAGACATAAAACTCATCCACGACGGTTCAACATTCTAATCTATCAGCAGCTGGTGTTTACAGCAATAAAAAATAAAGAAGTGATCATTTTAGCATCTCCTTCAGGGGTTGTGGTGAGGCATCAACACACGTTGTCTGATGATCCATCCAGATGTTGCAACCTTTGCACCGCAACATGGAGCCCAGCTCCAGTTTTATCTCAGCAGCTCGTACCAGCGCTGCAACATGGCACGGCGTGGATGCCAGACACAACGGGAACCCCCCGAGCTTTGTGAAATGCAAACGCGCCACCTCGACAGGGGACCGAGCTTTTGTTTAGAAGACAAACAAAAGCCGGCATGTTTTCTTAAACTCTGCGGAGAATGCCCCCCCCCCCATCCAGTGTGTGTGGCAGCGTTGCTGCTGATAAGACCCGGCCAGGAGGTGGAACAGATGTTGGCCTGACATCCATCTTGGCCTCGTACGCCTGCTCTGACCTCCCACGGGCGATGCTCCACTGGACGCCCTGCATTCCCAAAGCCCAATACACACACGACCACAACGTGAGGAGCTGTCGCACGCAGGATGTCTGGGTTCGTCTGAAGCCATGTCCTGCTCACTCACACTCACACACACACACACACACACACACACACCTTTGAAAAACAAACACAAATGCATCAATATGATGTAAGCTTCGGAGGAATTGTTCCCTGGAGCGAATAATCATTCCCAGGCCAAGGAGGCTTCACCACATTAGAATTTTGCAGCAGTTTTTGACGTTTTCCCACCGTTGCTGAAACTAGAGGTGACCTGCCCGGGGGGGGGCGGGGGGGCGGTGACGGCAGATAAACAAGCGCGTTCTGATGTTTTCAGGTGTGCAGATGTGGAATCCTGCAGCCTCGTGAAATGAAATGAGATGCAGCCGGCCCGGTTCAGGCCGACCGGTCGCGTTCATCTCCACCGGCTTTGCATCTGATGCAAAACCGTCGGCGGCGATTCAACCGCACAGTAAATGAAATTAGTCTGAATGGAATCTAATTTAAGCATCAGTGGAACTGGGAGCTATCAGACACCGAACGCCAGACAGCTGCGTCGGTCACTGCTTTCCAATCAATCCTAAAGTGGTAGCTCAGACGATCTAATTACCATTTAACGTGACTTTTGTTTTCTCCTCGATTTAGGCTCCCTAAAACCCCTCACAAATGTGTTTATGTCTGGAACAGCCCCGGCCTTCTGAGCTACCCCCCCATCCCGACCCCCCCCCCTCAACAAAACTTCACAAAGATTTATGAAGCAGGATCTTCACGCGTCTGGAGGAACTGCAACTAATCCGTAGCAGGTATGTCTCGCTGGACTTTACATGACTTTTTATCGCCTGGAGATGAGAAAGAAAAAGGAACAACAGACGGTTTTCTTGGGGGGTGTAAAATGAAGCCGATTTTTATTTTTCTTTCTTAAGACATCTCTAAAAGTCCCGATATGTTCAGGTACAGGTTGTTCTGACACCGCAGCCTCTCTTAGACCTCTGTGATGAGAGTTTCCAGCGGAAGTCGGTGCGACGCTTGAGGCTCTCTGACGTGTGTTTTGGATATTAAAGGCCTTTGGAGCGTGGAGGGAGCCATGCTGTGCAATTCTACTCCCACCCTTTGTGGTCACCTAAACGCCTCTTGTTTTTTCTGCCTGTGTGAATGCCCGGGCTGTTGGGTGACTTCCGTGGGATTCCAGCAGGCTTGTCACTCAGATTGTTTGTCCTGGGGACGAGATCTGTGTGAGTTCTGTTTCTCTTCCTCTCTCCTCCGCCCGAGTGCTGATGGAGACCCGCATCCCAGGTGGCCCACACATCAAAACAAGAGGGATCGTGGCTCTTGGTTTCCAGACAAACATCACTCACTTTCTTTGTTGTCGGAGGGACAGGGGGCACGGCGGTTTATCTCCAGAGGATCTCCCCCCCGCTATCGCCTTCCACCGGCCCGCCGCCCCATCACACAGGAGCTGCTAAAAGCAAATGTCAGTCAGGGAGAAGGCGTTGCATTCCTCCCAGAGGTCAGTCCGTGGTGGCCACGGGAGGATCATTGCACCCGAGTCTTTCCCAGCGCCTGATTTATTTCCTCATTGTAAAACAAAAGCCGGGTTCCGACGGCACCCCAGCCTGTGTTTTGAAGATGGCCGCCCCGCGGGCCCGCAGTCATTCGTCGTGCTGCCTGATTCATGATGCGCCGCATATGAAACCTATTGCTGCCTGGGGCCGTGTGATGTGGGGCCCGGTAGCAGCGCCGCCCCTGACCCGGGCGTGCAGGTGAGTCCTGCCTGGTGTCTCGGGGACTTTTATGAGCGTGACCTTAACAATCCCGTTCTGGGCGGTCTAGACCGGCCGCTCTGTTTACTGGACCTCGGTCCAGCGTGACTCCCCGACCATCGTTCGTCTGAAGGTCTTTTCAGAATTTACCATCACGGTTCAGGAAAAGGGAGGGAACATGTGCAGGGAGCAGCTGCGGTTTGGCTGCCACCAGCTTCACATTTGTATCTCGGCAACGCCGGAGCATCTGGATGGACAGATGTGAGAGACAAGCCGAGAGGAGTCCAAATTAAATCAGATAATCGCCTCATATTACATAAAAAGTGACTCCGGCGGCCGTCACGTCCGCGCCGTTTCCAAAAGCCTCTGCGTGTTTCCTGAGAGGCCACAGGTGATCGGTCAGCTGCTGCGGCCGTAAATATTTAATTGTTGCCTCTCAATTGTTGATTTCTATCGGTTCGGTGTGTTTGCCGAGCAGCGTGGCACGGTGCCAAACACCGTAGGTGGATTAGCTCATTGAATCCAAACAGTTTATGGAGAGAGCAGCTCCGGTGACGACACTATGTGGGCAGCTCTCGAAACACAAACATTCCATGTGAGAAGAAAAAAAAAAGCCAAAGTCTTTCACAGGAACGGTCGAGCAAAGACGGCGGGGAGAGAACGCCGGTCTTTTACCCAGGTCTCTGGCACGCCGGGCTATAATTGGCCCATTTGACCCGTCGACGACGGCGGCGGCGGCGCAGCCTGAGTCAGGCTGAGGAGCGCAGGGTCGGTCACAAACAAGAGAGGAGACAAACATGGGCTCAGAAAGTGGGAATTAGCTTAGAGCCCGTGCCAGAAATAGTGCGGAGGATTAGCGCGAGAGGTCAAAAGTCACGTTCAGCTTGACTTGGATAAGTCAGGGAACAGTTACAGTCCTGAGGCCGCTCGTGCAGCCGCCAGCAGGTAGCACAGAGTTCATAAAAGCCTCTTTATTTTTGTTTGGATCGGCAAGAAACGTGACGTAATGAGTCAGCTCGAGCCGCGGGTCACGGGTTCAGCGTCCGCATTTGCTTGTTTTGAAGCCGCCGGATGCTGAAAGGTGGCTACAGTAAATAGTTTGCAGTGGATTTGTAAATTGTGAGGTGTCCCCGCTCCGGTGTTTTGGGATCACGCGGCACATGTGCTCGCCGTGTGTTTACCTTTGAGAACGGAGCCTAAACATCCTCTGATGGGATTATTCTGCAGGCGAGAGCAGCGGGGAGAAAATCCATCTTTACCTGGCAAAAGATGAGCCCCAGTCACAACCCAGGTCATCAGCCACTGGGACGACTTTTATAGGTGTGCTGGGTTCACGGAACCTATTTCTGAAAGCCCCGCCCACACCAGGAGGCAATGAAAGAATCAAAAGGGTTTGATCTTTGCTTTATCAAGAGTTAACGTATGCTTTTAATCGACGAAACGTGTGAAATTAAGTGAGTTTTAGTGAAACTGGGATGACCGATTATCTGAAGCTGCGATGATTCGTGGCCAACGACCCTCCTGTTATTGAGCGAATTCTTTAAACGGTGATTATTAACCTGCGGCCACAGACAAAAACGCCGCGTTTGATCCGGACCCCATCTGCAAAAGTGCTGTGAGCGACGCCGAACGCGAGAAACTGAAAGTAAAAGATGCGAGCTGCTGAAAGTCTGCCTGGTTCACATACCCAAGATTAAGTAGCAAAAGTGACATCCAAGACCAATCAGGCCACCCAAGAGAAGCGCACCAGCAGAGAGGCTGTCAGAGCCCCTTTTGCAACATTAATCTTCCAGCCTCTCCCGCACTGCCAACTCACATCTCCTTCAAACGGGACGGGGAGGTAGAAAACTGAACTTTTCCCTCCCTGAAGGTTTTCTCCTCTCCATCAATTAACTCTTTGGGGGACAATTCATGGCCGGCCGCCATGTGCCAGACGACTTCAAACGCTGGCAAAATGGATTGCTTTTCCAGACACTTTGGAGGAACCCCCCCCCACCACCACCACCACCAATGAGCAGATTAGCATGAGCTTTCTGTTAATTTGTAATAATCCTTAATGCCTGTTCGAGGAGGCGCGGGCCCGGAATGAAACCCCACATAGTTAATTTTAACGTGATTTACCCCCGAGAAAGTTTTTAAACCTCAAAAGTGCTGCTGTGCAGAGGCGTTCTGCTCCGCCCTCTTCCCAAATGAGACGTTGGCGTCGAAGAGCCGTTAAAATAGACGTCAAGGGATCAGCGTGCTAACCCAGCTACAACTAGCCGGTCTTTGTTCTTGGCCGACCGAATAGCGTCTTTGATCTCTTTCAGGGGGAAATTGCCCCGTGTGTGTGTGTGTGTGTGTGTGTGCTCTGGGGCTCGCGTTGACCCCCTGGGGGGGGGGAGGGTGTCACGTCCAACCTGATAGCGGTGTGAATAGGAAAACACAAAAAGATAAATCCAGCGATTGCTAAAGAGCAGAACAGGAGTGTTATGGCGCGCATGCCTTCGGTCCCAGGAGGGCGCCTTCCTAACCCCAACCTTCCCTCTGGCCCAGACCTGAGCAGCAAAGGGAGACGTCGCGCTATCTCACAGCGGCCCTTTGAAATCAAGCAGCATGCCTCAAATACTTTCTGCTAGTTTACGGTGAGACTCTTCGCACATGGCTGGAAACCTAATCTTTTGGAGAAGTTTAAAGGATCTGGTGATATTTTGGTTTTATTTACCGCGGCGCCAAGAAAACGCGCAGAAAAACTGTAGCAGACAAGTTTATAATAATTAACTTCAGCGATCTAAGCGCAGTTGCTGGTTTAAATCGTTTCTCCCCTGAGCGTACGGTCTTTATACTGACTTATTTTCATCTTTACTCCATCTTCAGTGTCTCCGTCACTCATTGGAGCATAAGAACTAAACTTTAAACTTAATTTTTCCATATATCCGTGACCATAAACCCCTGAAATGGAAATGAAAAAGTGTATTTTGGTCCTCCACAGCCACCGTAGGTGAGGAGGGGGTTGATAACAGGTGTCAGTCTCTGTATTCTCACCACAACACCTCATTTAAAGTATCATAAAATTTAGTAAATGTAGCAACCTGCCACTTTTAGCCAGACTAAAAAGAGTTATTTAAACATTAACCCGTAATAATCTGGCGTGTGTTGGTCACACACAGATAATATCATTTAAATAATAACCGAGGTTTAATGGAAGATAATCTATGATGGAGGAACTAAGAACAGGCCGGTGCTGGTCAAGCTTGTTTAGATAACCTGTTGTTGTCTTCCATTACACACACACACACACACACACACACACAGAAAGAAGTGGCTCTCTGCCTGCCTGCCTGCGTTGGGGAGTTCACAGCAGCCAGCGGCGGCCACAGACGGCAGCGATGGGGGGGGGGGGGGGGGTCATCGTGGGTCGGGAAGCGGTTTGCGTGAGTGAAGGTGTGTTTGTGTGCGTCATTCAGAGAAGCTCCATTAGCAAGCATCTAATCACCCTGGCACGAGTTCAAACCCAGACTTTCACATCAGGCCTCCCGTCCAGCTGCTGTGCAAAAGCAGGACACACACACACACACACACACACACCACACACTCCACACACACACCACACACACCCCTGAGTGCAGCACCCGGCTGTTTCTGATGGATTAACATTTTATTTCCAATTGAAAACAATATTTGTAAAGAGCGACATTCCTTTCCTTACTCATCTGAAGCGCAGTTGGACTTTTAACGTGAGAACTGTTGCAGAAATCGTCTCCCTCCCGGGGGCCCACAGTTCCCAGTCAGCGTTTTTAAAATTGGAGAGGCCGAGCGTGAAGCTCTGTGGTCTGTTCCACAGTTGCCTGCTGCAGTTTCTCAGCCGCGTCTTCCAGCTGCTGCGGCCAACGATTACTTAACCTGTGAAATTATCACGACGTCGGTGACTGAAAACACCATAAACAGTAATGAGCAGGTGTTACACTTTATTAGTCGTGGCAAAGCCCGTAATGGTCCCCAAATCAGTCGGCACATACGTAACCGGATCACACGTATGAACATAAGCGCACGTGTGTGCGCACAGACGCGCGGCTCGGATACTTGGTTGGCTTCGATCCTCGGTCCGAGCGCGCGTTCTAAAGTTTGCCTCGTGTAAATAATCCGTGGATTTGATCCTGGGATTCGCTGCATCTTCGCTGGGAGAGTCGGAGGAGTCCAAGTGCGTTGATCCGGGTTCTCATAATCAGATTACTGCCGTTATCTGATAAATCATGTCGCTCGCTGCTGGTGACACGATCACTCCCAACTCCAGAAGTCAGATTATGATGGGAGTTTCCCGCCGGGTGTCATCATCAGGCTGCTAAAGGTGACCCAGATAGGCAGATGGGTTTTCCAGGGCCAATCTTTAGGTTCGGTCTCAGCGCTGGTACCGAGCGTTGGACCGATGATTTCGAACAATGCCCCCCCGAGCCGCCATTTTCATCGCGCATACTTCCCTCTGCTTATAGGCCAAGACGGGTGGAATGCTTTCAACTTTTTATGAATCAAAGTTGTGCCAAGAGCGTTTTTTTCCCCCCTGCTGCTTCTCTTTTGAGTAAGGGGGGGTTGAATAATAGGGGGGGTTGAATAATAGGGGGGGGGGGGGGGGGGGGGGGGGGGGGGACACAACACAACACATGCTGTCATTAATGTCCCGCCATTCTGATGGGCCATTACGCTCATATCAGACCGGCTTCTCTGATGTGCCGAGCGACAGAACAAGATAAATAGAGAGCGCAAGCCTGGTCGAGGCTGGCGGCGCAGCGCCGTAATTAACGAGGGCTTATACCAATTAGACGCTCATGATTGGTGCGCGAATGTCGGTGCAGTCACGCAGTTCGGGACTGGGCGCAGAGTAACACCACTGTTTACTGAACACAAAGGCCGTAAACAGGCACTGGCAACAAGTACGAGTGTGAACAGCCGGGCATTCAAACAGGGAATTTACAGCTTTTCCAAAAGGTCTCCACATGCTTTCGCAGATTAGTAAATTATTGAGACCGGTTCAATAACCTTTCAGCGGCGCCTGCGTCATCCACGGCATTAAACGCCGGTCGGAATTTGGATGGGAAAACAACAATGTTGCTGACATTGCGCGTTTAATGCGGCCGAATCCGCAGCTCCAGACGGTCTGAATGGACCTGAGCCGATCGTCAACGGGTATCTACTCAATCCCGACGTCAGAGGACCGGGATGAGGATTCCCAGGACTGCAACAAGATGGCGAGGATTTGCTGCCTCTTTGTGGGACGGGACAGCGAAAGGTGCGCCCTTGATGAAACTGCGACAATTTTACAACTTTTGATAGATGAAAGCACTCAGGAGGATATTAAATATCAGTTGGATTCCGCTTTAGTAATACTCCAGCTATTCCGCTGCTGGTGTATCCAGGCGAACGTAGTAAAGAAATCAAAATCACATGTTTTGGGTTTCGTAAAAATGGAATAATAATTCAGGTTAATGCTCATAAAGGACACGGTAACCTCACTTCACAGATGTTTCTAAAGCTGCTCCAAGTTCCAGTTCTGCTGTTTTCCAAACACTAAAAGAATCCAGGTAACAGGATGGAAACAAACACTGGAGCAGAGAAAAAAAACCTGTTGCTGGGTTTGGCCTGCAGAGAAACTGTATTTATCTCCCAGTTTCAGCCTAATCTAATTGTAATAATACGTTTCCCTTTGTTTTGCTGCGGCACAACTTGAACAAACACTTCATTAATCCGGAGGTTCGTGTTAGGAAGTCGGTAATGAGGTGACTGTTTGAAGAAAAAAAGCGATAATGACCCAAATGTTTGGTTCTGGTGTGTATAATTATGTATTTATTGACAGGGATAGTACAGATCTGCTGCGGTACAAACTGAGGTCAAGCCCAGGAACAGATGGGATCTTCAGTTTACTTAGCAGACCTCCTGCTCCTCTTGTCCCAGGAAAAGTTCGCTCCGTAGGATTTGACCCGGGGCTTCGGGTTCCTCTTCTCTGTGATGTCGTAGCTCCAGCCTGAAAGGACAAACACCAGAGTAAGTGATGGGGGGGGGGGGGGGGAGAGAGGAAGTCACGTTTGTTCACTTTGGAACGCTTCCAACCCCAACGAGGTGTTCTGGAGATGTGGACGGGCCCCGTGCACTAATCACTTTCACGGTGCGATAAACAGAGCGAGCCCGGTTTCCTTTGCTGCGTTTGAAGCAACTTTCCCAGATGGTCCCCTTCCCTGAGTGAGGGGAATTTCCCTGTGACAGGACGGCGGTGACCGCGTCGGACCCTCATAGGGACGCGCAGTTTTACAGGATCGGGGAACTACAGACAACAAGAGCTCCGCCCACATTGGTAAAAAGTGATCTAATGTGAGCTGCGTTCATGTCCACTGATAATACAGTCGGTAATAAACCCAACACGCCCGAATCGTCGCCGACCGGCTCCTCTCTGATTAAACGTAGCGAGGCGAGGAAGCACCAGCACGCCGACCGTGCACGGCACATGAAGGCGCGCAGACGGGTAAAAATCGGTGGGATTTGCGACTAACGGGGTGCAGAGATGAAGAGAAAAAAGGATTTTTAAACCTGCAGTGGTCCTAAATACATGTTACAGACAGTGTGAAGGGGGGGGGGGGCAGTGGTGTAAACCAAGGTCACCTCTGGAGTGGACCTGGGCAGCATGAGAAAGCAGCGCGCCCCTCCCAGGTGAGTTGTTGCTTTACCGTTTTTCTCGGCGAAGGCGACGGCGTCTTCCCTGGAGGCGAACGAGAGAACCATGTTGGATAAGGGGTCGGCTCTGAAAGACGGGAAACGCGTGAGACTAAACCCATCAACCATCAGGCTCCTGCGTGCGGCCGGGGGCCTTACGTTGACGCCCAGCCCATCAGCGGGTTCTCCCAGCGCTCCCTGGTGTCAAAGTCCATCTTCCATTTCTTGGTGCCGTGGACCCCCGACTGCATGGAGGACTTGGCGGGCACGAAGATGTGAACTTTGCGCGTCTTGATGTGCTCCTCCGGCACCCCCGTCAGAGTGGTGATGTCCTGCGTGGAAGAAGCAGAGGTGAACGTCAGCGTGTTGGGAACAGGCTTCAGACGATGACGCCGTTCAAAAATACAGACCCTGACCAAAGAAGAAGTGATGTAAGAAGATTTAAATAATGAGAAACCAAACACGGTCAAACCCCCCCCCCCCACCCTTTTTTTTCTTGCCTTGATAGATTGTGTGAGAACAGAAGTTTCTGACATGTTTTTGGTCGCGGACCAACCAGCTGACTTCCAGAAACGTTTGCTCTTCCAGCTGAACGGTGACTGATGTCTTCTTCTGTCTCTCTGAGGGACACTGGAGGTCACGCTCAGGTGTGCGTGTGTGTGTGTGCGTGTGTGTGTGTGTGTGTGTGTGTGTGTGTGTGTGTGTGTGAAGGCCATCTGAAAATCAGCCTGCAGGTGTTAAACCCTGACAATATGCTGCTCGTGGCCAGAAAACCAAGGTGGGAAAATCTTCAACGGCTGTATGGCGTCCTTAAGCGATGGGGGGGGGGGGGTTATACACAGTCTGTGGAGATTTACAGCCAGGCTCCAAAATCAAGGTCCAAAAAGCTCAAATACATGTTTGATATCACAATAAAAACCCAGAAATATTCAAGAGGCAGATTTTATGGGTGCAGTAAAACAGACCCACGAGGGCAGAACTGCTACAGCTACATGGAGTCTGGGCCTGAAGAGCAGGACGAATCAAAGGGAACCGCGCGGCCATCTTTAGCCGTGCTCGTTTGCATCAAGATGGATGAAATTAATGCCTAATACTGGAGGTGATTTATTCCAGACCATCAGAAAGTAGGCCAGTGCAACAAGAGCAGGAGGCGGGGGGGCTTTGAGTGTACTAAATGCATATTCCTGAACAACTGGAGCCCCTTCAAGCTCCTATCAAGGATCTGGTCCAATTCTTGAGGGAATTAGCAAACAAGCAATGGGAAGTCGGCGACAAAACACAGACGAACCTCCCAGCGCACAGGCACCAGCCACCCAAGACCGAGGGCTTTCCAGGGCGCTCTCTTTTCAATGCAAGAATTTTACACGTTTCAATGGCCATTACAACTTCAAAGAATCAAATTTTCATCATTGTCCGTCGTCCGCACGTTGATTTGTGGAAAGGGGGTCGTTTTGCGCGAACCCCCCACACAAAAGCCAGCCTTTTCTTTTAGCCGTCGAGGTTCCAGCGGAATTTAAGCCCAGAAAATCTCGGGCGAGACGTAAAACTACTGGTGGCGGTGGAACGTCTCTCGCCGCGCTCGGAGGCCGGTCTGAATTTAATCATAAACAAGATCTGCACATTGAAAAGATTGTTAAAATGAAAGGGAACAGACGAACAAAGGGGAGGGGGGGACCTCTTCACAAGTGCTTGGTAATTATTTCCGGCTGCCCTATCTACTTAACCTTAACAATTCCTTCTTGTCACAGAGAGGAAGAAAACATGTTCTCCTTACCCAAACAGGGTAATGGATGATTCATGACACAATAACACGCACAAAAAAGTGTGAGAGCAGCTAAACTTGCTGCTTCTTATTAAAAAACATCTCCAATAAAATGTGAATTCTGTTCATTTCACTTGAAAAGACCCCCGCGAGGACGCCCAAAGCCCGCTGCAGCACGACCGCCGCCGGGGAACACGGACAGAGGGGCGGACAAACGGCACTTTAAGAGTCGAGGTAAATCAAATCTGCAGTTTAAAGCGGTTGCGGTGGAAGACTCAGGGGGGACACAACTACAAAAAAGAACCATCTTTGAGACGTATTAGGAACGATACCCTTGGGATTAGCGGGGCAGACCGTGGTAGCTCGGCCGTGTTGCATAAAACACTGCTGACACATGAGGCCCGTCGACGGTAAACCTGCAGCCATTTGTCCAGATGTAGCCGACTTTAAATCACGTCTTGGCATTGACGGACATAAAAGGTCCTTCGCGAGTGAGGGAGGATGTGTCAAAACAAAAATGTCCGCCAAATCGCTGAAAGGCCTTTGCTTATTATCCCGGTCTAGACTCATATGATACTCGCGCATCGCGCTGGAAGCTAGCAGGGCGATCGGCATAACGGGCTCGCCCACAATACCCGGATTCACAATGAGGTTGCGGTTGGAATGTAGTGTGTTCCCAGGAAGACTAGAGAGGGCCGTTACAAAAGGAAAACCCACACGGTGGGCACTTTTTCTTCTGCCATGTACAGGAAGCAAAATGAGAACGATCAAGTTTGACACTATTCACAGGGCCTTAACGGGGCCCGACAATACCTGGCTAGGCAGGCAGAATGCTGGGCTTAAGAGAGGGGGGCAGAGGGCTGGCGAAGTCTCCGTCACTTGAAAGCGTGTCGCTATTTCTGACACCTCCAGGCTGCGTGCCAAATAAAGAGCATAGGGGCTTGTCGCTGTGGGGCCACCGGGCCCAGCAGAATGCTGAATGGTGGTACCCCTAATGCCCCAACACAAACCAGCACTGGGGGAGTTCTGCAGGCGGCAGCAAAAACCGGGGGGGGAGACGAAGTATTGAAATATTAAAGGTTTACGACAGGAGGCTGCGCCGATGGCGACAGACACTCCATTAATGTCGTTTCAACCAACGAGACTTGATGTCAATCGGGTCGATCCCGTAAATGTGAAAACGCCGCCCTCGGGGGGGGTTCGTGCCGGAGCAGAGCTGCGACTTCCTGTACTGTTAATGTCACGGCGAGCTGGAGTTGTTATTCCTGAGCACAGACCTGCAGAGCTGCATGGATCTCATCATTGCTTGTCTAAATACTGTAGTTTGTCTCCGGCGGCGCTCCAGGACGCTGACGTCCCCACGTTCAACCCGGAGTGCAAAACTCTGCTGGCTCTTTTCAGGCCGGCGGGGAGGGGACCCGTTACCGTGCACGGAAGACTACGGCTGCGGGGGCCTTTCAGCGGTAATCTCTGCCGCCCCACATGTCATCTCACGTGTCCTTTTTAAGGTTTTGGATGAGCAGCCGGGGAAAGTTAGCTTCGCAAATCATAAATACACAATAGAATTATAATTATCTGTCCATTCACAGTCAGCTGGAGCGCCTTCCGTCTATAATCGAAGGTATTAAGAGTAAAAGATCGGGTTTTTGAGGCTCACTGGTGACGTGAACGGCGTAATTTTCTGTTTGTACCGTAACCAAAACAAGACAAACAAACAACAGATGACAGCTGACACGACGGGCTCAGACAAAACATTTATAGCGTCACGGCCGTGCTGTTAGGGGTAACACGTAAAGTCATAACACAAATACAGTCCGGCCGTCACACCCGCAAGCCAGAAACCGAAGGCCAGCAGCTGAGACGGGTCAGAAGGTCAGCGGGCTGAATCATGTTGAGTCAGCACGCGGTGAAAGCTCAAACACATCACCCTTAACCTCTCGCTGTCCACCCAGACCGGGACCCTCACTCATCAGCCTCCACCTGGGTCGCACGTTCAAACGGCTTTCAAGTCGACAAAGCTCGCCAATTACTGATTCAACGTGGGGGGGGGGGTGGCCTGCGATAGATGCCAATATTGGGTTGCTTGCTGGCCGGAGGGAGCGGCCCGACGCTGGAGAACAAGGAGCATCTGGCATGAGGGTCATCTCGACTCTCACGTTACACATACCGGCGAGGATGCGTAAGAGGACGGGGGGTCGTTATTGGGAATGTCGGTCGCAGACGGACGTCTTGTTTGTGCGCCGCCAAAAATATTTCCCGTCTTCGTGGCAACGGCATTCACAATTTTAGCAGCGCCTCTGGTGATTTGTCATTCAAGTCCAATCCTTCTCTCTTACTGTCGCGGAAGAGAAGCGCCCGACGCACAACCGTGAAAGAACACCAAAAAAACAAACAAACGACGTTTATGAAACCACAAACACGGCTGGTAGAAGATGAAGAAAGGGGGCTCCGTGCGTGGAACTCCTGAATAAAGGAAAGTGTGGGCCAACAGAGGTAGTTTTTATCTGCTCTGCAAACACAACACTTAACAGCCAGACACTTCCTGAAACTCCACAGCGCTGACAGAGCCGAGGAGTCCTCTTAAGAAGCTTAGTCTCTATGGACGAGAGTGTTAATGAATGAAATACCATTTAGTGGATGATACATAATAAAGCCTCTTGTCTGGCACTCTTCACAGACAAACATCCTCTGACCCACTACTCCAAACTTGAGCTGGGGGATTTTTTGAGGTTTTTTTGCATAAGCGCGTCGTATGAGAGGGCAACCAGACAAAACAGACACTTAAGTTGTCTATGCGGGAGGGTGGGGGCAAGGGTCGGAGAGGAGTGCAAGGGGGGGGGGGGGGGGGGGGGGGGGGGTGGATGGGGGGGTGAATGTGGTCTGCTGCACTGTAGGTCACTCTGTGTCTGAGGCCAGACAGGCTTAGACAACATACACCCCTGTACCGTAGACTTAAACTGCCTGGGCTAAATATATCCTCACGCTTACGATAGCTGGAGCTTTGCTGCGCGCCTCCGTTGCAAAATAACCATTTTGATGGCGCGTAAGTAGGGAATGACCTAGCCTGCGTTACCAGTGCAGCGGCCAGGTGGCGATAGCGGCATCAGAAACATGAGATAGCGTGATGACGTGTAGCGTTGCAGTGAAACAGGACATCTCACAGTAAACAACTAACGCTAAGCAGACAAAATAACTACACGGCACAAAATGGCTGGTGGTAGTTCTGATCACATGGAAGTGTTCGGGACCGGTGCCCTCTGCATCCCATAAAGTCGGACGGCCCGGGCCATTTATTTATGCCAACTTTCTGACAAATCTGAACTGCACCTTTGGAGTGACCTTCAGTTCACGGAATGTACCGATATTTCTGGATGACGAGAGAGAAGGATGTGAGCTGAGTCAACCTTTGTTTACCACATGCTGCCCAGATGTCCCGACCCTTTTTTGCTCCACATTTGCAGCAATCCCAAAGTTTCTGAAACAACAAATTCAGCATCCCCGCATCCTCTGGCCCTTAACTGATTCTTACCCTCTTCCCATCTCCCCTCCCATTCGATTCCACCCTCCCCGCTAACAACTCTCCTCCTCCGTCTCGTAAAACCTCAGAGCCTTTCAAGAACTCTATAACGAGGCTTCACAAGCGCTTTAAGATGATGGTGTTGTCTTTACGTGGGGGGAGAGCGGAGCGCTCCACCATCATCGGCATCGACGTTGCATGAAAACACGGCGGAGCAGCTGCGCAGCTTTTTAGCGGCAGTTATTTCTGCGGAGGGCCAGACAGCAACGCATCGGCCTGCCTGGGAGGCTGCAGACGTTCCGTGTAAAGCTGTGTACCCGTGGCCACCCAGTCGGACCCTGGGAGCTGCCCAGCATGCTTAATCAAACAGTAATTACTAACAAAAGCAGGTCGGCACGGGCGCTCTGGAGAGCCCCGGAGCTCCATCACGAAGGTTCAGACTTTGCCTCCTCATTCTGAAAAGCAGCAAAAAATAAGCGGAGACGCTGCGTTGACAGGTTAAAACGGGTTATTTCTTAATGTTTCTTATTGTTGTGTAAAAACGTGTTATGAACTTTCTTTTTTTTTGTGGGGGGGGGGGGTTGTTGTATTGCCATTGCTTTGAAACTATTGGTACATTTAGTGACATTTATCCAGCGTCTGCTTTTTGTCCGTGTCGTGCTGCTTGCCAGTGCTCGCTGGTGCAACATGGGATTTTAGTTGCTTTTTCACTGAAAACAGCTGCTTAACGCCGCTTAACACTTGAGAACGGAGAGTAAAACCGAAACAGCTGTGAGCGAGAAAACCAAAACGACGGCCCGAAAATGCAGAACTCAGAAATGCAACTCCGCTGGTCTAATAGTTCCCTGCTCCAATTAATTATAAATTCAGCTGGCATTTTTATTTTTATTTTTTTAAAGTGAAAAACCGCAACGTAAATCCTTGAAAAGGAGACAGATCGACCGTGGAGACATGAGTGAGGTACACACTTGGTGGACTGACAAGAACAATAACGGGATAATAAGTATCACAAGAGCTTTGAGACAGAGTTTTTGGAGCGCGTTCAGAATATCATTTGACCCGGCCAAAATGCAACCTCATCTAAACGAGGTAATTCACCACAGAACAAGCTGCTCATCACTTTCTCCTCGGGACAGCGTGCAAACTCGACACAACCTCCCGGCGGATCGGGACCTTTGTTTGATTGGTCGAACCAGAATGCAATTCACACTTATTGACGGCCTGGTGAATGAGTAGCGTGTTAACCCACGCTGAATGCCCAACGGGGAGACCGCTCTCGTTGCCCTCTTCCATGTGAGATTGAGACCACTGTACTGTAAACAGCTGAGGGCCTCTCGTTTCGGCCCGTCTGGGTGAGCATTAGCGTATATCTCGCCGCCGCCACAAAGGAACCTCTGTGGCTGACAACACTGAAGTGGCCACTGTCTTTTTCCCTGAGTCTCCAAGTGTCTCGCAAACTTTTTTCTTTTTTCTTTCCATGCATGCTTCTTTTCTTTCACCCCTCCCCGTTTTTAGAGGCCCTTTTCTCCTCTCCTCTGCTGTTCCTCTCAGTGGCCCCTACTGAGAGGACAGAGACAGACACTCCGCCCCACCAGAGGTTTGTCTGCCAGTATGGTCAGCTTTGGTCTTAAACAAAAGCGCACAGACGCTGCCCACACACAGCAGTCCCCCCCCACCCCACCCCTCCAACACATGTCCACAAGAGAGTTCCAAACTCTACCCATTTGTCTCTTCTCTCCGTTATTTCATATCTCCTCGCTCTTGTACCGACAGCGTTCGTTTGACACCTCTTTGTTATGCACAGTAGGTGCAGTGTGAAACTTGGCTGCTTCAATAGCAGGATTACCGCTGTGGCGTGATCCCGCTCGCACGAAAAATCACAGTTTTGACCTCTTATCGGATATTTTTACGCGCCGTCATATTAAATGTTGTCCGGGAGAATTTCTGTCTATGCAAGGAGTGATATTGATAAATCACTAGTTCTGATCTAAGTTTCAGGGTTCCACAAAAATGTGGAGCTACAGGTGCATTATATGGTATCAGTCCAGATGAAAGCGGTTATCACAGCACGGAAAATGTACTTTGTTGGTGGCAAAACTAATGATCTGCTACATTCCTCAAAAAGAATTTACACCCTAATGCTGCAACACTACAAACTGAGACGGGACAAAATAAGAGAAGGGATTTATTTCAACGTCCCTGTTTCTGCGTCACCTCCTACAACAGAGCTCCTAAATGTGATTGAGGAGCAACCTGACAGCTGGAGGCACAGCAGCACTGGCCTTGGTGCTGATGGGGTTGCTGGGAGACGACGCACGAGTGAACACACACAGAGAAGGTGGGTCCGCTCATCTTTAAAGGAACTTAATATTTCCATCATTTGTTTCACCCCAGGTATCAAACCAATCACCAATCTTTCACCAATCTGAGAATTATATGTTGCAAGTAGTGAAAACAGGAAACAAAACGAGGTGTTAAGCAGCAGCAAACTTACATGAGTTATTATTTGGTGCACTTTAACAGGTTTAGTTGTGTTCACAAAAGAGAGAAGAGCTCACACTGGAACAACTCTACAGAAGATGTAGCTTCATTTTCTTATTAAAATATCCACAGACTCGGTCTTTCTGATGCTCCAGCATCTAACAAATCATTTCGCTTTTTGAATTTCGATTGCGACTCGTTTGAGATTGAGTAAACATTAATTATTCAACGCAGCTTGTTATAAAATGTCTGGACGTGAGCAAAGAGGCGCTTGATGGGAGCTGTGCGCACACAGGGCTACCCAATGATGACATTTGCCATTACCATCATATTGTTACAAAAGCCTACTGTCTAACACAAGCTGGCTTTGGCAGAGGATTAGCAGGGGTTTGGGATAGTTTTTCCAGGAAAGTAATTGGAAGATCAGACAGACACCCATCTGTGGGTCACGTTGAACAGGAAGGGATCCTTACCAATTTCTCATCAACAGTAATAAGTTGCGTGTCTTGTCCTGGTTTCTCTGCCAGCCTTGATGTTGATGTGCTTGTAGACCTGAAAACCATTAGGAGGACAATAAATGCACAGCAAAAGCTGTCAAACGAGGACAAGGGACGGCTACGTCGATCAAACAAATTTAGCTATCCACCGCCGACCATCTTGGAGGAATCAGCAAGGCAAGGATACGGTGAGAAGAAAGAGACGAGGAGGGAAATCCCCCCCGCCACCTATTAGTTCTGTCTGGTGCATCCCTGGCAGACTCTCGCTCTCATCCTAATGACAGGACGTGCTTCATCTTGGCTCTGGTCAACTGTCAGGCAAGGACTGAGTAGCTCTTTGTGAAAGTGCAGCGATGTCCTGTCACAAAACTGCAATTTGCCACAGCTGAAGCAGCGAAGGGCAACTTTAGGTTATGACAAGCCACAATTTTACACTCCCATAATCCTTTTTTAAAAAGTGGTTTTAGGCAATTAAGAGATAGATAGATAGATAGATAGATAGATAGATAGATAGATAGATAGATTTAAAGGAGTTCCATTTTATATCTTTATGACTGTCTAAGATCCATATTTATACCATCTAAACTTCAAATTTTCAGTTGATAAAGCCTGTAATTTTAGCAGAGCAGTTATCTCGTGTTTAGCATTGCTTTATTTTGACATTACTAAAGCAAATTTGCTTCAAAATCGCTGCGTTCACATCATTATTGTTTCAGGAGGGTTTATTTTTTTTAGGTGTTTAAATCACTTGTGCTCAATGTTAAAAACTTCTGGGAACAGATTTATTCCCAGTTTCACTTTTATCTCTATCCCTAAAGCAAGAAAACATGCCCGTGGTAGATTACGTATCACGTTTTAAAAGGATTTACTTTTTATTTTTAAAAATGGTCTCATATTGCAATTCTTCATCACTTTATCATTCAAATCCAAGCTACTTCTGCATGTTTTTGGTTTATTTGTTTAGTTTACAATGCATTTTTATGTATGAAATAGAACCTGTATACAGTGGCTGGTTGATTGTGACTATGCTGAATGTTGGGGTAAATAGAATATTACAGAAAAACTTTAAGATGAAACTACCTGCTGTTAGCTGATATCTATATGGTGTTGAGGTTAACCACGATGAGACGGTCAGTAGAATGGCCCTCATTACTGTTTATTTAAGTGAAGCAAGTGGCTGCCACATCATGAAAACAATGTTAGATAAGATAAAGTTCTCAGTTGATTGTGCAAGTTAAAGGGGTCTCAATATTAGATTAGCTAATTAGCTTTACTGCGGATCCAACCGCTCAGAGGACATCGCATTGATAATAAATACCATTAACAGCTGTTTGACCGTGTGCTGAACTTCGTTTACTATACTGGTAAAGGGTGAAATCAAGGAATACGTGATTTGTTAAAGATTCCTAGCTGCACACCACATTAGTTGTGCGCCCTGCTAGCTTCAGACACCTCGGCTCGGCTCACGCTCTCTTCCTTCGGCTCCAATCAGCTCGGGAGATAAATGCGTTCAACATGACTATTCTTAATAACAAGCACAGCTGTTAAACTTATAAACACGTAAAGAATTACCTGATAGAATTAAAGGCGAATTTAGAAGCTGCATTGAAGAAAGACAAACGTCCCAAGCCAAGAAGTGACATTGAGGACGCCATGATTGTTGTCAACAACGGCGTACGGTGTCCGTGAAGGATCAAAAAGCGCGATGGTCAAAGTCGGCTGTCAACGAGGCAGCTGAGCAATGGCAGCAACTAATATTGTATTACAGCATTAAGGACAAGCCTGGGCATGTCTGGCTCTGTTTATGGCTCTCAGGCTATCTTTTCACAGCCCACTCACTAAAAGGATTCAATAGATAGTAATAGGAGACAATCTTTACTTTATTCTTAGTGAACTGAATACAGAAAGCACATGTTTTTCTTTTAAAATTTCACCTTAATGTAGTTCTCCATCAATCAGTGTTAAAACAGGGCTCTCGATTCATTGATTTTAAGAAATTTACTGTTGAGCTATTGGCCTAAAACCTTATAGGTTTTTTTCACTTTATTAATTTGTGAAGCGCTGAAATATTTCTTGGCAGTTAAGAGAAGAGTGAGTAAATGAATGACTGCTAACCCCAAATGGTACAAAGACATCGGTCCTCTCCATCATTTGGATTTTACGATTTACAGGTGAATTTATTTGAATAGCATCATATGATACTCTCAAGCATAAAAAAAGATTCTCAAACCATATAAGGAAAAAGGAACTTTTATTGTTTCACTCTTCATATCTGTACAAATACCATCAAACTTTGTATGTACATATGACATTTACATAAAAAATACAAAACTATATATTCATAACAGATTTTTTTTATTTCTCTTGTGATGCTTGAAAATAAAAATGCATTCATGAAAACAAGATGAATTCTGATATATTGTTGAGTACTGCAGTATGTTATTCCTATCTGAGCTCCCAGGGAGCATTTATGGAGCACATTGGCAAAATAAAAATAGTAAAAATGCACAAATGTTAATGGCACATTGTTTCCAAAATAATCAAGTATCCTCCAAAACTTACCTCTGCTCTAATTCAGTGGGACAAAATACATGCTACTGAATAATGTCTACAAATGTCATGACTGTGTAGAAGTAATACTAACGAGCTAGAACAGAAGAAGTAACCTAAAATATAAGGAAAGAAAAAACAAATGGCTCTTTTTCTCTTCCATTATGTTTCTGCTGTGTTGCAACTTTTACAATGCCGTCTTGCAAAACCATTGAGAAAATCCCTTTGGTCAGTTATCGTGAGTTGTAAACAAACCAGAAGCACTTCTATACATAAAATAATTGATATTTTCCTAATAAATAAACACACAGACTAAAACATGCATTTTACCTATGTGTGACATAAACATCTGTGATAGAGATTTGACAGAAAGTAGCAGATTTTTTACAGCACTGGGGAATGCAATTTACAGCTCGGAGAGGACTTCTACTTACATGGCAACATGGCAAATAAATAACACTGCTTCTCTTTGGACAAATATATTTCTTCATGTTAACAAAAGAAAGTAACGGGACATCAACAAAGTGTCGGAAAAATGAGTGGTAACACAAAATATCATGGTAGATAGTAAGCCTGACATTGTAAATGTATAAATTATAAAACACAAAACAGTATAAATAAACATCTAGCAGACTGAACTATATGTATACTTCCTTTTTCTTTAAAAATAAATAAGCATACACACAATTTACAGTATGGACATGATTCCTTGCCCTAGGACAGTTTCCCTAGTGATGGGGGACCTATCCATCCAGTATAGAAGATATATGGGCATAAGCCATGTAGTCTGAGTCCTCATCTTCATCATCCTCATCATGGTCTTCTGTGATGGCTATGTGGGAGAATATATGGTAGCTGTCACAGAATTTTCTCAAATGGTCAGTCTGTGTGTGTGTGTGTGTGTGTGTGTGTGTGTGTGTGTGTGTGTGTGTGTGTAGCAATGTAGAGTTCAGCAAATGGGGATAGGAAAAAGCGAAGGGGAGAGGTGGGTCGGGGGGCTGGGTGCGAGGAGTCGGGAGCACCGTCAGGTTCTTATTTTAGGATCAATTTCTGAAAGCAGACACACATCACAAGCAGGCTTCCGCGTTCTCATATTTTCATCTAATTTATATTTTGTTTGCGGCTAAAGCGCTCGGGTATAGCGAGGATTCTGTCACAGCCCGGCCTTAGATCATCAACACAGTTCTGAGGTATTTCCTTTTTCTTTTTACAGAAGAAATTCACATGGAGACGTGAAAACAAAAGCACACAACAAAGAAAAATACAAGAAAAAAAACAGGCAGTCTCTCATTGATCCGATTAATTTCTAATGTTTCGTTGAAATTTTGGTAGACGACACATCCACTAGTAGCAACACAAACAAACGTTAGCTAATGTGGTTTTTTTGTTTGTTGTGGTTTTTTTGTCTTAATATCTGAATAAATGTTCTAAAAGCTTCTTGAGCACATTTTATATTTAGCTCATGAGGTTGTCACCAATTTGGTCCCTTGGATCCTGGAGCATACCTCAGGTCCGTGTCATGGGGGTAATAACTCAGGAGAAAGAAAGCAACAAGGAGACACTCTTCTTGGAATGTAAATTTGATACTTCCTCAAGGCTAATTGCTCAATTTGCCAGTTAAACCATATCACCATGGACGTGGATATCTGTGTTATAATCTACTAGGATCATCATGAACATGGTGCCAATGTCACCTTATGCGAATCAGGCGGGTGGAAAATTTCTGACGCGTCGGCAGAGTGGTGTGTGTCACGAGAGGCCAAAAGGAGCAAAAGGAGACATGATTGGAAACACAAATGAGCAATTCACTTGAAATCAGCGATGAGACCATGGAATTTACAAGCTGTAAGCAGTAAAACACACCATTAAACCTAAAAAACAAACATAAAAAAAACCAAAAAACATAACTGCATGAGTTTTAAGGCAAGCTGCTCCTGCAGATCAGCATGACCATAAATAATCCAGGCTTAGATATCAAGATTGTTCCAATGCAAAACAGAATTAGTTTTCCTCAGTCGTTTGCATGAATTAGCTGAATTTTTCCAGACTAACGTGAGTCTGCTGATTGAATTGTCGGCTTTTCTTTCACCATTAACGTCACATCACTTGCAGGAGAATAAAAGAAAAGTGGGAAAAAATCAAAAGAAAGAAGACAGCAACAAAGACAATGACATGCAGGTTCTTCTAGTCCCAAGTCCTTTCTGCTCGCTTAAGCTGTGCTTGGTGGTGTGGCAGGAGTGTGAGTTTGGGGAAAGTTGGATTGGGGGAAATCTCAGGGGGGGGGGGTTTTCGTTGAGGAAGCAACATGGAATACTGTCTCTTGCTCAGAGAGGGAGGAGGGCGTTTTCTTTCATTACTCAGATTCTATGTTTGCTGTCTACTTACAGTTGCAAGATCCTGCGTGCTTGATCTCCAGCAGAACTCCCATAGAGCAAGCGGCCTGTTTCATGGCACATTCGCTGGGATATGTGGTGTTGTCGCTGGCACACACCGCCTCGTCCGTCCTGCTCTCCGGGCAGGTCTCGTCACACAGCGAGCAGCGGCCCCGGCTCATCCGAGCGTCCCACAGGCACTTTTTCCCAGCGCTGCACTGGATGTCCTCACACGACTTGGCCTCTAGAAGGACAGGGGGAATAAGCGATGGGTGAAATCTTTAATTGAATGATTATTGGGCTTTTCAAAGGGGGTCAGATGGCTGGAGAAAGAAGGTCTGGATGTAAAATCCTGTTTTAAAATGTTACATCTTGTGGACTGGAAGTGAAAACAATGGCGTAAATAACATCTTGATATTGACTCCATCCCGTTAGAGAGTCCATCTGACTCAAATATATCTAAGTGAAACACAGCACCACAGCCCCGAGCACTCCTCTGCTGCGCCCACTCCCCTTTTTCCTCCCCCTTTTCCCATGTAGTATCGCTCTGCCAACATCAGGAAACAATAAGATGTCTATCAATTCTTGAGAAAACATAAGCAACTACCAAACACACGCACTCCCAGACCAGCTCCTCTGAGGAATGTTGGCAAAGACGTGAATGTTGAACAACTGCAGAGCTGGTCAGAACTGAAATGGTACCACGGGGAGCAAAGTGGTGCCCAGTGGAGGACTTACTGATGCATTTCCCCTCGTATGCCACTCCAATTGACCGACCAAGGAGACAGGTAGCTCGTCTCAGGTGGCAGGCGCTGGCGTAGATAATCCCGTCGTTCCCACACAGGTAGTGCTCAGGAGAAGTCACTTCTGGGCAGATCCGATTACACGTCACGCAGTACGCGTTGTTTGTTTGGTCTACGACGCACGTGGAACTGCCGGGGCACAAGACATCGCGGCAGGTTTCTGAAAGAGTAAAAACAGTTGTGGCAAACTGAAACACAGAAAAGGGTATTAACATTTGGCAAATGTACTCGCAATGTTTCTTACTCTTGCACTTTCCCTGGTACTGTACATCCAGGTCAGGGTGTCCTTTGCATTTAGCCTTTAGCAGCGCGCACTCGTCCTTGTAGGTCTTCCCGTCGGTGCCGCAGACGGGTCCCTTCCAAGTGATGTTGGAACAGTCTGGGGCGCAAACGCAGCGCGGCTTACTCCTCCTGTTCATCTTGCATCGCTTCCCGGGGCCGCAGTCAACATTGTCGCAGGTTTCTACGATTCAAAGGACTGCGTTATGTCATGCGAGGGGACATTTTCGCCTTCGCGCGTTCAAATAGCCAACTCTGACGCGCTACAACGGTGAACATCAAGCTCGGCCCATCACTGGGAAAGCGAAATGATTGTGCATTGTGAGAAAACAAAGGGGAAATGAGTGCACCTCCACCTTTGCAAGGTATGCAATTGGGAGCTCCGCCATTGAAGATCATCCATCTAAAGAGCGTGCTGTTGGGGACGTCCTCCTCGGTCCAGGAAGTCCCCAGTCTCCCGCTCCGACAGCACTCCTCCCTGCTCATCCCGGGCATGTAGAGCACCTGGCACCTTCCGTTCTTTCCCTGCTGCAACCAGCAGTTTCCAGCTGTAAACAGAGAAAACAGCTCGAATGTCGCATGTTGCCCGTCTGAAACCGCTGACCCAGACGCACAGGACTCACAGCCCGTATTATCCGAGACGCTCCCTCCCTCCCTTTCCGCCCTCCCAGCAGCGTTTTGTCTGATTTTTTTTCCTTTTCTTTTCTTTTTTTCTCTTCTTTTTCTTTTGCGAGACTTAACACTTGCCTAACTCACATGTGACTGACAGCCCAGAGGACAACCACAAAAGTCTGAATAATTTTCAGGGGTTAGCGTTACTCCTAAAGCCTGCATAAGAAAGTGGAGCGTCTAGACAGTGTGAAATGGCATCAATTCCCAAGCAGAAAAACAGGGATTTTCGGAAAACACACCGGCGCCGGACACCAATGAGCTCCAAACGATGTCCTGCTTATTACCAAATCATTGTAAACTTCATTTTACGCATATTAGCTCCCAATGATATAGTTGATCCAGCCGACGTAGAGCGAACAGGGCATAAAGTGGCGATTAACTGAGGTGCTTCTCGAAAATAAGATCATTTTTTTAAATTCAGTAATGGCTCTGAAGTTATTGAGATGTTTGAAGCCTTTAGTTTACTACATCGGGGATGGCAAAGATCGCAAAACGTATAAAATACGTAGTCGGGAAAATCCTGCTGGATATTTATTCAAGTTATTAATATTAACATCCTTACTATTTTTCAGTTTAAACACAGATCGAATATGATCAGGTACTGAGAGGAGCTGAAACAGCCTCCGACAACAGCGTGGCGGCTTTACAGCGCGCCTGGCGAGAGCTGCAAAACTTGCCATGTAGACTCACTTTGAAGTGTCCCATATGGCACCTGTTTTATGGACGCTTTACGCACGCACCGTCGGATGCGTGCAGGGTTTTTCCCCCCAGCAGAAGAAAGAAACAGGAGAGAGGAATTTTGATGATGAAAAGTTTGCCAGTGGTTCTAAATGTGCCGCTCGGCACTGAGACGCCCTCTGAGTCTGACAGAAGCCGAAGTTTGGGTCAGGAAAGAAAAGGACAGAATAAGAGGAAGACTGATGCGGAGGGCTTACCTTGAACTTTTTGATGTTCCATGAGGTGACAAAGCCACATGAACAAGAGCAAAATGCCCGGGTGGAGGTGGTGTTTCAGCATCCCAAACATGATGGAGCGGCAAAGTGAAGTACGTATCTGACACAGGCAGCGCAAAAGTAATCTTCTTACGGTGGCAGTGTTGAATAAGTGTCAGTCTGAGAATGCAGCGTCTCTTTTTAAATCTATAAGGGGTCTGGGGTTGACTGTCTCTGGTGGGCGGTCTCCTCTTCTGTAGGGGTGGGGAGATTTTTTTTCTCCTTACCAAAGTTCTCTCAATCCTGATGGTTACAAGCAACTTTCTCTCGCCATAATAATAAAGGAATGTGGCAATTAAAAACAAGGCTTACAGGGCTTCATGTGTGATATAAAAACACAGTTGAATGGGAACAATAACAACAACTGTAATAATGATAACAATACCAATGTGAACGTGTATTTATATGTCAGTGTTTTATTACTGTATAATTAAACAAACGGCCCCGCAGCCAACATACCTTTCCGGACGTCTTTATTAATGTCTCTATTCCGTGGTAACTGATATTTTTTCCACCAACTGCAGACAAAAGTGTAAATCTTTTGATGAGAGTTTCCTCTTGGAATACATCCGAGCCCAGACAATAATAGAATTCATAGTAGCCCGCAGCCTGCCTGCTAATATTAGAACAGACAGTTGTTTGAGTTTCTCTCCCGGGTCAGGCTTTTAAATATAATCAAACCTTTTTGAGAGGCTTCAGACTGAGGAGCAGGGTGTTGCATTTCATTGAATGAAACGCACACACGTACATACACACTCTGGCGCGCACAGGTCCCTCGGAAGTCCTTGCGCGACCTCTTCAGCGGAACTCTGGTTACAGCTCTGAACTAAACGGACTGTGGGAATGCCCGCCGTTAAAGCACATATCAGGTGGTCCGTCATCTCAGAAAAAACAAGCTACCACGTATCCATGAGCCTGAAGCATTAGCTTTAAGTGGCAGTAATAGAATAAAACATTACGCACCTGGCGCGTCAGGCTGAGGGATCCGTTAGTTCAGCTGCAGCACGATGGTTTCCTGCCTTCTGATTGTAACAGTTAATCATCCATCTCCTCTGATTTGGACTGAAAAAGGTCATTATTTGTGACAACAGCTACTTCTGTCAACATTTTTTTTTAAATGTCATTCAATACGTGTGTTTGTGAGACCGGCCTTTGGATGGCTGAGGGACTTTTCCCGAACATTTCTGGCCGCTAGATCAACTTTAAAGTGCTGGCCAGCGTCCCAAAGCCACCAGAAGAGGATCAGCAGATGAATGTGTCCCAGTCAGCTCACAGACAGACAGACAGACAGACAGATGATAGATAGAATAGCAGCAATAGTGGTTGAAGTCCTTTCAATTATTAAGTAACTCATGAATAATCTGGTGTGTATTCATACAATTAGTATTGTAATAGTGATGATGATGATGGTGGTCATGATGCATCAGTGTACTTCCTCAGCCCTGGGTACTGCGTCCTGCGTCCTCCCCCTGCCCCCCAATACCACCCACTGTGGAATTGTACAGTTTGATGGCACGGGGGAGGCGGGGGGTACAAAGGAATTCTTCAGTCTGCTGGTATTCCTCCTCTGGAGCAGCAGCCTGTCAGCGAAGCAGCTTCTCTGGTTGCTGAGGACGGTGTGCAGGATGTCTGACATTGTCCAGAGGAGCCAGCAGTTTGGTCCAAGTCCTCCTCTCTGCCACTGTCACCAAGGAGTCACGCTTCAGATCCACAGCAAAGCCATGACAGATGACCTTTATTATTATTGGAAATTGATATTTCCACTATCATCTATTAAAAACGGTCAGGGGGGGTTTAATGGATCCCACTTCTTGCGCCTTTTTCAAACATGCAAAGGAAAATGTCCAAACTTTCCTAATCAAACCCATTATGTGAAAAATTCATGACTCGACGCCCCCCCTTCATGCCATCTCCTCGATCATTTGTCAAGTTAATGACAATCCTCTTTAAAGTCTTTTTTAAAAGCTACAGCAATTACAAGGACACCGCTGAGGATTACAGCCCAGATTTATGTAAAGCTGGTGAGCTGGGGAAAGAAAAGACCCGCAGTTTTGCTATGACATAATTTCAGATTCATGACGTTTGCAGCAATTTGCGAGCCATCATGCAAGGTCAGTAGCTTGGCCGTGGCTGACACTCATCTGCAGGCATTTCCTGCCGGGATGGGCTGACAAAGGTGTTTCTATATCCACTGATTTCATCCACGATTTCCACACAACTCCCAGTGCACATGGAATGTACCTGGATTCCAAAGGAGATTTCACAAGATTGCCGGAAAAAAAAAAAAAGAGTTGTGAAACAGGCCAATTTATCCGATTCTGCAATATCCCACTCCACAACAAGGAAATGAGCCCAAGCTAACAGAAATATGCTACTTATTACAGACAAGTAACATAGTTCAACTTGCCAGTTCCAGAAAAGTGAAAGCTGGAGACTCTGCTGGGTGGTGTTGTTGGCTCAGGCGTAAGTAAAACAACCAGAAACATATTGCAAAAGAGTCCAGGGACAAAGAGGGGGAACTTGACAGTTACAAAAATGCGAGAGGAGATTTGAGGGAAAATATAAAACTGTCCCTGATGCCTGAAGAGAAGCGGTCCAAGTGGGGTTGCATGCAGTATCAAGTTATTTGACAGAGTTCCAGGAGGAACTGACAGGAGCCAACACAAGGCAAGACAGGACAAGAGGAGGAGACATTTTAGGATGAATGAGGAAATATGGTGTTTTAATTGGAGTAGAGACGTATTGAGGTTGTTAAAAGAGCGGCGAGCAGGACAGCTGCATTATGCTGCCACTTAGTGGTGAAGTTGTGGTAATACACAAGAACCTGGCCTACAAAAGCGTCAATAAAATAGCATCTCACACAGATTTGCTTCTTATAAATGAAAAGGACAGTAAAATGACAGCATAGCTATTATTTTAGAAACTTTATTAGTTTTTCATACTGCAGCAGTAAAGGGAAAATCTGCAGGTTTGGACCAACATCAGATTTAAATCAAATCACCCACAAACTTAATCAGCAGATCGTCGCCTCAGTTTTGAAAGAAAATTTAATTTGTTTTCAAAAACATTTGTACCTGACATGATCTACTATATGTGGTAAAAAAAAATAAAAAAAATCTCCAAACTACACATTATACAATAAAAGTAGCAACTCCAGCAGAATCGTGTTGTCTCATAGCTTTTCATGTAAGACCCAAAATGAAACACCATCATTTTATGTTACAGTATTTACAGAGAAGTCATAGTTCTCTAAGATAGGAATTATAATAGCAAAAGTTTAAAGTAAGAAAACCCTGAGAGCCAGAGTTGGCAGTCAATGTCTGACTGGATACAGTGTTCATGTCACAATATAAACCGTGAAGGTGTTACCAGTTCACCCTCGCAACAAGTGGCCTCTACAGCCTGGTGTCATTCAGGAATAAACAGTCTCCACATTTATTAATTCAGTGCATAGAGAAACTGTGAGCGGAGAGTCCATACCACCACAACAGCTTCCATTTCATCAAAGCACCCAACCTCCAGTGAGCGAGCGACAGGCCTTTTCTGCTTTGCAAGGACCAGGATCGATAACGGAACCAGTCCAGGAAGGAGGAAAAGCTGCAGTTTTCCCTCTCCGGCTCACAGAACTTCGTTGTCATGAGGTCGGCTCGGCTGGTCGTCGTCGGCCTCCTTCTGGAGCTGCTGGTACTTTCTCTTGAAAAAGCCAAACTGCAAAGGAGAATTCGCTGGTTATTATAAAAATTCATTTACACAATTAGCTGCCTTTGGTTCGACTCTGATGTTTATCTGACTGTAACGAAATGTATCTGTGTACGATGGTAAATATGACTTCCTACCTTCCAGAGCAGTCCAACAGCCAGAGCCAACAGAACCAGTCCTGCAATGACGCTGCCAGCGATCACACCCACAGGGATGTCGCCCTTTTCTCCAGGTTTACTGACTGCCAGCACCACCTGCGGAGCAGCAGAGGTCATTTACCGTCTCACCTGTACGTCTAACCGGTTCTGAGTGTGTTTAAACACAGATGAGTAGAACTTTTAAAAATGAGGTTGTTCAATATAATAAGTTTCTATACTACCAGGACCAAAACTGTGACATTAAAATGACCCTACTGGGAGGAGTTTGGGGTTGATGAGGAGCAGATCAGGGTTGGTGGTCTCCACACTGATGCTGGGGGTCAGTTCAGTGCTCTGATAGGTGGCCTGTCAAGCATCCCAGAGCACAGACAATGTGTCAGCGGCACCGAATCGGTGAACGGTGATGAATAAAAAACAACACCCAGCTGTAAGAGTCGCGCCAAGAGTGCTCACCGTGATGAACGTGCCGATCCAGATCCTCGTTTTAACCTTCACAAAGTAGTTGCTATTGACCTCAATGTCTTTGAGGATGCATTTGATGTACTTGCATTTCGCACTCTTGCAGTCCTGGAAGATAAAACACTTTTTTACAGGGGGAAAAAACTGCATTTACAGTCTAAGAACAAAGGAGATTAAAGGAAAACTGACCAGTTTGTCCGTCTGTCGTAGGTTCTCCGGAGAGAAGGTCTGTGTGTGGCTCTTCGTGCTGAGCTTCAGAGGGTCAACCAGGCTACTGGAGTCGCAGCTGACAGAACCTCCCTGTAGGGGGAGCCAAAGATCCTTCTTAGCTCCATTGGACAGAAAACCAACCTCCAGAACTGCTGACAGACTTAAAAACACTCACATCCGTGTCCAGTCTGGTCACGTACAGAAGCTCATTTCCACCCTTGGTGGTCATGGGCAGAGCGATGGTCAGGTACAGGAGGCTGACAGGGAAGGTCCCTGTTGAAACCTAAAAATGCCATTTTTGAAACATTTTTAAATTAAAAAGAAGTCTGATAATTTATGCTGACACAAAGTTTTGCCTGGCAAACCTTGACGGTAAAGTTAAACTCTGGGCCGATGTCGTCAAATGTTTTTATGGCCGTTTTTGGTGGAGGGGGAGAATCCACCACGTAGAAATTGATATTTGATTCCCTAAAAACAAGACTTAATGAGAAACTTTAACAATGTGAGATGAACTGAAACAATGAAAAGTGAAATCACCGGGAGAGAATAACGCCTGTGTCATAGACCAGCGGGATGGAAATGGCCACATTGTTGTCTGCGGGCTTTTCCTCTTTACCGTCGCTGTAGAGAAAGACAGGAAGGGACTTTTAACCTGGGATTTCAGGTTTATTGTATTAAAACAAAACTACGTTTACCTTTTCGCCTCGAATTTCACCTCAGCCTTGTTCTGCACTTGCTGCAGATTGTAATCGAAATTGATGGTGAATTTTATCTGTAAAGACAGCAGACGACGTTGCAGATCACTTCGCAAACTCAAAGAGCAACAATAATAAACGCTCCACTTGCACCCACCTCTTGGTCGGTTCTTAATGCTGGATATCCCACGTGGCAGGTGACAGTCTGAGGTGGAGTCAAGCTGCACTTTACTCCGTCCGTCTGTAGATGCATAACTGGTGTTTAGAAGAGAGCAAATTCCAACACAGTCGAGTGCTTTAAAGCCGTCGTCCTGTTAAGGTCAGGCCCGTTGAGAGACGCTGGAGGATCCTCTTACTCACGGGGGGAAACACGGACGAGTAGTAGAGGTTGCTGGAGAAGGTGGCCAACACCTGAGGGTTGTACGCATTCTCCTTTTTGTTCTTCACGACCACTTGGAAGGACAGTTCTGGGTTGTTGGCGCCGATGACGGCGGGCGAAGAGCTGCAACAACATGCGGACGTGGTAAAAAGCGATCTGTATGTTTGACCCAATCATCTAATGAGCTCTAAAGCTCCTGCACAGGCTGAAGAACCATCCTGAATGAATCCCAGCATTCAAGGCCGACTTCCAAAAGAGAGTTGATTTGGCACCTTTGGCGGCCTCTAGGTGGAGCCATTTCAGAGTCAATATAATTCAGACGTGCAGGTTACCCGTCAACAGCTTTAGCTCCATAAAATGTCCCCAGAACGAGGAGCAACACGGTGTGAATAACAATTTGTGAGGTTCACCTGGTGGCCTTATTGTTGGAGCTCACGCTCAGCACCAGGTCGCTGGTGCACACGTCGTCTGAGCCGCAGTCTTTGGTGAAGGGGATCTGAAATAGCACAGGAGGCTGCGTCAGACCCGAGTTTCAGAGGCCAAAAAACACAACACGCGGGTATCTGAGGCCTCACGTGACTGAGGGAAACAGTTCAAGTTTCAAAAGCCAGCAATCATCTGAGTCATCTAAAATAGTCACAAACAACAGACATGTCTTCTGCTCTCATTCCTGGAGATACACGTAAAAAAAAGAAACACAATGGGAGATGCAGAGACGGAGTCACTGCTCAGTTTCTTACAAAGAATTCCCAGGCGCTGACAGCGGAGCGATCCAGGACGGGGTTCACGTCTGTGTTCTGCTGCTCCACTTCCACCTTCAGGCTGAGGGAGTTCACAAAATCTGGAGTCTCCTGAAGAGGCCCAACGGGAGATCGTGAGGTGGTTTACAACATTCATATAGAAATAAAATGTTCAGATGAGCGCAAAGCTTGATTATTTTAATATATCTCACCTGGACGTAGACATCAAAAGGCAGACACAGCTCTGTGGATGATATTTTTTTCTTTTCTGTGAGGAACCGCTCGTTGTTTTTGGTGAACAGTCCTCTTGACGTCACCCGTGAGGCCTGCAAGTCGGCGTCCAGAGTCAACGTGTAGGAAAGATCTGTGACAAAAGCGTGACGCAGATGGGCACTGAAATCATCTACAAACTAGTTGACTAGACAAAGTTAGACAAAACTTTTTTGCCAAACACTTGGAAAGAACAAGTGTAATACAATTTGTCGTGCCGCTAACAGGAGGGGGTGAACAGTTCTTTTACCGACGGGCCCGACGGGATTGTTGGGCCTGAACGTGGCGCTGAAGCAGAGCCTGGTGGTAAAACAGGAATGCTTGCGTCCATTAATGTCACAGGGTTTGTCCAAGATGTTGATTTTATCGGGGTTGAATGAACCCGTCGCACTGATAGTTGCTACACCTCTGGACCTGAAAACAGCAGAGTGAAAATAGATGAGCCACGTGTATGACATGTTCTGCTTGCGCATCGTGATTGTCACACTCACCAGAGCTGCACCACTTTGCCGTAAGCACCAACAGAGATGTCAGGGAGACTATCGCCATTCAGATCCTTGAAGCTATCTAAAGACCTTCCAAAATACTGCAACTTTGGATCCAGGCTGGAGCCGAGGACTCTCTGGAAGGGAGTCGTATATCTCATGACTCGTGAGCATGAGACCAAACACAGGTGACCACAGCAAAACCTTCCATACCTGTGAGAACTCTTTATTCAACGTCCTTTTCTCCCCATTGTAGATGTAGATTACGCCCTTTTGGTTGTCCTCTAGTGGCGCTCCAACTACAACATCGCTGTACCCGTCCAGGTCCAGGTCAGGGATAGCGGAGATAGCCATCCCAAAACGAGCGTCCTCGGTCGGGGAGGGGCCGCTGAGGAATCCCTGCTCGTTCAATATGCCCTTCAGAAAGACGGTTAAATGCTAGAGAGCAGTACGGTCGGAGGGACAGAGGGCTTGGTTGACCAGCATTGCTGTCTGTTACCTTGGTGACGGAGAAGACGTAGACCCTGCCTTCTTCTTTCTTCATCTCACTCATGAACATCGGTGCCCCGACCAGCAGCAGGTCTGTCACGCCATCGCTGTCCACATCCAGAGAGCACAGGACGCTCCCGAAGTAGGACCCGATCTAAGAGAGCAACAAGCCCGGTTAGCTTTAACTTTTTATACCCTGAAATGATGAACAGCACGTTCTCTGATATGAGCACCTGTTTGCCTCTTTCTGAGTCGATGACCGTTGTTTGCTTCTGGGTGCTGACGGTGTAGACTATGACCTGGCCGGTGTGGTTGGAGCGTGGTGCACCGGCCACAAAATACTGCGTGCGACCATCATTCAAGCTGGTGACTGAATAACCTGGAAATCACCGACGATAAACGTGGTTTTAGCTGCTTTTCTGAACTCAAGAGTTTCCTAGTTTGATACAGAACCATGGAGGTAGCATCAGATCCAGGAAAGTGCACGTAACCATCCTAGTTATGGGGGTTTGTATTCATATAAATGGGCTCTGTGGTGGCTGAACTGTTCCCTGTTTGTTGGTTCGACTGTAATGATTACTGTCTGCCGTCCTGCCTCAACACGCACGCCAACATCACTGGCTGACACGGTCTGGGCATGTTCAAATACGTTTCAGATTAAACACGAGCTCTATTTCCCTCTAATTCTGCTGTGCATTTAGAATGGAATTAACAAAAGCAAGTTTAGTTTTGTTGCCTTTGCTCCAGGGTGACCTTTTGTTTTTCATATTAATTAAATCTAACTCTTTTATGAACTGAGCAGCTCAGTGTGTTACCCAGTAATGAGCTGTGACTTTTGTCTTGAAGCGTCTCCTCAAAGGCCGAGGAGGGCAGAATGTCCACGGTGGACCCTCTCTGGTGGACCACGGTCCCGCTCCAGGAGTAGGCTCCCACCGCTCCCAGCATCATCACATCCTGAACCAACAACAACAAAAAAAGAAAACATTAACCAGCAGAGGCCCTGGAACATCCCTGTTTTCAATGTGGAACAACAAAAACCAGCAGCTGCCTAAAACTGATAAAACTAGAGTCTGACCATTGTTAAAAATAGCTTCTGTCCGTGCAGCTGAGCGGCAGATAAGCGCAGCACATCGTCATACAGTGGCCACATGTGTCATTCTGACTGTTGCTCTGACACACGGTGCCACTCACTCATCGACAGACTGGCTGCTTTCATTCACTTCACACATTCAACGCTCCGACTGCAACGCATTGGCCTCTGATTCATTCCAGACTTCCTCAAGCACGTTTGAAACGTGTCACGCAGCAGCGCGCACGTCTGCCATCCCCAGTGTGTGGGAGAGAGGATCCCGTGGGCCGCGGAAGCGAACGGGGCGGGACTCCGTACCTGTTGGCTGGAGTAGTGAGCGCTGAATCCCACCTGCGACATCTCCATTTTGAAGTTGTCTCCTCCCTTGCCTGTACCTGATGGGAACAGTGGTATGGGGACATGTCACGCCATGCTGCTGCTGATTCTAACGTCTCACCCCGACCTCTTTGGAAATCGGCAAAGAGTCGAACCTTCTATGTTGAAGATGCGATCTCCCAGAGTCCCGGCGATGTTGGACAGAGCCACCTCGTCTGACACGTTGAAGAAGTAATTCGCCGTGGGCTCGCTGGCGATGGATTTGATTTCTTTGATCAGGTTTTCCGTGTCGATGTTGTTTCTTGTGTAGTAACCCAGCACCTGGAAACGCCCCCAGACCGATCAGAAGACGTGAGCTCGCCTTCTGCGCGCTCGTGTCTCAAACGCTGAGCGTGCTTCGTCACTTACAGCTATGCCGAATCTGGTGATGCCTTTCTCGTTGCACTCGGCAATGACCGATTCCCTGAACGCCTCGTCGTGAGATTCCCCGTCGGTGACGACCACCATGACTTTGGCGGCCCCCGGGCGACTGCCGCTGCTCGGGTGGAAGCCCCACTGACTGGCGGCAGCAAGCAGGCAGATGCGGGAATTAGTCAACGAATAAGAAAACAGAGACCAAACCAGGACCGAAGGAGTGAGGCAGCAAACCGACCTGGCGTACTGAATGGCTTGGAAGGTATTCGTGAGGTACCCGGACATTTGCGTGATCCTGGACGCCGCGCTCAGCATGTCTTCTTTATTCCTGAATTCGTTCAGTCTGAACTCAAACTTGGGATCGACGGCGTACTGGATGACGCTGACCTGGAGAGGAACACAAAATAAAGGACCCAGAAGATCGACCCCGGACATCTGGGACCCCCTTGCCGCTCTTACCTGGGTGGTCTGTGGCCCGATGTCGAGGGTGGGTATTAACTTCTGGATGAAGGCTGTCATCGGCTCCCAGGGGTAGATGCTGTTGGAGCCGTCCAGAACGATCACGATGTCCATGGGTCCGCCGCACTCTGGGAAAATCGAGACGTGAGAAGCGCTGGAGCTTTTTCTGCATTCTCCTGTAAGTCACGGGTTAGGAATACGAGGAATGGTTTCAGTCATTTACTCTGGACAGCAGGTGAGAACGCAGACCGAGGCTGAAAGAGGGGGGTCAGTCTTGCACATATCCCAGGGTAGAACTGCTGGCTGCCACACTGCTGCGCCCACAGAGGCCCACACATCTGTCACAGAGCAGAAGGGGACACCGGGTTGGTCAGTGCCTTAAAAAGGACCCAGGATGCTGGCAGCCAAGGTAGAAGAGCCGAGTGTGTCTTTGACTGCAGGTCACATGAGATGAATTCACACGTACCAGCAGGTCAGTGCCGTCAGGCTTCTGGGTGAGAGTCAAGCCCAGGGACATGTTGATGTTGATGTTTTTAACATCCGGAATACTGAGAGAGTCTGTAACAAAATCAAATTTAAAAAAAATCAAGACTGGCGTTCCCACAGGTTCAGGTGGTCAGTGTTTGCGTTTGTATAACAGAGAGGTCAAAGGTCAAACACGAAAGCGCCACACCTCACCTTGGAGATTAAGCTTGTCGCAGCTATTCCTGGATTCAGAAAGGGGACACTTGTAAACGTCTCCCTTTCTGTTTCGGGTGTAACCGCTCCACGGAGCGCTGACCAGGAGCCTGTGGGAAACAGCATGTCATCCTCTCAGAAACAACGGCGGGGAGAGCGAGACGGGCTCGTGCAGAATCGGCGAGATGCCACAAACTCTATTTTACAGAGCTTGTTAGGTTTTAACAGGAAAGTGTTACAACATGCTGTGGTGTGATGTGGTGAATTTTCACACAGTTAAAATGGACTGAAATCCCAGCCCAGGCTGTAAAATCCCATATAAACAGGTCCAAAACATCATTTTGCTCGAACAATTAATGCTCAATTACTAAAAATACACTTCTTATAGCTGCATAAGTAGCAAACACACAATGCCAAAGCTTTGTTCCCTTGTATAGTGCCCTGCTGTCTGCCATACACTGGTCAGTGACATGGGAATTTACCACATTAATCACTTTATATCCCTCATTTACACAAGCAGGATACTCCTCCAGACGGTGAGTGTGGTAGACTCAACAACACATCACCGATGAGAAGTTACTCTTCAACTAGCTGTTACAGATAAGCAGGGCCCTCAGTGCCATTTAAATATGAGCTCTACTACAAACATGACAAGCCTTTTACAACACTCTCCTTCTGACACTAACGGTGAACAGGTACGCCAGCGTCGCCAACCTCTGGGTTTCAGAACGCTGGTGCTCTGACAGCCAGTCGCACCGTTGGTTTGCTAACATGTCAGCATTTCAGGGCAAACCACCAATGTCGTCCTCCCGTGGGGAAAAGTTAGGGGATTTTTAAAGCATCCCTTCACTTCGTAGGATCAGAGGAGGCGGCCTGAGCGTCTGAATGAAAAGCAGACACCGGCGTCTCCACAGCGGCGTCATCAAGGGTGGAAAACAAGGCCGGGTTCGGACGTGGAAGAGCGTTTAAATACAGGCATTACGGCTCAGAACACAGTCTTTCTGTTCCCTTCTGCTGAACCTGCTTTTGGAGGCCTGGTTACAGGCCGGTGAGGCCCTGAACGCTGCTGATAAGATGACGCAGCATCCAGTTTCAACAGTCCTTGTTGGAGACGTCCGAGGAAAAATAAGCCTGTGGAACTTCCCAAAAAAGTTCTTATGTCATTCTTAAACTGGTGGAGGATCTGGTAAAAATGATCGTACTGGCACATTAATCACCGTGGTTTAAACATAAACCACGATGATGAGTTATTTATGCAAATATTGCTGCCTGGCCGCCTCCATGGGCCCTAGATTGCTGCTCTCCTATGTTTCAACAGTGGGCCAGAAAAGACAAACAGACTTAAAACTTAACTTTGACTTCTGTCATTACAATAAAAACACTCATTCCAAGTCACCGCCGACCCTCGGCGCCACGCTTCGCGGCCTAATTTGCAGAATTCCACATCGTGCCTTCCAGCTGACAGTGACACGGAGGAAATCACTCCAGCGTTATCAGTAGTTTCATACCATTTGCCTTCGTGGTTTGTTGCTTGTTGGACTTGGTAGCCGAACTCTTCTGCAGCTGGGCCAGTGAAAATCTTGGCACCTGCAGTGCCGACGTTGAAGGAGTGCGAGCGCCAGATACTGTCAGCCGCTGGAGGAGAAGAAGAACGAGGATGCACGATCACATATCTGACATGAATATCAACGCGCATGTGTATCTTTGTCTTCTGCAGCTAATCTATCCTGTCCCATCAGTTTATGTTTGTTTACTTATATGGCACCATCCTGCTGGACCTCTCTCTGAATGAAGGGTGCGTGGGACGCAGCTGAATCATGAAGGTTTAAAAGGACACATCAGGTTGAGTCACGATTGCAGGGGAAACCCAACAATCAGAAGAGATAACTAAAGTCTTCAGCGCCACTTTAATAATCATTGCTTATCCCAGAAGTCAAAAAACACCTTCCAACACATCCCTCATGGAATCTGGTCGGAACACATCCCACAAGCCCGTACAGGCTCAGCAGGCTGCCAACCTCTCAATCAACAGACCAGAGGAATGTGGACGTGTTCTGGACAGAGTGAGACCTTCTCTGCACGAACATCGCGCTTCGTTTTAGGAATGTTCGCCGCACTCGAACACTCGGTTGAAAGTTTGCGCAAGTTTTAAAGTGACATTCTGCGACTCCGAGGTGACTCCGGTGTCTTTTAATCCGCGTCGTGCTGAGGACAGACGAGGACAGGACGCAGAGAGAATTCCTTCAAAGCAAAACGATTCCTTTATAAAATAGCCTCCAAACACGACCGCGACGTGCGGTAAATTTCACAAGAGACGCTTCAAACCTAAAGTCTGATCATAAGGTCTGATCCGGTAATCGGTCTAAATCTCCCGATCGTGGAGAGAAGCGCGACGGTCTCTGTGCCTAACAAATGGGTCCGGTACTCACCGATGGCTATCAGAAAAAAGATCTGCCCCCGTAGATCCATGGTGGAGGTTAGTCCATCTGTGATGAAATGAAGGCGCTGCACTTGTCAAAGTGGAGCCTCCGCCGCGCAATGACGCACCGGACGCGCATTAAATATGGGCGTGTTCTCTCCCACTGTTACCTGCACCAGAAAACTTTGACCCCCAGACTTAACCGAGGGTGTGTTTCCTGTTGCACAGAGGGGAATAAGGAGAGGGGGGCAAGTCCGTGAGGGAAAAACCAAAGGTGGAAGTCTGCAAAAGAACATTTGTAAAAAGAACAAAGAAAAAAAAAACACAATTGAATGTCGGGAACTTTAGTTCAGACCTTTCGATTATTTACAGCCCAGCGATTCATGGTGTAGAGCAAAGCTGAGGAGATTTACAGGTCAGAAGGTCTAAACTGAAGAACAAATACTGTTACCGGAGAGTACAGAGATTGTAATTGTTACTGTGGAAGGAACGTGGACATTGACAGCTGTTTACTGACAGATAATTACATCCACTAAAGCCTATTTTTCATGAGCCGCTCAGTCACAGCAGCGATTCTGTCATTTAAGGGAGTCACGGCAAGTTTTGTGGGGTTTTGTTGCTGTCTTTCTTCTCTTTGTTCGTGCTGCTGTGACTGAGTCACTTGTGAAGGAAGTCTGGCCATGTAACCCCGCTGACGTCACTTTGATTTCATAGATTTCCAACAGAAAGGCTTCTTTGTGAACAGAGGTTGTGGAATCCCAGTGATGAAACTCTTTTCTCCCATTATGGGTTCCTGGCCCATCGAGACGGGATGAACGTCACGAACACCAGGACCACGCTCAGAATGTGCAGTCTCACTCTCTGCATAGGAAGTCATAAGCCTTGCTCAAGAGCACTTCACTAATGGCAACAGAGAATTTCCCCATTGTTTTACGCATTATTGAAGGCATTAGTCCATCATCAGCGCTGTGACTGATTCAAGCCTTTGTGCTTCCTGTGATGCTTCCTGTGATGCTCCGGCATCAGTTCTCCTCAGCGGTGAAGGCCACAGAGCAATTCCTGGGAAATCTCTGGAGTCTGAAAACTGGAGTCTGTCTTTTCAAGGAACATATTAATGAAATTAATCCAAACATCCCTTTAATCCTTTTACAACATTTGTATACATTATGAGGCTGGACACCATCCCCAGGGCCGCTCTGCTACAATCTGAGGAAGGATCTGATGAAGATGTCTTCCTGTTCACCAAAAAGGATTCTGACTCATCTGAGGCCGCGCCGAGATATTTATGAAAACAGAGCTTCCAGATATGTTTTACTGTATTTCTGGGGCCTATTTGGTTCCTTCATTGGATCTAATTGGGGTTGTTCGAAAGCTACACTCAGCAACTCGGTGCGTTTTTCTTTAGAATCCGTCTCTGCTCAGCTGGAGCTGAGCTGGATATTTTAGTTTTGAGGTTTTAGTTCTGACCTTTGGCCGCTGTACTGTTAGTCAACGGGGCCGATCCAAGGATCTGACCACCTCCCTCGCTCCCGCCACGTCCCCCAGGAGGTGAAACGCAGGATTGATTATGTGACTGAGGAGCATCAAGCCATAGTATTTTGGGATGTAATCAACTGGCAGAAAAAGGGGGGGGAAAAAGAGTTGTTCCTTCCCCTCGCGCTCCCACTCCAGAACCCCCTCTGTCTCCAACAGCCCCCCCACAAAATCCCGTCCATTCCATCTGTGCCAGACCTGTTTATGTAGAAGACAAACAACGAGCGGTGAAAACCATTTTTATTGTGGTCAGGCTCTTCGCCGCCCCGACTCCAAAGGCAAGGGGCAAAGAGGGGGGAATCTGGTGGAGCAAACCCCCAGAATTCTGGACCCCGTGGATAATCTCCAGGCCGGTTTCCCAGCCTGAAACTCCCACAGTTCCCATCTCCATTTGCTGAAGACCCAGGTAGAGGTCGACCTGTCTTCAGAGGCACATTGCTGCCGTCTCCACGACAACGCGTCTGCTTAGAGAGCGTTTGTCGTCTCCACCATTGATGTGGGTTTTAGTTTTCCTGCCTTAGATCAACATAAACCAGAACAAGAGGCCCCGGAGAGGCACACGCACGACTCCTGGCTGGAATAAAAGCGTCCTGACTCGCCCCCGCTGACAGAGGAGTGACATCACAGCTGATCGACCACTTGATCTGTGTCAGCTGGAGGCGTAGACTGTGGACAAATCTGAGTTATAGATCCTCTCCGTGGGTCTCAGGGATCATCCGCCCTAAAATAAAATTCACTCATCATTTGTCTTGTCAGTTAAAACTGTTTTTTTTTCTCCCCCATTTGCAAGAACTTATGATTACTTTATCTATGGCAGCATTTTACAGACTCGGGTTCAGAGCTCTGGATGAGTGGACGGTAGGAGAGAACTAATCCCCCAGTAAGACCCGTCTGCTGACCAGCGGGAAATTCGGGCCCCAGTTTTGGCTGTTTCTTTGTGGCGCTCACATCCAGCAGGCCGACAGAGGCTCAGGGATCAGCCATGATTCCGAGATCAGCCTAAATTCTTAAGCGCTGTTCTAAACGAGTCACCACCGGTGGGTTCCAACTGCACCAAACATCCAGGAAAACACATTGCAAACAAAGATGTTCTGAGGACATTGAATGTTTTCTATATGTTGTTTTATGTTACAATGATGGTATGGTGAATTGTATAATGTCATTTAAGTAACAGATTATAATTATGTATTAATTACATTTTACTTCCCCACTGATATTTAACTCATCATTCATTTTAACTCCATGTGATCACCAAAATCTACAACGATGTGTTGCTTCCTTTTTCACTTGCAACCACAACTTCCTTTTCCTTAGAAAAATGAGCAGAAACCGTTTCAGAGCCTCGTTTGCTTTATGAGAATTGTTTGGCTCAGATAAATGCAGAAGAAAGCAGGCAGCATCAATAAATGAAACACTTATAAATATCTGCATAATTTGTTGTAGACTAGATTAAAATACTCATTTTCATTGCACATCTACACAAAAGTAATATGACCAGTAAAAACGAGCTGTTTGCGCGCACACACGCACATAACCACTAGATGGCGCCAAAGCCCGCATTTCTGCAACGGTAGATTATTATTTTTATGCAATTAAAGTATAATTTCCAGTTACTGCTGATGTTTGAATATTGCTGATTCCCTTTAATAGAGAAAGAGTTTGATTCCTGTTATCATGTGAGAACATTTTCACTGATCCTCAATCAACTCAAGGAACAAATATTTAACTAAGAAGGATTTATTGCAGGCAAATAATACCATAAATAATATTTACAAACTATAAAACAACATTCCGTTCTTGTGGGGTTCAATGCTGGTGATGTCATCTATCATTTGAGACATCATTAGATGCTTAGAAAGCTAAATCCAGAAACTTAAATGTTGGCCTACGCTCTAATATTTCTTCCAAATTATTTAAAGATTAAATGTCTAAAATGTTTAGGTTTAATTACAGGAAAATAAGGGTTTAAAAATAAGCCATAATACTGAATGTGAATTCAGACAATGTGCAGTAAGTGTTCCAGCAACGTCCACAGGCTCTAAATAGTGAGTTGGGTTTGACGGCCCGCAGCGTCTCTCTGTGGCATTAGCACAGAAGCTCTCACGCTTGAGGTCAATTTAACTTTTCTAAACCAACACCAAATTTCCACTTCGAAATGTGCTCTGAGGTTTCTCACGGCTTCAGCAGCGTTTCAGGACAAATGGTGGTCTACGTGTTGATTTGGGTCATTTTTTTTTGTGCCTCCACTGTGAGTGGGAGGAATATTTGATGAATTTGCTGTTGTAAGCAACTGCTCCGCGTCATCTTTAACAAAGTTAACTTGCCAAATTGCCCTGACGTGATAAAGGGAGGGTGACAACGGACTGAACCTGTGGTCCAGCTCAAGCGCTCCAGGTGGAAATTTGTGGGGGGGGGGGGGGGATCCTCATGAAATAAGAAAGGAAGGAAAAAACAATCACTGCACTCTCGTTCAGAGAAAACAACAGTAGAACCCACCAACAAACACCCGTGTCTTCAAGGAGGAGGAAAGCCATTCTTGATGTTGCAATAAAGGCCGACTTACAAACGTCAGAGGGGGCAACGATGCAGAGATGTTGTGATTTAAATGCTTGCTTTTGGTAGAACGAACTGTTCTCAAACCCTTCATCCTTCAACGATCCATCAGAGGACCTGGGGAAACACGGGCGCCCATAGAGCCTCGCAGGTTCTAATGGTTGGGTGGTTGTTGTCGTTGTTGTTTCTTCATCTCCGTCTCCAAGTAGAACCTCTCAAAGGCTTCCGCCATTTCGGGCTCCAGCTCGTCATCGGAGTCATCGTACCTGCGAGCAGGAGAGAGCCTCTTTAGAGCCTGCGGGGGTCTTTTGGGGAATACTATAAATAAAAAAACTGCTGAAGGTGGTTTGTGTAACAGAGACAGAGAGAGAGACAGAGAGAGACAGAGACAGAGAGAGACAGAGACAGAGAGAGACAGAGACAGACAGAGACAGAGAGAGACAGAGACAGAGAGACAGAGACAGAGACAGAGACAGAGAGAGAGAGAGAGAGAGAGAGAGAGACAGAGAGAGACAGAGACAGAGAGACAGAGACAGAGACAGAGAGACAGAGACAGAGAGACAGAGACAGAGAGAGAGACAGAGACAGAGAGAGACAGAGACAGAGAGAGACAGAGAGACAGAGACAGAGAGACAGAGACAGAGACAGAGAGAGAGAGACAGAGAGAGACAGAGACAGAGAGAGACAGAGAGACAGAGACAGAGAGACAGAGAGAGACAGAGACAGAGAGACAGAGAGACAGAGAGAGAGAGACAGAGAGAGACAGAGACAGAGAGAGACAGAGACAGAGAGAGAGACAGAGAGAGACAGAGACAGAGACAGAGACAGAGAGAGACAGAGACAGAGAGAGAGAGAGAGAGATGCGAGCTCAGCTCTCTCTCACACCCAACTGCTGACTACACTGAATCTGAGGACATGGTGGACACTGTTGCATTGTGGGCCGGTTTCTAAGCTCAGGGGCCCACAGGTTACATCTGAGTGAGGTCACATTAAAAAAAATAAAAATAAATAAATAAAAAAATCAAACTGGAAATTAGCAGAATTAGTGAAGCTCTCTAATCAGTGAACAGATCGTAATTAACATGCACGCTGGGACACTATGATAAACACAACAAACCACATCAACATCTGCCAGGAATGACGTGCACGAGGATGTCCTGTACTCACGCTTCATTTCCATTTTCTCCAAAGGTATCATGGAAGTAGTCCTGTCTAGCCAGCATTTCCTGGTATTTCTCAGCAAATTCTGCGGAAGCAGAGCCACAAATTCAACTTAAAAAGGCAAATTTCATCACTACTGAAGGATGAAGGGAGGCTGTAAACAAGAGTGACGACAGTTGCTGTACGGATCTGCAGAGATCTTGGATGAGGGATCTAAAAATGGTCACGTCTTCAAAAAAGTAATAAAACAAGTTCTATTCTCTGTAAACACCCTAAAAAAAGTCTTAAGTGATCCAGGCTGCCGTGTTTGCAGCGAAAGGATTCAGCTGAAGTCACGATGACACGTTCACTTTCACTTTTCTTTCTTCAGCTACAGTGATTTTCAATCATCAAGATTAGTTTCTTTTTCTGGGAAGCGCCTGTTGAGTTCTGTAAACTAGGGGGCGCCATGAACGCTGCGCCGCAGATGCTCGGGTCAGCTGCGGTCCCGGCCCCTCTCACCTGGGTCTGCTGCTGTAAACGCGATGCCGTCCTCGGTGTAGAACGTGGGCTCGTTCTGAGAGGAGAAAGAAAACCGGATGAGAAACGAACCCCGGCAGCAGAGCGCGGGCGGCGCAGGCGACCCTCACCATGAAGTAGTTTGGATCATTGTCTGGAGTGGCGTTGCTGGCAGGAACGGCGTCGCGGACTCGACCCCAGTCACTCGATCGCAACTCCACAAGTTTCAGAAGCATCTGCCTGACGTCCCTGAAGAGGGAGAATTGGAAAACACCTGTGTCGTGTTTCAAGCGTGTTAAAAAGGAAAAGGGTTGGCGGTGCAGACGATCCACACCTGCTGCAGGTCGCATCCAGGAGGATGGTTTCTATTCTCTGGATCAGTTCATCCATATGTGCTTTACCACTTTCCTTCCACTCGTCTTCCAGGACGGAACCTGTCAGCTGCGAATTCACAACACGTTTTCAAGACTTCGCTCAGCCACAGAGTCGCCACGCGCGTGTAAAGTTGTGAAACCTTGAGCAGTTTGACGGCGCAGATGAGATTTGTGTCGACCGGATGGCTGAACAGAGTGTTCATGAGGTCATTGAGGGCAGACAGCAGAACATGAGCTCGATCTGGAGACCCCTTTGCACTCTTCACCTGAAGAAAAAATAAATAAATAGTTGAAGATGTGCTGGTGGGCAAAACTGGGACCAAGTTAGTGACTGAAAGATTCGGTTGCTTTTCTCAGTAAGAATCCTCCGTGTGACAGATTTGCAAGCACGCTTGGCTTTTACCTCCAAGTTAAGGTAGAGCTCTCCGAGAAAGAGCACAAAGGAGTGGAGCTTCTTCTGAGCCTCGGCATCTCCCCTGGCAGCCGCGTCCCTCTGCTGGTATTCTACTTGACATCTACGGAGGACGCATTGTTAATTTAAGAACAATAATTACGGCTATTATTGTTTTGTACAGCAATATTATATGCAAATGACCTTTTTAGGAGAAGCTGACGGAAGTTGCCGCTCGGTGGGCTGATAGCGAGATGATGAGACAGGTAGTTACAAAGCCTGGCCCCCGTGTAAGAAAAGTTTGGAATGGTGGTAGACTGCGATGGCAGACATCAAGCAAACATGCTCCATTTAGACAGGATTTGGCTCCAATCTACACGATTTTGAGTCGATACTGATGTCAAATGTGAATAGAGTTTTTCTTACCTGCGTGAAGATCAGGTCAACAAGCTCATTCAACGTCTCTTCAGTATTAACCCAGGAATTGATGGTGTCGCTAATGTACCCAATATCCGACTCAAAGGACCCTGGTGAGGTGCTCAGGTGACCCAGAAAGTCTGTGACCATGTCAGCCAAGCATGGTTCTCCATAAAAGTGTTCGCCGTCAAAATAAAGATTGTTGTTCTATGTACAAATAAAAATCAATGACCCCCTCAAATTTAAATACAAGAAATATCGGCACCATTGTGAATATAACAGACAAGAAAAGAAACTGAGAGTGTCAGGAACTTACCTCACACATCATCCCAGCTGGTACAAACTCTGGAGCACTGGCTGAGAGGGTTGATGAGTTCACCGCAGGCGCCTCTTGGGTAAATCTATCGGGGGAAGATGTGTTGTTTGCGTGTGCACTTTGCTGCGGGATGCTCTGCCTTTTTAGATCTGCAAATCAGATGGAGTCGTTCAGCTAATATGCAATAAAGACAACCCCACAACAGACGCCACTATCCCCGACGCATGCGCCTGGGAGAAACACGGGATCTACATTTCGTGAGAAGTGAAACTGAATCTTAGTCTTTGTTTTTGACGATTCTCAACTTTAAAGGCGTTAACCGGAAGATCAATCTCACTGGCCAACCGTCGACATCTGACTGGGAGCTTAATTTAGAAGCTACGTTACCTCACTTGAAATGACCATCCAACAGGTGCGGGTCACTGTGCCAGGATGCTAACAGTTACTAACATCTTGGCAACTAGCTGCTAGTTTAGCAAATGGTTGTGAGATTAATCCACTCAAGGAAATTGGGGACACAGACAAGTTCAACAATCACACGTTTTGTGACCGTCAACAAATGACATCGAAGAAATTTACACGAAATCGAGAACATGCTTAAAATTAGCCCTTTAACGATCCGTGTTGCTGTTTGACGTAGCTTATTTGGCGGTTTCCCACCTTCACCAGCCGTGTCGTTGTGCGGGCTCTCTGTAAAAGACGGGGATGTTCGCGGTTGTCTCAGCGGAGAAACCGTTTGGTTGTAAAAAGTGGTGCTGGTGTTGGGATCCCCGGCGGTGCCCACAAACCCAGGGTCTGCAGGAGGACTTCGGATTCTCCCAGCTCCTGGAGCTCGGTTAAAATTGTCATTCATGACTGTTGGCCTGTCAGTCTGACTCTCAAATCCACATCGGCATGAATTAAAAAAAATCAAGCGGCCCCGCTTTTCTTTTGGAGACACTTCTTTATCTTATCAGAATAAAATACGCACTATCTCTCATACTGGATGTTCCGTATACACAACTTTTTGTCCACTTCCTTTTAACAACAAACCCACTACCAGTGGCTTCCTTTGACGTAGGAGCTGAACTACCGCCCTCTAGCGGCGCGGAGGACAACCGGCCAAATTTGGTAATAAGAAATAATGGAAGCAGATTTATCGAATGTAAGAATAAATTACTAAATTATGACATTTGAGTTTTACAAAAAATTTCAAGGTTTTGTCTAAAAATGTAAAATTAATTTTCGAATTTTCCATGGACTTTAGGTTTTTGTTTTAATTTTTTCAGCATTTATTCTTTAAATATAAAGTTATTGGGATATCTTTTTAATCAATGTACTCTCTGCTACAATAATTTCTTAAGAAAGTGGTGCAATTTTTGATTGAAGAGTATGTTTTGGCTAGACAATACCTTCAGTATTAAGAAATCCTTCCAAGAAATCAACATGACTGTAGTGCATCTAGTGTAATATAATGGTACAAATTGATTGATATCATAAAGAAAATCGTAACTACATTAAATGACCTCACATTGATTCAAATGTTTGTTAGTGGACAAATCATATCAATTTAAAAACAACAAAATGCATCGCAGACATGCCTCAGAAGTGCCTCCCTATCTGAACTCACTCAGTAGCTGCCCGCAACAAACATGTGTTGCACCAGACCTCTCAGCGTAAGTATTCATTAGTTGTTTTACCCTCTGGTCATTTTCCACTTGTTTCCCAAAGCTGGATCGCATTATAGCACAGAGAATTCCTGTTCCAGAAATGCAGAGACCCACTCTGATAAAAGATTACTGCCCTTATTTTTTGTTATTGTTGTTTTTTTTCTCCACATGCCTGCATCTTGGAGTACGTTCAAATATTCAAACTCGGGAATGTATAATGACAAAATGTCTTGCAAGTCAGTTGAATATGTTCTTTGCAACAGATATTAAACAGAGCCCCAACACAGCAATGCATTTCTTTTCCCCCCTGATTAAATTCCTGTAAATGTACTCACTGTATACACAAATGTACACAATGTGGTTTAACATTTGGTAACATTGAAAGTTCAACATTTATGAGGTGCGGAGCAGAGGGTTAAACAGTATCTGATATGTTGCCTAAACTGTTATGTTGGAATGGAGTGAAACATTCCTCAGAATAAATCATCAGTGATTGCTGAGACAACCATTAAATACAGAAACCCTTAACAAAAATGCAAGGTAGTTTTCTCTGTCAACTGGACTGGGTTTCTTCTCTTAACAAAAATGCTTTCCTCATCCTGGGATTCTTATTCTTATTCTGTAGTTACCAGCCTCTTTTCCCTGCAGCTCTTCTCCTACTTTTCAGATGAGAGGACATTGGGCCTGAGGTGTAAACGTTCTCCCTGCAATCTTTTCATCTGCCATCAGGGCCACTGCCACTGATCACATCCCTCATTCTGTCTCCTTCATATTTCTGCCTCCGTACGTATTAGCTGTGCCGAATGAATTAAAGAATCATGTGGCATTTCTGTCAGCCCCAGGTGCCTTCAGGGATCAATATTCATTGTTTTAATTAGGAAATGCTGAATCTGCTTATTAGATCTATTAGATCTCCTCTCCTCTCCTCTCCTCTCCTCTCCTCTCCTCTCCTCTCCTCTCCTCTCCTCTCCTCTCCTCTCCTCTCCTCTCCTCTCCTCTCTTCCCCTATGAACCTGGTCCTATTCAAAGTTTCTTCCCATTAAAGGGAGTTTTTTTCTTACTTCACCAAAAGTGAACTGAGCCAAACCAAAATGAACCAACCTAAACTGGACTGAACTGAAGAGCGATGTCAGAACTGAGTGTGGTTGATGTGTCTGTTGTGGAGCTAAACACTGTAATAGCTGCATATAGACCAGCTGCACGGAAGTGAATATATATCTTTTCCAGTTAAGTTCTCAGGTGTGAAGAAATATGCATAGTCATAAAGAGAAGAGGACTAAACTGCAGATGAGAAAATGCTGTTTATTTTCACATAATAGAGTTCCTATAAAAGTAAAGAATGCAAAGGAATGCTTTACTCATGAGTGTCCCCTTCAGTTAAATATTTCACAAAATAAATAAATCATTACAATAACAACCAGGACACAGAGGATTAAACAATTGCTGTTAAGACATCTATTCTTATGCCCAGTCATGAAAAAAATGACCGCTCATTTCCCTCATCGGAAGCAATTTCTTTCCCTCCCATTTAATCTGTTGGTGAATAAGGATTATAAATAACATCTTACAACATCTCCTGTATCTACGTGTGACAGTATCTCCCATAGTTTCCACATTACACAAAAGGTCCAGTTTTCAAAAGTTTGGCACAGAGAAAAAAGGGGGAAAATCTAATTCCATGCCACAGAAAACACAGATCTTCATCTTTCCTCACCAATTAAGATGATCTTGATCAAAGCCATAGGAGCAGTGACCATGTTTTTATGTAACAGTGTTAGTGCCTTGTTTTTAAATGTGTCTTTTTTCCAACTGAAAGTCTTTATTCTACAGCTTCTTTTTTCAGTATTTGTCCAGTGCTGCATGTCCTCCTTTTCCAATAGCGTTCTCCAGTTCACACCACAATTGGAAGGAAGTGGGTGGCCCTGTTCTTCCTGCGGGTTTTCTTCCCTCTCAGCGGCTTCCCGTGGACATTTAGACCCACAAACATCTGCCGCTTCTTGTTCTTCCACATAGCCGATGCGTACGTGTTGTAGCCGTTCTCCTCGATCCGCTCCTTCAGACTGCAGTCAACGCCAAACTCCCGCTAAGAACAAAAACAAAGATGTGTTGCCATCATTTGACCTGTGACATTTAGGAAAAGCATAACCACTGTCTTCCATTGTGGTTGCACTTGGCGTCTTGTTTATACTCCCTCCTAATCTGCAATGCATGCTTTTCTTTGTGTGCAGGACTACGATACACTCAGGAAAATTGCACAGTTCTACTTGTGGTCTGTGTGCGCGCGCGTGTGTGTGTGTGTGTGTGTGTTCGCAGGCCTGGTTGTGATTCAGCTTTGACCCAGCAGTCAGAGAAGTAAAGATAAGGACAATACTCTGATAAGAGCAGAGGAATCCAACACTATCTCTCTATCTGGACCCTTCAGATTGACCCCTGACCCGGATACTAACCGCTCCGTAAACCTCTCCTTTCCTGCTGATAGCCAGGTAGTAGTTGCTGTTCACCCCTTTGATGGCCACCACTCCCACGTCCACCGAAGTGATCTCCAGAATACCTAGGATGGAGCAAAGAAATATTGCTTATTCAGTGCACTACAGGTCCCGAGAAACAGTCCTCACCGCGTGTCTGCTTGGCTCTTTAGCGGAGATAAATGAGAACAATACTCCGATTCACGGTGAGTAATAAAGGATAACAGCATATTTCATGTTCATTATGCAACCTTTGATTGTGGGAATTTCGTGTCGGGTTATAATTATTGCTCAAGCACATTTATCATTTCAGTGATATTATAAAGTTACTTTACAGCCTACACCTGTGTAACTGATTCCAGCTGCCCAGTCCATTTAGCCTGCAAAGTAATGGGTGGATACCACTGAAGGTCTAACGTTGTTTATGATTTGTTTGCCATTTGCGTTTTCCGAGTCCCCATTGAAGCAATTCGAGTAATTCTCCTGGTCTGTTATGAGAACTAATTTATACCCCCAGTTAACAAGAACAGGCTTTGGCTGCAGACAGCTGTGGTTATTTGTGTGGTCTCAGTATCAGGGGTCAAAGAAATATAACTTCCTAACGTGTCCTTTGACCACAGAACACTCTTTGAGCATGTGTGTGTGTGTGTGTGTGTGTAACCCCATGTTCTCATACCACGTTTGATTTCATGCCTTCCTTCCTGACTTTCTTTCCCCGTTTCCTGTGACCTGTCACTATTTTATCCCAGTGAGTGCGTGTGTACACAGACACACACTTCAGCATGGGGGTGTGAACTCTAAAGACTCGTTGACGTGCTTTGATCAGACGTGTGGCCCCTCCTGTGTCCGATGACTGCTTGCGTGGGAGCCCGGTCTACCGTCAGACCCACTCTGTGGTGACCAGGGTGCCTCTCGGGCTGCCAGCCTCAAATACGAGCGGACAGTGACGGATGCAGGTGTGCGAAGAACAATCCCTCTCTTAAAAAATACAGAAGATTCGCTCCTCATCCGTGAGGTCTTAACTGTATCAGTTTCGAGTTCAAATAGCGGCACCTCGGGGCAGTGAGGTCTGGAGTGGCGATCTAACGGTGGGGACTGTGACACAACGGCCATTGAAGATCAGAGGGGGACTGGTTTCTGAATGGGATCGGGTGTCAGGTATGGAGTGAGGATGTAAGACAATCTATGGCGGTCTCTGGCTTTTCTGTAAACATGGGAGGGATGAAAGGGAGTAGAACAGAGGGGGACAGAGAGAAGGACAGAGAGACAGTGAGACTGGGGGTGGAGGGAGGATTAGTAAGGCTGTAATGATCACTGATCAAAGTCAGCCACCGGAGGCAGCGGCAAGACAGGTTGGACACACATGCACACACACATGCACTTAACATCCGAGCAGGTAAATGTAAAATTGCACCCTCGACCTGACTGTGGAACTTCAACCTTGACTATCTCCTCAGACCGCCAATAATAGCCAAATTATTGCAGCAGATTTGGGAAAAGATCTTAAAACACCTTGATTTAATTTCAGATCACACGTTGGAGCCTTAAATGTGCTCAGCATGGGACAAATTTTAAACCACACATGAAGTAAAAAAAGTCAGTCGGCCTCATTTTGGTGTTTTGTCAGCACACTGGGTCTTATTTAATATACTCTGGCTGGAGTTACAGCAGTTAGTGTTGGGCTGGTTCGGGAATAAAGGCATTCGGTGAGAATTAAAAGAGGTTTTATCCACAGTGGGGCAAGCACAAACCCCTCACCTCAGCCGCATCGGTTGTTTTTCCAGGTAACCCTTGAACAGTTGGGAAAAAACCTGGTGAGATGGTTTTATTTTGCAGAGAAATGGTGTGGAGTGAGGCATAAATCAGATGATATAGTAATCACACTTGATAAGGACCACACTGTGTGTATTTACACAGGCGGGATATTCATCTATTTCCCCGCCTCAGAGCAAAGCAATACATCTCTCTCGATGAAACTCCGTGAGAGCGCCATCTGTTTTCCCCTACATTAAAAAAAAGGCCGCTGCTTTGATTAAAGCACTTGAACATGCACGAAGGCACACACTCAACGTGCACGCACTTGCGTGCGTACACACACATACATACGCAGGGTTACCTACACTTTACACGCACACTTTTTAATGTCATGTCCAGAAGCATCTTGCACACATGGTCTGGAGCCCACAGCAACACAACTGGTGGGATCACACTCACACACGTGCACGCGCGCACGCAGACACACGCGCACACTCAGAGGGATGCACACAGGGTTACCTAAACTTCACATACACACTTTTTAAATCATGACCAGAAGCATCTTGCACACATGGTCTGGAGCCCACAGCAACACAACTGGTGGGCTCTCTCTTACACACATGCGCACACACGCACGCACGCACACATACACACAGCCGTGGATAATTAACCAAAAGTCTTTTAACTCTGTGCTTTTTGGTCCCGTTTAACAAAAGTTCATCTGCCACTTGAGAGCTGCTGCTCGTATGAAGAGTCAGAGTGAGTTACAGATTCGGAATTATGTAGTTAGGCCATGCTAATGGCTGCATTGCTATCCTTTTTTTTCTTTGCCTCTCTGTAACCTCACCTTAGCCTCCAAGTAATTTGGACACCATGTGGGACAGTTTTTCACTGGCATCCCCATAAATCTGTGGGAGGCTGGATACTGGCTCTTTAACAGACAGCGAGTGGCGGGTCCTTGAAGGGCCACAGGCAGCAGCCATAGTCGAACTCTTATCTGTCACCTCTCACAGAATAATCAAATCCCATCCATTTTGACCTGAATGCATCGTCTTAGAGGGTCTGACACAGTTAAATTGAACCAGTCCTACACTTGGTGAAAAGGATGTCTGCCCTGGGATCATGTCCAGCCTCGGGGGGCCACAGCAAAGACTGAAGCTGCTGTTGTGTAGTATCCTTTGCAACGCGAACCTGATACGAGGGCACATAATCCACGCACAGTGTCCCCAGACCCCCTCGGGACACAGCTTTTTGATGGCACCACCGCTGACACTGAAGACGCACAGCTTTGATGTGGCCACAATGACGCTCCGCTATGTTATTCATGAACTTGTCCCTCCAGAGAGCCCCCCCAACACACACATTTTCATCTCCTTGCAGAACTCTGTATTGACTCAACAAAGAGGAATTGTGGGTCATTAAAAACACATATAGCCAGATCATTTTCCAAACATACATTAAATCTAAGGTGAATACATGCACGGCTGTTATGATAAATACTATTTAACCAAGGCTACAAAGTTTAATGTGGTCAGAAAATTAAGTTGTTGCTCTCTCTCTCTCCCTATATATATACCGTGTATATATGTGTGTGTTTGTGTGTTTGTGTGTGTGTGTGTATACACACACACACTGGGCCTTGCAAGTGCCCGCTGGCTGATAGGCACACAGACGTAGCACGGTGGGAATTCTGGGGGACTAATGGGAAAGCTATTTTACTGACTGATATGCCGAAACGTACAGCATGTAATCACTTTAAAGACATGTTTCGACGAGGACACATGTCAAACTGCTTTAAACAAATGTCTGTTCTGTGACTGAGGGATGTAATTAGCTCAGCTCCGGCTGGCAGGCGGGCAGCCTGAGTGGGAGAGGTAGACACAGGGAGGCAGAAACAGTCTGCAAGCATCAGTGAGGCTGACAAGTTTGCACCCCCTCTCTGAAAGCCCTGTTCCTCTGTGGCTGTTATCAGCGCTGTTTACCCTAGACTGTGAAGACAGCATGATAATGACCTGGTTATCTGACCCTGCTTCTTTTTAAACCATCTGGGAGCTAAAATCATTGTGCTGAGTGTTTGGACAGCAAAGATATCAGCAGGACGTCTGGTTTAAAACAAAATGACAACTCTGATCGGGGTTGCCTTCTTCATGCTGGTTTCATTAAGACTATATTTAAATCATTTGGTTAAGGCAGCAGACAGCTGATCTCTGCCACTGTGAAATCCTGGCAAACAAGTCCAAAAACGTTTTTTGCAAACACATTTTAAACTCATTTTCAGCTCACCTGCTCCTTCAGAACATAATTGACAGTTGCTGGATTTGAATTTGTTACTTTAGAGTTACTTACTGAGAGGGTCATCCTTGCTTTTGGTTCCATTGACCATTCCAGCTTTATCGATTCTCAGGAAAAACTTCTGGAATGAAAACAGCTTCCTCATCCTTATGTCCCCTTGGAGATGACTGTAGCTGCGCACATGCCTACCCTGTGATCCCCGAGTCTGACCTGGGGGACCTCTAGCAGCTCTGGGCCTTAAGTCAACCTCAGACTCAGAGGCATTCAGTGAAACTCTGAGAGTTTGCAGGTTTGCAAAGCTCACTTTGTTCTTGTGAAGACGGCAGGTCGCTCCAGGAAGGGAGAAGCAGAAAACAACCAGTGCAAACAAGAGAGGCAGGGACAGAGAGGGAACCAGTGTCGACGAGCTTAGTCTGGAGGCTGTGCCCGATACAGAACTACAAGGAGCTCCTGACCCAGTCCTGGAGAAGCTCGAGGCAGAGGCAGCCTTACTCCCTCCAGCAGCCCATTGGATCATGGTAGTGTGCTGTGTGAAGGACTAGAAGCAGCCTCAGAGCCTGGGACATGCTGCTGGGGGCGAGGATGGGCTGGGAGCTCAGGGAGGGGAGCCCACAGTCTACAGGCTTCAAATTCTATGATTTCTTTCAATTTTGGTTTTAAATTAATCACATTAAAACTCACACCGTGGTCTCCTCGCCACAGGAAAGTCAACCTCTGCTGTTAAAAATTAACTAATAAGGATAAAGAATTCTTCCTTAATTGTGTGATAAAGTTTTGACTGTGACCTTTTCTGCTGCTCCAACAGTTGCTCCTTGTGTTTCCAGGCTGAATTTCAAGGGGGAAAAAAAGGCTTGCTTAAATCCAAGTCAAAAGTTTGCCACTTGTTGAATTCCTTATTCCCAGAGAAAGGCAGAAGGAGCACCCGGCTGTCTACCTGTCTGATAGCTGCTACAGACCACGTGTGCAGAAGGCATTTTCAGATTTCACTGAAGGAAGGAAAACGAAGAGCCAGGATTTATAGAGGAATCCTGCTCCATCCAGGCGCATGTCAGATAATCCATCTGTCTTCTGTTGCCCGGCTCACTCCCCTCTCTCTCTTTTGCTCTCTCCACCCAAATTGCCCCCACCTCCTTTCAGCATCAGGGCAACGGTCCGGGGAGGTCTTTCCCGCTGTCTGGGGGTTGAGTCAGGCTTGTCGGCCTCCTGTGCTTCAGTATTTTCATATGAGGATACCTGGCGAAATCGCTCACTCACACAAAATGACTGCGTCGGGCGTAGCTGTTAGTTATTTGGTTCCGCCCTCCCGTTACTCCACTTCCCCTCTCACATATGGGAGCAAGTACTGCTCTGTGGCATGCCCGTGTGTGTGTGTGCCTGCATCCAAATAAATACAAGTCACAACAGAATGCAATACTGGGGTCAGGTAGTACCTGATCGGAGCAGATTAACGCGGATAATGTTGATCAGTGCTTTATCGGCTAATCAGCCAAAAACCTTCAAAGGTGAGCAAGATGAAATGCATCCACTCGTGTCTCAGTTCAGGACATGATAAGTCAAACAAGCGTCTCTAAAAACTTATTAAGTTCCAGCCTGGATGCGGCAGAGGCCACTCTGCTTCTCTCACTCTGCTTTATCATGGTGCTCTCTCCCCTGCTGTGCTGGAGAGCCATGATCCTCTCCAGTTTCACTCGACTGTCCTTCCTCTACGACTCAGGTGTCCGGCTGGCCTTCGCCTCGTTTGTTCCTCAGCAAGAGACGTGGGGATGGACCCTGCTGCGGCAGATTAGACGGCTACGCAGCCTCCATGTTATTTGTGGTTGAGGCAGAGATACAACTGACAAACGGAATTTATGCTGATCCTCAGGGGATCTGCCCCGTTCCTCGCGATCCCTCCATTAAATCATCATTTTTAGTGCCTGCTTTTAGGCCTGTCGACGATCTACAGCCAGAACAGCGGTCTGGTGGCTTTATCTGTGGACATAAACAAACCAATCTTATCAGCACTTCCTTTGCAGCGTCCCTTCCCTCGGAGATAACCTGAACCAGCACAGAGGAAACGGACCTGCTGATTTTGTACTGAAGCAAGAATCATCATTAATGCGGTTGATATTCCTATTTAAATCAGCAAGAAAATGTTTACATAACAGAAAAAAAATGAAATGATTGAAATGAAATGAGGACATGTCTGTAAGCCTTTTAGATCCCCCATCAGCTCTAAATGTTGAGTTTAAATGCGATGTAAGTGCCTCCGTGAGCCTCCAATGATACTGGCATACTCGTAAGATTTGCAGGATTTATTCAGAAGCAAGGAAAAGGAAACCATAACAATTCATGTGCACTTTTCCAACTAAATGCAATATAAGCGAGATTTGTCTCATCCCTGTCGTTGTTCCACAGCTTTGCCGTTCAATTTATCTTTATAAAACTTCCTGAATCGCATTTCAAGGTCAAAATAAACAAAAGGCAATAGGACAGACAAATGTGCTGCTGATCCCCCCCTACAGGCTGTGTCTCAACCTGGGATTTTTTACACTATTCCCAAAAACAAAAACATAATCGCAATGAAAAGGCAAATGCCGGAAATTACTACAGGGCGAACAGTACTGATTGCCAAGCAGAAAAAAAGAAAGGAGGTGGATGGAAAGATTCCTTTTTTGACCTATTTCTTACTCTTGCTGGTCTACGTTGTCAACATTTTTAGTCAGAGGGGGGAGCTGAAAATTGCCATTTACTTTCAACCACATCATCATCATTGCTAAGGCAACCACTGATATAGAATGCATCAATATCAACTGAAATTGATCAATAATCGGGGTGAAGTAGGGAACAACGCAGATTTTGAACATTCTGAGGCTGCTCTCATCCTGAGTTGGTACATTTTGACCTGTAGCTGCTCTCAGCTGCAGCAGGTGGAACTGCTTTGTATCACACTTCCCTCGGGAGTTCATGTCATGTGTCTCCGCTTTTGCTTGGCCTCATTGCGAACACATATTAGCTCCGCCCTCGTTGGTACTCTATCATTAGCCACTTTTATGAAGAGCAGCGCCGCGCTCAGAGCCACTTCAACCTTAATCCATGCGAGGGAGGCAAAGTTACGGCTCGCAAACAACCCAACGGGCCTATGGGAACCATGTGTGTGTCTGTCTGCGTTCCCTGGGGCCCGTTCTGTGTGCGCTGGGTCAGAGGAGGCCAGGGCTTTAATAAAGGAAGACGGCTGGTACATGGATGCCAGTCTGAGCGCCTGCGGGACGCGCGGCCTGATGAGGACCAGATGAAAGCCACCAGACTGGACTTCTTCCTCCAAACCAGCAGCAGGCTGGTCCACAACCCGGTCTGCTCTTCCTCCAGCGTCTCTCCCAGGGCTTACCCCGGAATTTAAAGACTAAGTCACCAGATTAAAGTTAAATTCTGCTTTGATGGTGCTGCAAAGCTTTTCATCAGCCGCAGGATGACGATACGGACACACGCCGGCTCACGCGGAAGGTCTCCTTTATTACTGTTAGTCAGCGAGTATAAATTTTTAATACCTTACTGGAGCTTGTGTTGGGGTGTCTAGTATCCAGCAGGATGAGGCTGCTGTTTCCTCCTCCACACTGATCAGTAGATGGTAGTCATGTTACCCCCTCCCCCCAAAATCCCCCCCCCCCCACCTTGAGACAGAGACAGCATCCATCTGTGCCAAGTGTCAGGTTCAACAGGCCCGGGGAATTTACTTACAGGTCGCTGGATCAGCTGATCGCCAACTGTCGCTCCTAAGTGACAGTGTGGTTAATTTTACCCCCCCCAACATTTTGTAACAGTGAGTTTAGAAGCAATTCATACCAATGTAATTAAATATATAGAATTTTAAAACAATCTGATTTGGACATAAAAAGAGCTGATTTCACATTGGTGGACGTGAAACTGAAGCTCCATATAAAACATTTACAATGTCACTTTTGAAAAACACACTTATTTAAATTCAGTGCACAAAGTTGCTTTTATAAGTTGTGGGGGACTCCAAGTTGTGTAACGCCAGAACAGAGTTCTTTTGTTTTCTTTGATATTTTCAAGCATTTCCTCAATCATTTCTTCCCACTGTGCAACAATAAGCGCATTACCACAACAGACTGCAAGGTTAGGTAATAAAACTGGATGGTGTCTGCTTTGTCCAAACACAACACACACACTCAGACACACACATTTCCAGCTTTTAGGACACGGTGCACCACATTGGCACAGTATTGTGTTACACCTTTACATTAGTGCTGACTAACTCTTGGTTTCTGGCCTGATTGATAGCGAATGGTTACTCAGAGCCGGTCTGTTTCCACCTCAGTCGTGTTATCTGACAGGCAGAGAGGAGCATGGGAAATCGCGGCAGCGGAACCTAATCCTTGAAAGGAATCGGAGTGCCACTGCTTGGGCTGTTACACATGCAGCAGGAGTTAGCACTCGACGACCTCGTTAGCACCAGAGGTCACCATACTGAGGGGAGCAGGGGGTTCTGGAAGGCAAAGGGATTCCTTTGAACTTCCCACTGTAAATATACGCATCATACCAACACATTAGACACACGTTGACTTTTATTTCATGTCTACAATGTCGGTTTTCACAAACACCTGATTTAGACACATTTACGGATGGAGATGCAAAGCACGAATCAGTCGTGGTCGTGTAGCGTGAGCACAAAGTTGTACGACATCGAACAAAAACAGCGGCCATCTTTGGAGGGACCTGAGAGGGATGACCTGCAACGCCTCTTTGTCATTGGTCAGTTACAGAGGAGGAGCACCAAAGGTTCCACTGCAGAACTGTGCGGGTTCTGCTGCTGATTTAACTATTATTGACAACCAGGATGAATGGAACAGGAACATGCACCTAAAATAATGTAAACACAGTGTAGCTCTGACAGGAGGCACAAAGAGATTATATTTACTATTAACAATTCATTAATGAGGTAACAAATCTGTTTGTACATTCTAGTTTTATGAGTTCACTTATAGAGATACACTCTGGACTTGATCAAATTATGTACCGCTTATATACGCCGACTCACAAGGACATACAGGCCGCCGTCTCAGAATGATGACATCATTTGCAATATTGACCCCCGCCCACAAGCTGTCGGTCGAATATCTGATTATTAGCTGTCGGTATGTAGAAATATTGTATTTTTGTTATCACCTGTGGCGGTTTTGACGTCACATTCAGGAAGCCCTCATGTCGTCTATCGGCGACTTAAAGCACTTAAAACTGTTTGTCTGAATACCTAATGTTACAGTATATTATATATTGGCTCGAGATTTTGTAGATTTTACATGCTTAACTTGACTATTTTATTACTTTCATATTAAAACACTTTTGAATTTAAGTCCATTGCACAGGCTGAATTACATTCAGTCGTGGGGGGTCCTGCATGCTGTACTTATGCATCACAAAATAGCATGCAGATAATTTTAATGACATTTTAGAATTACAATCCTTTTCATCTTTTAGGTTTTAAGTACTGTGAAATCACCACTGGTTTGTGTTTTATATTTTTATATATCTTAAATAATTTTTGCAAATTATCGCTGAGAACGGCCTAAGCTGGTTAAAAAAAAAAGATAATTGAGAAAAAGCCCAACATTACAGCGTGTGAATCTTTGCTTTGGACGTGTTCTGTGGTTGTGGTACTGCGAGAGGACCCAGTGTTGCTGCAGCTCCGTTCATGCGCAGGTGCGTGTGAGTCCAGCTACAACCCACAGGTGAAGCAACACTGTTTCTGGACCGACCTGAGAGAGCAGCGACCCAACAGCTTTAACTTGTCGCAGAAGCGAGAGGACATGGTGTTTTTCCTACAAACGGGACCTGCGTGAGGAGGAAGGTGGCTCAGAAACGGATCCAAGCAGTTTAAAAAGCACTGCAGGTACGCTGCATTCACCTGTCTTCCCCTTGCAGTCCTCGGTGTTGCACTTTCTCAGTGTTTCTGGTTTGGAAATCTTCTCACAGAGGCTGTTTGGCATTACAGCAGATTCCTGCACGCTGACACACCTGACTTCCCGCTGCTGGTGACCGCCGCCACAGCTCACAGAGCACTACAAAATCACACACAGGGAGATAAGTGTTGCCAACACCTCTGAGTAATCTCACCCGCGGGTGACCAACCTCCTCCCAGTCCTCGGCCTGCCACTGGGTGCAGGGCTTCAGGCTGCAGGCCTCCGTGCTGTTTGGCCTCAGGGTGGTGTTGCAGCGATAAGGTGCTGGACAGTACACCAGCCGCTCCCGCATGCCTTCGCCACAACTGCCAGAGCACTGAGGATGACAGCAGGAATCATGAGAGCTGCCTGCTTTTTGCAGCTTAAACCCATAAGTGAGGTGAGTCTCATGCGACTCATGTTTGTGTGCAGTTACAGTGGCCTTTGCTTAAAAGTATTACAAAAAAGAAGTGTTTTAATTTATATAATGCTCCTACTGGACCCCATGGTGATATACTCCAGGTCACACAGGGCTTTTGTGGGCATGTCAGTGAGCTGGCAGGCCTGCTGGACACATTTTGACAGTGAAACGGTCTGAGAGGGCGTTGACTCTGAGAATCGACACACTGGACATCACGTTGTCTCCTTCCTACCACCCCACAGCCGTCAGGACACTGTCAGGGACACGATAAAACTGGCTTAGAAGCACACGAGAAGACACTCACAAAGGGGGAAAAGAAACCATCACCCCCCTGGAAACAGAACCAATAATTAATATTAATTAAGATAACAATCACCTTGCTCCAGCTGCCACTTTTCCAGAGGGCACACGGCTGCAGGTTACACGTGCGCGCAGGTTCGGGCCTCTTAATGTTGGCGCAGTCCTCGTTGTTATGGGAGCTGCACGCCACCGTCCTCCATATCGCTCCAATCCCACATGTTGTCGAACACTGTGGACCGAATGAGGGTGTGCTCTCAAAAAATCAGTTTGTCGGTTTTTTAACTACCTCGGTGACAAACAGTTAGAAATAAATGGACAAATTGCAAAAACATGTCGCTTTAGGTTCGTTTTATTGATTTAACATTGACTATTTTGGTAGTTCTCTCTAACACGGTCACCTCCATCCAGGCCGAACAACTACAGCCGTTAATGGAGGCGACAGAATGTGATCAGCTTTCAAGGCGCTTAATTTCATGGCAGTCACGGCATCACAGAGACGAGAGGAACGCAACCTTAAAAGGTTATGGGGTGGCCCTGAAAATGGGCAGCAGTAATTTTAAGTATGTGCTCAAAGGACCTAAACGTGAACAGTCCGCAGGCTGGTGCTTTTGAAGATAACGTGGTCATAAATTTTATGCACCCACCTCACTCCAGTTTCCTGCAACCCAGAAAATGTCCACGCTGACATGCATCGGGTTGGTCTGGTCAGTGGCGGGGCTGCCCGGTGGGATGTCTGGCTCCTGGCTTTGGCTCTTGAGGCGACTGGAAGTGGACTTTTTAGGGTGAGGGGTCGAGCTGTTTTTCTTGTGTGTGACAGCAGGTTTTTTTACTTTAATAATCTTCTTGGTGGAACGTGGTGACCCTGCAGTGGTGAAGGGTCTCCTTGCAGTTGTAGACGGAGGTTGTGTGGCGTGTAAGACGGAGGTGGTGGCGAGGGGAAGCCCGCGTGTCCACTGGCTGTATGGGTCGTTGGGACGGGTGGTGACAGGGTAGTGGTGAGTGGTCTCTGTCCATGTTTTGGCAGTGCTGTGTGAGGAGGTGGAGGTCGTGGGTGGTTTGGACGCGAACATGGTAGTTGAACCTGTCTGTAGAGTGCGCACGATAGATCCAGATGATGTTGGTGGGGTTGATTGAAGAGGAATTCTGAATGGCGCAGACGTGGTAACATCCAGGTCGATAATCCCCTCCTCCTCCGTCATCCTGTCTTCAACAACATAATCATATCCTGGGGTGTACCCGGCCATATTTGGCGTGCTTCCGTCCTCTTCTTCCTCCCTCTCGTCTCTGCTGTCGTCGGCTTTGGACGGGAAACCTTTTACCCCCTTGTCATTTTTCCTTGAATGAATGCCGAACGCGTCGTCTATGTCTGCGATTTCGGACATCGTGGTTTTAGAGACCGGAAAGATCGTGGTATCGGGGTAAGATGCAGCCGTACTTTCTTCGGCTGTGGTCTTCATCACTGTGACAGAAGTTGTGGGAGTTGCTGATGTTGCGGCACTCCTGGGATCCCAGGTGGATTGAGGGGGTTGCCGAGTGGGCTGGTTCCTGGGCGGATAGATGCTACGGTATTTAGGAAGCGGTCCCGGCCGTCGCTGAAGCCCTGAGTTCGGGCAGCTTAGTAAAGCGCACAGTGACCTGGATCGGGGTTTAGTCGATGGATCGCAGGTTTTCTTGGGCGCTACGGCACACGTCACTGTACGGGAGCGAACGCCTCCTCCGCACGTGACTGGACACTGCATCCAAGTAGGATAAGAAAAGTAAAACTTGCTGTGAAACAACAACACAGAAAAGTGAGGAGAAAATACCTGTCCCCAGACACCAACAGCCCAGTCCTGCCCACAGGCAACATCTCTGTTGCACGGCACTAAGGGTTTGGGTTTGAGGAGATGTTTGCACTCCACCGGGTGGAGGACCCGTTCCTCCCCTAACACGGTGCGGACGCACAGCACAGTTCGCTTTCGGGTCCCATCAGATCCACAGGTGGCCGAACACTGCTGCCAACCACCGACCCACCACCTGACGAGGAGAGTATGAGAAGAGATGACAGGAACTGCTGTGTTGAAACCCCGAGAGCCATGGTAGCAGGAGACTATTCCCAAAACATTTTTAGGGGTTCAAACCTTGCAGGACAGTCCATAGTCTTGCATTTCCGGTGTCTGTCGTCTGGACGGCTCTCCGGGTCACACATAGACTCATCCACAACGCCCACGTCCATCTCAAAACATCGTACCGGCTGCAGCTGCTCTCCTGAATGAGTTCAGAGCATCCACAATGTGACTAAGCAGTCACTGTAACATGGACATTTAATGTTTCTAGTTAACTGCAGCACCAACCTAATCCACAGGAGGTGCTGCAGTCGGTCCATGCCCCATGTCTCCACCTGTAAATGGGCTGCATGACCTCATTTCCTGTCACTTTGGTTTTCCTGACGCTGAATTCATACTTTAGACCAGGGTTTGTCTCCTGAAACAGCAACTGGAAAACCACACAGGACAATAAAGAATGTTGAAAAGAAAACAATAGAATAGAAGTAAGGAAAGACACCTACCTGCAGCATGACTGGCTGTTTGATGGGTCCTGGAGCTGTCAGGTTCTCCATGTTCCCGCTGCGCTCATAGTAGAACGTCGTCCCGCCAGCCACATATTCTCCATTCCACTGGATGATGTAGTTGCCATTGAGGAAATACTCCTCTGATGACTCGCTCTTCAGAGCCAGGAAGTTACCTGCCTCCTCCACTTCCTTCACCACGATGTCCCGCGCTCCAACAGGTATCACGCCCACGTCGGTGTACCCTGAGAGAGGGGAGGGAGGGGGGAGAGGGGGGAGTCAGAGTCACGGAGAGGGAACGGATGGCCCACCATGGCTGCTGCCACATGCGAACTAAAGTTTCTCTCTGATCTTTATTAGTGGGTGGGTTGAATCTGTGGGGCTAGTTGGTGTGTGTGTGTGTGTGTGTGTGTGTGTGTGTGTGTGTGTGTGAGCGTGGGGGGCTATGCCCTGACTGTTTTTTATTGTGTTTGGATGAAGGGTTGGCTGGGGGAGGACAAAAGTGGTTATGAGTAGGTCTGTAGAGTTTAATGATGTTTGTGGGGAGGTGAGTGTGTGTTTGTATAAAGGGTGGGGGGGTTGCCCTCCATTTATGCCTTTTGAAGTCTGTCACATCTGGGCTGTTATCTGGAGAGGATGATGTGTGGGGCAGAGACGCGCACAGTGAAGGAAAGGGGGGGTTCTAGAGATTGGCTCTCTAATAATTTTGTATCTTTATATGAATGAGTACATACACACATTACACCAGCAAAGAACATCAGAGCAAACAGCTGCAGAGTGGACAAGAAGGCTGCCGTGACAAGAAAGAATCAGAATGATGTCACGCTAATGGACCGTCACTAAATGACTTTATTAGCAGACATAAAAGTTGAATTCTGGGTTTTTTTTCCCCCACGTTTGGAGGGGCATCAAGGCTTTGCCTCATTAACCGGTTGTCTGTTTCCTCCGTCTTTTCGTGCATTTTTTGTGAAATACCACTACCATTGAGTCTATCCCAGCTGCCCTCTCAGTCCTGGACTCACCCAAGCCTTCTTCTTCATCAAATGACTTGTAGACCATCTCACAGCTTTTGCCGTCACCCAAACACACACCACAACGGTCCTCCACTGCATTTGAGTCAATGCCATAGTCACAGCCAACATCCTAAAGACAAAATACACAGAGACATTATAGAACCACAGGATTTTTTTTTTTGTTCTTGTTAATTTAGTTACACTTGATATCCTACTCTGCCATAACACGCCGCCCCTCCCTCTCTTTTTTGTCTCTTACCCAGCCACACTACCTTGCACACTCCATTAACACAGATGCTCCTCGAATTGTTGTTTACGAAACAAGGCGTTCCATCTGACACAGCGTCCAGCATCTTCTCAGAAAAATACTCAGTGGACGGTCGACAGTGCAACTCGCAAGGGTGTACTGCAGAGTCAACATTGGTAGAGAAAAGAGGAGTTTACTTTTTGTGAAAATTCAAAAGCATTTCTATTGCATAATTTTGATTTTTGAGAATAAAATTAACAGGAAAAACTAACTAACTAGCATAATAATGGAGATTAACGTTAACATTATACGATCCTTTCAAGGTAACAGAGATTTATACAGATTTCCAGGGTGGCTACCGCCCTCTGTTGGTCATTGTGTGTAACTGCACCCATAGATTTTATTTTAGAATACTTGCGTGGATTTGATACAGGAATCCACTGGTACAGTTCATTGTTATAAGGCACAGTGTCGAACTCGCTGCACTGCATCTCTCGGAATGTTGGCTTATTCTTCTGACAGGGTTTTGTGTTGCACGTCCTGTAACGCTTCCGTTCCCCAGTGCAGTACTTGCCTCCAAACTCCGGTCTGTGAGAATCAAGAACAAAGAGCTTTCAGTGAGTACGGGAGAAGACACAGTTCCAATTTTCTTTGTGATGTGGTGCCAGTTAAGCGACTCACTTGGGGTTGTTACATTCTCGCTCTGCTGACTGTACTCCAGTTCCACAGGTCCTGGAGCAGTGGGACCAGGTGGTCCACTGTCCCCAGCCTCCATTCACTGTCTCTGGGAGTTTACCCACAATCACGCATTCCCCTGAGATACACCACTGAGGAAGAAAGCCAATTATGTTTTGCAATGTCTAAAATCATTTTTGTTCCTTTTTCAGTACAGATCTTGATGATGGAGTGGCTCGCCTGACAGGATATAATTTTATTTTAATGCTTCCCTCCCCTACATTCCTGTTTAAGCCAAGTGTGTGTTTCTTGTGCACCCATATATTTACGTAACCTCCAGACCAGGTTTTTTTAATGGTTACTGTTGCAAAGTTGCACAGCTGCCTCATCATACCTGTGAGCTAAAGTCACGTCCAAAAGCATGTTTTATTTACATGGTAATACCCTGTTAACTCCAATTAACACCCACATCATAATTAATGGCCCCCATTTGATGCACTGACAAATCCATAAATGCATTTCACCCATTTGAATTTAATTTGAATTAAGTGCTGATAAACGGTGACTCGGCTAAAGTCATGGTGCTTTAGTGAGGAGTATGTAATGTTGCCACCCACAGGTTAATGAAATCCAAAACTAACAAGACAAAACAAAAATCTGCACCCACCTTCTCCGGTCCACAGCGGGTGCCATCTATCGGCGAGTCCAGTTTGGAGCGACAGGAGCCGTTTACCGAACACCAAAGGATTTGGCAAACATTCTGAAGCAATGTTCAAACACGTTCACATAAAGTCTACTTTCGTCCGACCTTCAAGAGGAAACATTACTCACATCAACCTCGTTACAGAACGTGGCATTGGGGCCATACTGGAGCTGGCACTGGTGGTGTGTGGTGTAGCGCACTCCCAGGCGAGCCAGGGGTGTGGTGAGGTCCCTCTTGGAAGGACGATCATCCAGACAGAAACCCCAACCGCGACTTGGAAACACAGATGTGACTTTATTCACATTTATGTTATATATGTGCAGTTCGATGACGGTAAAAGATCAGGAATTGAGCTCAGTGCTGCTTAAAGGCAACTCTTCATAAACATGAATCTCTAGAAGCTTTAGAGGAACTAGAATCCTCCTGGACATTTTTCATACTAAAATAATGTGCTGAAGCAAACAGGGTGTGACTAGCCACCCTCTTATTTTCCTTAAGGCTTCTCCTTTGTGATTGTGGATCTTTTGCCTTCAGAATGTGCATGTTTAGCATATTCAGACTTCTTTGTTGCCATTCCAAAAACTCTGAACTCCACAGTAATTGCATTTGGTTTTTAATTTTCCTTCCACCGCTCAAATCCGCAACCTTTACACATGTTTTATGAAAATCCAGTCTTACTCCAGGAAACGAGTGATGTACTCCTTGGAGCAGGAAGACCACGTGAGGGGGGAGCTGTCGTACATGAGCTGCCTGGACATGATGAACGGGTGCCTCCCCTCCAGCTCGCAGTCGTTGCCCTGCCCGTCGTGATGAATCCCAAAGCTGTGGTCACACCACAGCTTATTACAACTTCACAAACAAATGTTTTACAAACATACACTGCTGAGCAAATCTGTCTGCCAGACACCCCGATGGATTTTTCTCACCCTTTAAAAGCCATTTAATAATTGGATCCGATGTTTTCGTTATCTAGCGGGCATCATATTGCATCAATCACACACGCTGGTGCATGCACGCGCTCACAGACCTGTGGCCCATCTCATGAGCAACGGTGAACGCGACAGGCAGGCCCGAATCCTCATTGATGTTGCAGCTGCGGTGAGGTTGACACATCCCGGACAGATGGGACAGACCCAGAGTCTCGCAGGGCTGGTTCATCCCAGCACAGATGTCTTTCCTGGGGAATCACAGTCGCGTTAGGTATCCACATCGTATCCGTGTCCTATCACACGTTGGAAGGGCAGATGTGGGCGTGCCACTGGCCTGGTAATCAAAACAGCCACGTCGTGGTGAGCTGGGTGCGTGTCACTCTGGGGGTTGAGGTTTTTTTGCCAAGCGCAGAAACTGGACAGAGTCGTGTCTGCATGGTGAGCGATCTTCAACCCTTTCTGCAACACAGAGCCGAATTAGGAGTTCAGTATCACGCAGCTTTCTGTCATGGGAATTTTGTCAGCCGTCGTCTCCCAGGTTGTTGAGATCGTTCATAAACCACTTTAGCAGCCTTTTGAGTTTGTTCCTGCAAACATCATCTTCCTATTAAGGTTCGTCTCAGGTAATCAGAGGCTGGAACTGCGGCCAAGGGCAGCTGAATCTCCATGTTTCCTTTTGAACCCAGTCGCTTCTTATTTCAGGTTAGTGTTACCTCTTCACCGTGCAGTAAAATGAGTCGAACTAAGATGACATGGATAGCATTCCCGATGCTGGCGTCATGGAAGATTCCAGCCACCTGTCCAAACACAATTCCCTGTTAGTGCTTTAAGACACCTAAGAGCGGGCGGAAAGTCCCTCAGGCCTCACCATGTTCATGATGGTGAAGATGTAGGACTCCACATTATCGCTGCCGTGGTAGTCGATGAGCTTGGAGTCGGCCACCACCATGGACTCCACCCATCGCTCTTTGCTGACGGAGCGCTGGGAGCGCGGCCGAGCCTGGCCTCCGTCCCTCTGCTGCTCCCTCTCCCACTCCTCCCTCTCCCTCTCCACATGTACAGAGTCAATGGGAGCATCTACAGGATGGATTATTGGAGACATTATCAGCAGTTTGTCCTCACTTGACACCTAAAAATACTCGTATGAGCACGCTTAGCCAAACATCTGCAGCGTCACACACATTCACACACACATACCTTGAACTCCACAAGGGCCGGGAGTTGCTCCGGGATCGACATTCCGCTTTTTTCTGTGAGTTTCTGTGACCCTTGGATAGACAACATGTGGCTCTGGAGCATCCGTAGCATCATGAGGGGAACTCTGGATAGGTTCAATAAAATACTGTCCCTCCGGCAGGGAGAAGAAGCCCCTCTGAGGGAAACGAAAATGAGAGAAACGAAGCAGATTTCATCACTTTCTAATCGCTCTACTCATCTTTAGCTTGGATGTGAATGAATATGCTATGAGCAGAGCAACAAATCATAGAAAACTGTAAATCCAATGCTTTAAAGTTTGACTGTGGAAAAGGTCACGCGTTAATTCAACCATTATTGGGCCGACAGATCTGAAAATGACGCTTTCTGCTTCCCTGGAGCACATTCTCTGTCTGCAGACTTTTTTAAAACCTAAGAATGCCATGCGTGTTCTTACTGGTGCGGACTATTAACCTGCCGATTGGTGGAGTCTGCTGACGTACACAGATAAGTACATAGAAACACACCCCAACATACAAACAGGCATGAAAACATACGTGAACAAACACGAATCACTCCAAAAAATGAAGGCGGCTTCTGTCATCTTTTCCTTCTGCTGTAAGCACATTTCTGTGTTCCACATCTGTGTGTATTTGTGTGTGCATGTGTGTACAAGCAAGCCCAGACTTTTCTGGGATGAACTCCTCCCTCTCCCCTTAAAACAACTTGCAGGCAACAGAATGAGGGTGATTCAGATTTCTTTCTTCAGCCGGACAAATGAAGTTTTCTTTTGCCTGCTGGAGAACGAGCTGACGCTCTATACGTCCATAAGATCGGTCTGAAGAGTTGGTTCTTGAGGAGGAGCCAAAGGCAGATGTCAAGCATTCAGGCCAGTTGTGGCTCCTCTTCCCCGCCGTTCGCCGCAGCGCCACGCTGCTCGCTTTTCTGGGTCACTCCATCAAGTTTTACGTGTTTTTTCGGGACACGTGTTTCAGTCGAGCTCTGACTGAGTGTATCACATTTCTCCTCATGGGGAGTTCAGATGGTGCAAAGATGCAGGGGAGAGCTCCCTTTGGAAAGACTACATCATGTTACACCACCTGTTATACTGAACATTATAAAATCAGACAATTACAGACTGGGACTGAGACGCTCTGGCTTGTTCTTCCATGTGAAACCAACAGTTTAGCGTGCAAAAGAACCCCCTCGGACCAGATTTCCCAGAGCGTGGCCCACAGCCAGGGGTCACTGAGCTAAGGTGGACTCATCTACAAAACATGCATGTTGATATGGCTTCAGCCAGTTAAGGAAGTGCTGCAGGCTGCTGCAGGATCGACAGTTTACCAGATTATGTGAGACTAAACACAACTTTCTGCAGTACATACTGAAGATTAATGTGATTCCTTTGGCTTTTTTCAACATCCCGCGCAGGATTTCCAAGGAGATGTGCTTATACAACAACCAACTGAGATTATCCTGCCAAATTTGTGACCTAAATCCTTAATTCCCTTCCACCTGAAGCAGCCTCGGGGAGGGGTTCACTTTCCTCTTGTCTACCTCTGCCACCTCCTCTCTGTTGATTGCCTGCCCTGACCTGGAGGAAGTGTGTTTGGGTGTGAGGTGCCGGAGCCATAGGAGGTTACCAAAACACAGGTCTATGTTCTTAATACATCAGCCATGTGGAACTGCTTTATTTCCGTTCCCTGCTTCTGTGCAACAGAGCCTGGAAAAAAAGGTCTGTGCTGTTATGCTCTCTGTGGCGTCAGCAGTGATTAGTGGGACATGCGGTCTGGTGGGGGCATGCTGTGGGAGTCGCTGCCTTAATGGGTTATCACAAGTCTCTAACAAGCAAACATGCATCACTCAGTTGTTGCTGACAATCAGAGCTTAGAGGTAATTCTGCCTGTGAGATGTTTTCTTACTTTAGAGGTCGCGCACCTTTCCATTCTTCATCTGCTCGGTGCAAAGAAACGTGCATATAAGTGAGGAAAAACTGCTATAATGGGTCTGAACTTGCACGCTCTTGCTCTTTTTTTCTCGCCTCAAGGAGCTTTGGGGAAAGTGAGAACGTTTTAACCCTAATGAAACGAGTTTTCTTTTCCACAAGAAAAAGAGAGAAACCAAACTTGTGCTCCCTGTGAGTTTGATGTGTCCAGAAAGCTGAAGTTCTGCAGTAAAATCAGTTTCACAGCCACATGTGAGGTTCAGCATTGGGGGACAATGAGCTGTAAATGTACATCAGGCTCTACTTCCGTGCACGTGCAAACTGAGAAATGAACGTGTTCTCTCTGTTTTATGAAAAAAACAATGTCCTGCCTGCTATTTCAGGATTTGCATGGTTGTTCCCAGAATAAATTCCTCCACCTATAACCCTCAAATTGTTTCCACAGTGGCCATAATTCTCCTCCTCTTTGTAATGTTTAGCAGCCGATGCTTGAATAAAACTGGATTACAGATTTGAGTAATGAAGATGCTGCTCGTTTCTGTTTGTCTGCTGAGGGGGAGTGACCTGCAGGCGGCATGGCAGGCTTTTCCTAGCTGAGTGGTCTCTCTGTGGAGTTAGACCCCCTTAAACCCTCCTCACATGTGGTAGAGGGATTCACAGGCTCCAAAGCCTGCAAAAAAACAAAACAACAAGCGGGGGTGGGAGGCAAGACCCTGCAGGTGGGGCATGCCTGCGGGGGCACAATCAAACGCCGAAGCATTCTTCGGGAGTAAGACTGACACATCCCATCATTTCAGAGCTGAGATGTAGCGGGCTCTTTCAAAACACCGGTGAGAAAAAGAAAGACCGAATAATGATAGAAATAAACCTTTACCTATCACGAATGTGCACTTAAAACGCTCTAACCAAAGATGCTGGATGCTGAGGGGCACAGGCAGAGATACGAGCATGAATGGATGAAAAGGAAAAACCTCAGAAGACATCCGTCATTCTTAAAATGAACACACGCACTCTCAGATAAGCCGCACTGGACCTAAAATACTAGTTTTCATCTGCGGTGTATTAAAACAAATTCCTCCTGTCAAAGGAAATCCACTCTCATAAATATGACCCCCACTCCTGCACGGGAGAGAGGATTCCAGGTGATGAATGAAAGGGAAGGAAACCCAGTTTCTGCTTTTTTAAGGTGTACGATTCCTGTCCTCTTACCAGCCCTCGACAAGTGCTGACCGCAGCGGTCCCTCGCCCATCTGAGCCTTCCACTGTGCCGAGGAGATGGCAGGAATTCCCTTCAGAGAGTGGGTGCTCGGTCCGGTTGGAGCCGCCGTTTCTCCTCTCGAGGACGTAGCCACTTGAAACCAGGTGATGGTTTACTGTCAGATTGAACGTTAAAGAGCGACCCTTGTAGTTGACCTTGTAGTAAACCAGTTCCTCCAAACCAGAGGGCTGCAGATCACGCCTGAAACGCCCACCCTTGAAGCGGTGAGACACAGAGTGGGAGATGAAGCTTCCATCAGCGGTGGTTTTCACTGGGTGGACAATGGACAGGTCTGACCCTGGCTGGAAGTGACCTGCAGGATGGAACCGCAAACTACGGATGTGATGCAGGCACGTTGATCCAGATGAGTGCAGAAACAAACCAACCATGCAGAGAGCAGCGTGGCTGCTGGTGTAACTTCTCAAAAACACTGACCTTTCTCTGCAAACAGGGAGATGAGGCGGCCTGGAGCAGACAGCTCTTCGTGGCCGGCCGCCAGAAGAAAAACAAAGTGGAGCAGGAGGGAAAGCGGACACTGCTGCGAACATGGCATATTTCAGTTTGGCAGACTCGCAGCAAAGCGGAAGAGTTGTGGGCAGCGGGGCTCGATCCGGCGCCGCACGGTGTCATCGCATGTCTAACCTGCAGAGAGCTGCCCTCACCAGGGGAAACGCGGAGCCAGGAGGACCCGGAGACGCATAGTCACGGTTTATAAGAGCGAGAAAACTGCAGCTCTGTAAAGGAAAGAGGGGAGGAGAGTTTTTTCAGCCGGTGTCTACTTTCCCTGCGAGGAGGAGCGGAGCCGGATCGCGATTGCTTTGAAGAAAGCAGAAGTCCTGTGTCGAGACTTGCTTTCAGGTCGCAATAAGGGCTAATTGCCTGGATCGTTTAACATAAATAGTGCTAAAATAATTGCACATTTTTGTGCAGTGTATTAACCGATGAATATAAGAAGTTTTCTGAGACATACACGGGCTTCCGGTCTGGCAACGTGAATGAGATTACCGGAATATTTAACCGACTATATCAGCTTGATTAGACTAAACAGACCCAGTCAGCAGTGTGAACAGACTCACGACCCTTAAACACACACAAATGTCTGAACTCATGCAAAGGTCCATTGAGTGAACTCTCCTCACATCCCCTTTCACCTACATAATACTCATACACAATAGGTTCCGATTTGTGAAAGACATTCTATTCTTTTCCATCTGGGCAGGCAGCAGTGACTGCAGTTTAACAAAAAGTCTGCGATCAAAGAGTTAAAAACCCTGCAGCACTTCAGGGGTACGTGTCACGACCCCCACAGAGGAACGCCAGACAGCCTCAAGAAGAACACTCCTTCCTTGGCTTCTTTTCTGTCTGACACATTTGTAAACTATAAAGAGAATATAGTCACCATGACCTAATCTCGAATACTGTCGAATCTACCGGTAATGGGTCGTATTTTAGTCGGTCAATTGTGTGGCGTAATCTCTGACCTCAGTCCCCTACATTAAATATAGATAGATAAAAGGGACTCGACCACTTCAGCAAACACATTCCTGTGTAAACACATTCGCCCGTTGAGGTAAAAGAAATATTTGCTTGGTCCCATTTCCTGCTGCAGCATTCAAACTGTGATTTCTGTGAACATGTCTGAAGGAATTAACGTCAGCGTCAACACGTGTATATGGAGATAGCTGATAAATCTGGATGCACAGATTTTTCATAACAGGTTTAAATTTTTGGCACTCCTCTAAAAACAACTGATAGCTGAAGTTTCCAGATTATTATTTTTCTGTATTATTATTACAGATATTAATGGGCCATACCCGGGCGTTCCCCCGTTTCTCCTTATAAAAGTGTGCTCTGTGTTGAAGCTTTAGAACAAAAGAGCTTCACACAACACACAGGCTCTGCTTTAACGGGGCAGAATGCACCTGGCATACAAGGACGGGCTTTTAGAGCACCATAAATTACTTGAAATATATGGAGAATCCCAGGTTTAAATATACATACATATAAAAACCCATAATCTGTTTGTGAATTCAAGTCTCCAAGTGACTCATCTTTTCTTTACTCACACAGATCTGTCCTAAATGGTCTCCCTCAAGTAGCCTGTTACAGTTATGTGCAACAGACTGTGAAATGTTTGAACCTGGAAAATAATCAAGACCTTTTGTCAGTCTCTCGAGAGGCTTTCACACAGAGGGACTGTGGCCACATTCCTCATAAAGGCTTCGCTGTGCGCTGGTGAGTAGCATGTCTGTCAGATTTGGGCCATTTTATGACAGTATCGCTGTTCTGCAGTGGAGCTCAAATTACTCACACTGTTAGGAGCCGCTTGGGGCTTGCTGAGGGCAAGTGAAGCTGGGAAATTTTTAAGTAATGGTTAAAAAAAAGAAATCAAAGGCATAGAAACGAACTGGTGACATGACAAAAAGTAGTGCACATACAGTATATACTTAGTTAAGTGGATGAGGGTCAGGAATGGACAGGAAAAAGGAAGTCACTACCGAATCACCAATCATATGAAAAACAAACCAAAAAAACAACCCATAAAAATATATATTTAAATCAAGCTGTTGAACTGGGCTGTGTTTTCATACAAACGTTCTTTGTGGTCAGGTGTGGTTCAATGCCACCTCTTTGTTTTTGGAAGGGCATACACGTGCAATTCCCCCTCTGTCCACACGGGGCGCTGTTGGGAAAAGTTCCCTGAGAACTTTGTTCGAGTAAAAAAAAATACAAAACAAAAATGGGCGTGTCTGTTCCCTCGTCCTTTGCGCGTCCCTTCAGAAAGGTAAGGATATAGATTAAAGTCTGCCAGGTAAGATGATTCTGTGCAACTACAGCTTTGTGGAGATTGTTACAGCGCTGTTGGCTCGTTCGTGAACTTGCTGGCATCTGTATACACGCACTGTCCTTACCTGTCATTGACTCCGTGCGCGCTGTCACTGGGTTCATCTGGCTTGAGTAGAGCGTTTATTTTGTGTTGTTGTTTGTTGTTGACCCTCAGACGGCAGGACTGCTGCACACACCTGAGCCACCTCGCGCACCGCCGTGGACATGGAGGATTTTGGGGCTGGAGCGCTTTGGGCGCTCAAGATTTGGCTTTACCTCATAATCGGCCTCATTATGATTCCAGCCATGTTTGGCTTCTCCCTGGGCATCTCCGAGACCTATATGACCGTCCTGGTTAAAACTTTAGAGGTGCTGTGGGGCTGGTTGTTGTTGTTTGTTTGTTTGATGTTGTCTTTGTCTGTTGTTTTGTCTCGTGAAGCAGCTGTTAGACACAAATGTGCTCCTCTTCTGCAGTGGGCGACTCTGAAGATGCAGAAGGCGAAAGCAGATGAGCGGTTGCTTAAAATGTCCTCATCTAATGGTGAGTAGAATGAGAGGCGGTGCAGCATTGTGACAGACGGGGATTTTGACAACCACCTTATTGCGCAACGCTTAATTTCATCACATATGATATGGCATGTCTCAACCTGCTGCGGCGGAATTTTTAGATCAAGTAGGACTCACTGATGTTCCTGTGCGTTTTTCAACCACAGCAGGGTTCCTCCGTCACTCACCCTGTCTCTCCACAACTTTATATGCTCATTTATCACTCAGTGACTCACGATTGCTGTAGTTGCCCCAGTTATCTCTCAACTGCTGAAGTCCTTGTGTCATACAGGGTGTTTCTCTCTTCTTACACAATTAAAATGGACTGTGTCAGCAAATCTCTGCCGAGTCCAAAGTGTGCCAGGGTTTAATTTTGAGACGAAAGGCCGATGAGGCCGGGATACAGGTGTGATTTCTAAGCACAAATATGCTTTCATGACTTTTGTCGCTGCATGTTTCCACAAGGTTATCAGATGAACCCTTAACAATTCTGAGGTAGGTGAGCTGAACGGGCTGCGCAACTCCTGTTCTTTATTGCTGCTCTGAGAACAGCTAAGGGTCGAAGGTGAAAGGCGCAGAGAGGCGTGTCTCTGGCACTTTGCCCAGGTGAATCTTTTTCCAAGTGACGTTCTGTAATCAGGACCTCCAGGTCAGCGTGTTTGATTGTGCTTTAATCGGTGCGGTTTGAGTTTGTCCACAACGAAGCTTAATCTCTGACATCTCCGCAGGGAAAACTGAGGAAAACCTGGAGAGCAACAGTTCTTATCTCGAGCTTGATATCACCCCAGCATGCTGCAGTGATGTTTGTGTTGGGGACTAATGACACAAATGCACTAGACATCGTCCCACCTACATATTAAAATAAAAAGGGAACAGCATCTGTAATTCTCTTTAAAACATACACCGTAATTCCCGTCCACGATGGAACTTCGTCTTCCTCTATGTTACAGTTTGAGACACAGTTCTGCTCTGTTTGTGAATGATTTCTACCCTGTGTCTTAGTTCTAATCCAGAGGGAGAACGGTTCTATGGAGAAGGAGCTGGAAGAACTCAGACGCAGTCGGCCCAAACCACAAGACGGTGGTGATTTTACATTGAGCGACTGTTTCTACTTCACCCGTAGAGGAATTGAGAGTATAGTAGAGGACGAGGTACAGATGGACCCTCCTGTTAATACAGTTGGACAATTATAGTTTCTTAGCTTCCCACCCTCTTCTGCCTTGGTTCTTTCTTAGGTAACCCAGCGGTTCTCGTCAGAGGAGCTGGTCTCCTGGAACTTACTGACCCGGACCAACAACAACTTCCACTACATCAGCTTGAAGCTGACACTGGTGTACGGCCTCGGCGTCTTTGTGCGATACTGCATCCTCACACCGCTCAGGTACAAAACATCCCTACTTACTAACGCTAATTCCATTTTTAAACCACTCTGACTCCATATACATATACTTTAGATACAGAAATAAGAGGCGGTTGACTAAACGGATGGTAATTGGCTTTTCTAAAAGATCAGTAAAAGATTTGAATACATTTTTTCGTCCCTGATGAACCTGTTTTTGATTTGCATATCTAAATATTTACCTTCATTCACTTCCATCAGCAACATTTTTTACTCTCGGTAGGATGTTGCTGGCTTGCATTGGCCTCACCTGGTTGGTTTTCGGAACTACTGCGGTTGGATTCCTTCCAAACTCAAGGTGACCATATCAACATGTTCCGTAATATTTCCTGGTGGAATTTGGATTCCTTCACATGTGTGGCTGTGTGTGGTTGTGGTTTAGGGTAAAGTCGTGGCTCAGCGAATGGGTCCATGTGATGTGCTTCAGGATTTGTGCCCGTGGACTCTCCGCCACCATCCGCTATCACAACCCGTGAGTAAACTCCCTCCATGCTGGTCTGGAACAGATCCTGCACAGCTTCGCTTAACCCGCTTCACTTAACGCTGACAGGGAAAACAAGCCCAGAAAAGGAGGAATCTGTGTGGCCAATCACACCTCTCCTATCGACATTGTGATCCTCTGCAATGACGGAGGCTATGCTATGGTACAGATGCGACGTTTTACTGGAAATTCTCGTTTTACAAGCGGAACCACACTTTAACTTAAATGTGTTTGCAAGGTGGGTCAGGTTCATGGAGGATTGATGGGAATCATCCAGAGGGCAATGGTGAGGTCGTGTCCTCATGTCTGGTTTGAAAGAGCCGAAATGAAAGATCGCCACCTAGTGACCAAAAGGTGGGATTTCCTGTTCTTTTCCCAGATCCTTCTTTGCGTGTCGTCTTGCGGTTGCTCAGTTATTATGACGTGTTGACGTTTTCCAAGCAGACATTTAGACTTTGTTTGGCATTATTTTCTGCCATGGACTAGAAAGTTTAAAAAAAAAATGCAACTCAACATTATGTTCCAACAAAAAGAGAATTTCCTTGATTATATTTTGAATGCACTTTTGTGTAATTTAGTTTTTGAAATAGTTTATTTTACGAAGTTGTTCAAGTAATATCCAAGAAAGTGATCTCTGCCTCTCCTTCAGGCTGTTTTTTCTCCTTGTTGCCTACAGGTTGAAGGATCACGTGAATGACAAGACAAAGCTTCCAATATTAATATTTCCAGAGGGTAAGCGTGACGCAAGCTGGACTAACTCGTTAGTTTTATCCCAACTCTCTCCAATAAATAAGTCCACTGAGAGTTTTGCCCCGGAGCCGCTGCGCTGTGACACACGTCTGCTAACTTGTCCTCATCGAGCCTCTGGTCTTTTCTCAGGAACCTGCATCAACAACACATCGGTCATGATGTTCAAAAAGGGAAGTTTTGAAATTGGAGGCACCATATACCCAGTAGCCATGAAGGTCCTGCAGTTCCATCACACCTGGTTCACCTTTTCTTGTTCAGTTTTTCCTCAACATTTCAGTGTTTTTTTTATTTTTAGTATAACCCAAAGTTTGGAGATGCTTTCTGGAACAGCTCCAAGTATAGCATGGTCAGTTACCTGCTAAGGATGATGACCAGCTGGGCCATCGTGTGCGACGTGTGGTACATGCCCGCTATGCATCAGAAGGTGTGTATCATGCAGCTGCGCTTGTGAGCACGTGGGTTTGCTCATTAAACTAAGCACATGTCTTTTATTATTCCCAAATGGCAGGAGGAAGAAGATGCTATCCAGTTTGCCAACAGAGTCAAGTCAGCCATTGCTCATCAGGGAGGGCTGGTAGATCTGCAGTGGTGAGATGAATCAACTGCACATTCTTCTACTCAGGCTTATTTTTATTTACGTTTACACCTGGACACCATCCACAAACGTGTGGCATCTAATCAACAGCAGCTGACGTGCAGCAGTGTGAGATGGTCTCTGTCTCTCTCTCCAGGGACGGCGGTCTGAAGAGAGCCAAAGTTAAAGCGGCTTTTAAAGAGCAGCAGCAGAAACAGTACAGCAGCATGGTGGTGGGAGACGACAGCAACAGCAACAGTGACTGACGGCCCCCAACGATAAACATACTGCTTCTGGAGAATAGGTCCTGGAAGGAGTCTGCTCCCCTTTAATACCTTTTGGTTGGACTGCCATATGGACCCGACCCCAGCCTGAGATGTTGGCATGTTTGAAGGGAGGAGACTTACAGAAATCAAGATTACAAGACTGAACCTTTGTGGAAACAGAACTCTACGCTTTTTTGCTCCTAAGCTGCCATTTGAGGTGCTGCAAAAATCCTCCTGGAGGTGTAGTTGTATTTTTCGGATCATATTTTTAATAACAAAAGGAGATTCTTGGAGAAAGACATAGTGAGATTATTGGGTTTGGGTTTTCGTGCATGTTGGTGTGTTACACTGGAATGCAACACAGGTAAGCACCTTTAAATTAGTAACACAGTTTGAAATACGGTCACATCGACTGATATTAGTTCGTCAGCGGCCTCAGGAAGCATAAAGATGGCACTTTAATAACATGTGGCACAATCAAAGGAGAACACACAACGAGGACTTTCTATGTTTGTTCCCAGGGGATGTTTTGTCTGAGGTGGCATCTTCACATCTGGTGTTTTCTTCTGGAACCTCCTCTTTGGTCCCTTTTAAAAAAAAAAAAATTGGAATTGAGGGGGAAAGGTTTGACTCCTGGTGAATAATGACGCAGGGTGGAATCTGTTTTTTTGTCCTCACCATCTTTCCCCTCATCCTTGAGCCCTGTGCCGTCCTCTTCGCCCTGTTTACGAGAAAGATTGTGTCAACAGCACAGTGGCGTGATCAGAACCTGCCTCTCAGCTACGGTAATCAGCTGCCATGACAATATTTACCTGTGACACGATTCTGTTTTTCTTCATCTGTTCCTGGTACCTGCAGACGTGGACAATGTTTACATGTCAGGGGAGACAATCTCGTCTCCACTCGTGTATGATGAGCAGCCTGGGCTGTCCTTTAAAAGTGTCCTCCTGAGTTTTTGTGAAGCCGCCAGGAGAAAATGACTGATTCTGAACTAATAATATTCATGAGTCTGATTAGCGTTGTCAGAGCATTTGCGTCTCAAAGCAATAAAACTCAATAAAGCTGCTTGAACTGATGCGTGTCTCTAACAACCTGAGCCTATATACAGTGAAATGTAAAGACATCAAATAAAAAGGATGATGCAATAACAAAAACATACAACTCTTGTTCCATTTAAAGCTACTTTAAATGGTTGAATATTAGAGGTATCTATTCTGTGTCACATAAAGCCAATAACATTTATATTTGTGCTAAATTTAACATGGTTTTAGTTCAGATTTCTGACCCACCGCTGCAGATAGGAGTCATAGTTTCTGTTCACAGTTTTGCTTGTCCTCTTCAGTCCATCTGGCATCCATGTTGTGCTCGTATCTACTCCTGCATCTACTCTGCCTGCAGCTCCAGATGCAATGGGCATCTCTCAGTAGGAATACAGATTTCCCCAATTTAAGAACAGCCTGCTAACATTTGGACGCAACGCTGCTGCGGCAAGTGTGCTGGAGGCGTAAATGGCCTTCGCAGATCATTGCACATTGTTTTGTACTGGCTGTTTTGTTGTTGTGTCCATGGCAACAGTAGACTGAAAGAATAGAATGAAGCCCCGGTACTGAAATGTTTCAAATGACAAGTGTTAAACATGCAAGTAGAAAAGATTAAAACCAACCAGCAAGTAAATTAAAGAGAAACTCCAAATTCCACTGCAAAAATGCTTGAAGCATTAAAAATGTACATTGGAGTATCTTCTGTTATGCATTCATGATTCTATACACTCTTATTATAGACCCAAGTAAGTAAATGAATGTTTTTGCTTTATGTTTTAAATTTTCTTTCACCCTTTAATGATGTTATGGAAGTGTTAATGACAAAGCTGAAGTGTCGATCAGCCTTTCTGAGGTATCTTATGCCTGATAACAACGGTGTGTTGGTTCTCACATCCCCCTTTTGCTTTTTGACTATTTTATGCAGTGATAAAACTGTTATTTATACTGTGCAAGCGCTTGCTTTAGTTCTCAAAACCACACAAGTCTTTTTAATGGCAGCGGACAAAATGAGACTGGACAATTCTCCATTTTTTTGTATTTCTTCCCCCCATTTTGCTTCTCAATTTACAGTTCTGGTGTTTGTAACGAACAACTTTTAGTTGGCATATTTTGGTTCTCTGCTGTTTGTATAAATAGATTAAACCCAGTTACACACATTGGGTGGTTTTGCAAAACTCAGTAACATAAAAAGAAACGAGGCAGTTTTCATTTAACAGACGTGATAAATTAATGCAAAACTTCCACATTATTCCATCCGTCATTTATGTTTCTGCGTGATCAACTGATGCCACGATTGTTAGGATTCCTCCTTCTCGTCTCCATGCGTGATGATGTAGCAGAGGGACTTGTAGTCGATGTTGCCAGTCGGGTCGATGGGAGCGACAGCAAAGGCCTGATCCACCTACATGTTTCATAAACACAATCTTAAAAATGTTTGTTGTCCCTACGTTTTGAATTTGGACACCATTTGAACTAGAAATGACCAAACCTCTTCTGCTGTAAATTTATCTGCCTGGTTCATCAGCAATCGCCTAAATCTGGAAAGACAAGAAAAATGATTAATATAGAGAAGAAATGAAATGAAAGCTAATTAACAAAATTGATCGTACTCGTCCTTATTAACAAATCCAGTCCCGTTCGGGTCAAAAAGCTTGAAGGCAGCCAGAATGGTGTCTTCGGGGTCAGTGCCTGGAGAAAAGAAAATGTCAAGATAAGAATTCCTAACATTATAAAGAAGTGAAAGTGTTTGGAGGCTGTGGGACAGATGCTCACCGTTGAGCTTCTCCCCAAAAAGACTCAAAAACACAGTGAAGTTAATGGGACCCTTCCCTTCATTCAGCATCTCGTCCAGTTCTTCATCTTTGACGTTAAGTTTCCCTGAAAGGGGAACATCATCATCATCACCATCACCATCATCATCATCATCATCATCATCATCATCATCATCATAATCATCATCATCATCATCATCATCATCCAACCATCATCATTGTCATCTTACCCAGCTGTGCGTACGTCTCCTTCAAGTCCTGTTTTTTTATTACTCCGTCTCTGTCTTGGTCAATGCAGCCAAAAGCCTGTCAAGTAAAATAAAAGAATAATTCAAAAACCAAATCTAAAAAAATCAACATTTTTGACGACTTCTAGAGTGTCACGTGAAATAATATATAAAATAGAAAGCCTATTTATAGGTTTTAGCATTTTCCTCACTGAAACACCAAATTATTATCCTGTAAATAATTAAATATTGTTGCCTAGTTGTTTCCACCCAGACAGTTAATATACTAAACTAATATACATCAGTAAGTTTATTTTAGATTAATTTAAAACATACTACCACCAAGGTAGGTAGGTCGGTCGGTCGGTCGGGTCGGTCGGTCGGTCGGTCGGTCGGGTCGGTCGGTCGGTCGGTCGGTCGGTCGGTCGGTCGGTCGGTCGGTCGGTCGGTCGGTCGGTCGGTCGGTCGGTCGGTCGGTCGGTCGGTCGGTCGGTCGGTCGGTCTGTCTGTCTTTTACCTAAATAACTCACTAGGAACAGTAAATGAATTCAGAAAATGCCGATAATGGGCCAAGGACAGGCTGATTAAATTTAGGTGATGTTCCAGTTTCCGGAGGGACGTTGACCTTTGATCTTCAGAGGATTAAAGCCAAGGGGCTAATTGCTATGTAACTTTGTATTACTACTGCCTGTGGGGAAAATGACCTGCATGGCGGAGGTCGTAGTTCTCCCAGTGATGTTCAGAGGGGAAAAAACGTACCTCCTTGAACTCCTGGATCTGGGACTGCTCAAACATGGAAAAGACATTGGAGCAGGACTTCTGTCCTCTTTGTCTCTTATTTGAGGCCTTCTTACTTGCCTAAAATGAAATAAACACAGTCCACATCTTCCATGATTCAAAGCAAGATTCTAAACATCAGTAATTGATACTGGTGAACACCAGGCTTACCATGTCTGAGTGAGTGGACTCCCATCCGAGGAGTGACGCTGGGGTTGATTTTATGTACGGCCGGCCTTATCTGCTGGCCTCTGATAATAGCGTGCAGTGGGCAGCAGGCAGCCTTACATGGCCATGGAAGCCTGCTGTTGGTGGCCAAAGCTTCCTGATAAGAGGTGAAGGATTCCACTGGGTTGGAAAATAGAAATACAAGGAGCAGAAAAGAGAGGCGACAGGAGGAGGCGACCTCTGACGTGTCAGTCTCCCATCAAAATCTATTATTTTCCTAGACATATTATAGCTATTACATCTTAAGACTGTCTCCAAAGTTTATTTTAATTATGAGTATTTTATTTTATTTTTATTTGAATTCGAAAGAGGCATGAATTTATTTATTCTGAATGTACTTCCGTGTTTAAAATGAAGCTTGAGCAATTTGAAAGTTCAGTAAAAACAGGATTAAGAGTAATATGATTAATTGATAATTTATTTTGATGTGTACATCCTCTTTTTGACTGATAATGTAGAATTCTGTGTATTTTTGGATCCAAGAAGCAAAATATTTTTGAGAAATTATGCAGATATTTTCTTTTCATGCATGTAAGACCCCCCCACACACACACACACACACACACACACACACACACTGTTGGTCTATCCTCTTTTCTCTCTTGCTCTAAAATGTTTTAAAAATAAGAAAATATACTTAAAAACCTTAATTTTATTTTACATGAAGGGGACACAAAGGTGTTATTAAGAGTTATTAAAAAATAGTTATCTTGCTTTAAAATCTTTTCAATCTGAAAATGAGACCAATGACAATAATTCCAAGTATGTAGTTTAATTCGACTGAGCAGCATTATTTACATTTATGGTTACGACATCAAACATTTTAGAAACCCACACATGGCTAACACATATATGTGGTAAACATAAAATTAAAATATACAACACCAAAGATATATTTTATGGCTCACAACTAAAATAACACACAACAAATAAATTATACGTCATAGTTTACAACAGAATTTACATAAATGGTTGTATGTGTTATCACTGATAACTTATTGGCAACTTTTGAAGTCCATAAACATTTAAACCTGTTACAAGACTGTCTAAAACTAGCAAATACAGACTATAATACAAGTTCTGTCCTGTACAACTTGTAGAGCCTTTACGAGGTCACGGCTGCTGACTATCATCTGCCTCGGTTTTGGAGCCCTCTGGCTGGTTTCCCTGCAGCTTCTCCGCCCGTGACTGCATCAACATGCACGCGGCCATCTTGCAGGCAACAGCAGAGATGAGAGCGGCTCCGCGGCCACTCCCCTCCTCTGACTGCAGGAAGGTGATCTCACAGCGGGGCGTCAGGTCCCTGACTATTTTGTGGAACCTGTCACGGAAACTGAGACACGGTGGCGACGCGTGTCAGTGACAAGTTGAACAATTCTCAGTTCAAATCAAAACATGACACCAGAATATGGAAAATATCAAACGTCCGGGTGTTCCTCACCACGGGTGGAGCTTGTAGACGGAGCCATCGACCCCCACCGTGATCACCAGGGCCTCCTGGCTGCGCCGCTCTCGCATCCTGTTGATGACACCGGCGAGTCCTGCGCCGCACATATGAGCGGCGCGCGTGGAAACACTCTCACAGACCAGATGGACAATGTCGCAGTCCAGTTCTGAGGGCAGAACGCCCAGGGAGGTCAAGATATTGTAGATCTGCTTCCTGTCCCCAGTGTCACTAAAAACCAAAGAAGAAAAAGATGATTTCATCCTATTGTGACAACTTTAGCTCTGAACAGGAAGTTGTCTCAACGCAGCCGTACTGGTGCTCACCTTTCCACCTGAGAGACGAAGCGTGTGTCAAAGCTTCCACGTGTCTTCAGAATCTCAGAGGGCTCTCCATTAAACAGCAGGTTTTCATTCACCAGCTTCATCAGAACCAGTCTGACCAGCTCGCCCATGTACTTCCCGCTGATCAGCTTCTCGTAACTACATGAGACAAATAAGAGAGAATAAAAACGTACGTGAGCAAGGAGATGGAAGATGATTTTATAAAGAGCTGAGGGAGGGCAGGGAGCCTGAGCCGGTGCCCGTGCCCCATGATGGAGATGCCAACGTCAGTGCTAAAGTGGGTGAATACAGATAGTAAAAGGCAAACAGTCATTAAGCCAGACACTGTGGCAAAGCACGGTTTGGGAGATCATTAATCTGACACCCTCGCTCTCCACTGACGCATGAGGGCACGTGCCATTGTCAGGTGCCCTCAGAAAAAACAACATGTCTCTCAGCAACAGCACATGCGCATCAGGTGAGGGCCAGTAAGGACGGACACCTGGTGAGCCTCCCAGACTTACAGCTGATGTCCGGGGTTAATCGACGTCTCGTCCACCACCCTGTCGTACTCCAGTCTGAAGTCCTCCAGCTCTCCATTGTCCCCGAATGCCCCCCACTCTGTGTTCACACACATGCGGCCCTCCTCGCCTTCCACCAGTTCCACAGTCCTCATCTCCTCCATGTAACACACGTTACAGCCGGTGCCTGGCAATGGTTAAAATAGAGATGTGTTGAGTACCCGCGTCTCAACGTCCCGCTGACGCATTTCTGCACGTGTGTTTGCTCACCGACGATCATGCCCACTTCACAGCTGCGGTCCTCGTAATAGCAGGAAATCATGGTGGCCACGGTGTCATTCACCATGGCAACCACATCCATCTCAAAGTCCTGGGGGACAGAGTAGAACCGGCGCATCAGCACAAACTAATATTTGATGCTTTGATAAATGAATCGTTGCACTAAAAACTCACCCCACGTCTCTTGATGGCATCCCTGAGTAAACCGACAACATTGTTCCCCTCCGCCCCGGACGCTTTGAAGCCTTTGGTCCAGTTAATCAGGATTCCCTGGATGGACAAAAGGGAGACTTTTGGACCTACTTCTCACAGACGGTGGCGGATCTCCCCGTCACCACACCCTACCTTGTCGATGTCCTCGTGTCGCACGGGGAAAGAGAAGGTGAAACCCAGAGGAAGCTTCTTGTGCTTCATGTGATAATGGTCCAAAAAGTGGGACATGCACTCTGCGATGTAGTCGAAGAGCTACAGAGGAAGCAGATGAGATACGATGTGAAGAGACCACAAAACCCAAAGACACTTCTGTTCTGACTCTCCCCATATGTTTTTTTACTTGTCTTTAACTACAAGAAGAAACAGATGAGGCAGAAATAAAAATACATTTTCATCGGGTAAATTTGCAAACTACATTTTTTTGTAATCATTCAAAATATCATTAAGCGCTCCCGAACCATTTCAGCAGTGCCCGTCATGGCGTCTTCGGGGATGGAGTACATCTGCTTCTTGGTCAGCACCTTCCAACTCCCCTCCTCATCTTCACCCACCTTCACCAGCATCACGCGGAAGTTGGTGCCCCCCAGATCCAAAGCCAAGAAGTCGCCCACCTCTGTCAAAACACACACACGGAGCTCGGGCTGAGCGGACGTCTTACAGTCACGACTTTCTGCCGATACTGAACAAAAGAGCACCCACCTGATCCTTCAGGGGTGGAACAGACGTACGTCGGCAGCATTTTCACGCTGGCTTCCTCGTGCGTGTCTAAATGCAGGCCCCTCTCCATTTCATGCTGCATCCTCTTCATCACTTCGCTGAGGTCTTTTTTGTCCAGCTTGAACACTGACAGGATCTGCTCTACCTGCAGGGAGACGGGAGGGTCAAAAAAATGATATCATGTGGAAAAAAAAGTAATAACGATAGAAGTTTGGATACCAAGAATGTTACGGTGACAAACGCTTAACTAAAGTATGCAAGTTTTATGGTACTTTACTACAGTTCATGCATTCATGCACCAGGCTGAACAATTATTTACAATCTAAATGCGGGCGCATATAAAGTTAATTAAATCAGTCTTTTATGCAAATTCATATTTTATTCAGCTTGTTAATTAAATCCAATCCCATTGATTTTTAATCTGTAACTGTTCCTAACCCAAGCACCTGCTACTATATTTTATGTTAGCACATCCCTCCAATGTGCTGTTTTTTTTTGTCATTTTAAAGTTAATTTTTATGTTAGTTTTACTAGTTCTAAAGATATACATTTGCTTTTTTTATATATGATAAGAATTTAAAAGGCTGTGAAAACCAAAATCAACAATAAAAGCACAAAAACAAGACTTTAGGGAAACAGCAAGACAGATGTAAAAGAAACTTGAAAACATGAATCAGGTCACTCCTTCACATTTACAACAATGAGCCATTAGAACAGATTAGAAACAAACACAGTAACCATGTTTATTTATCTGAAAAGCTGCTCCCTGCCCAACCTTACCTGGAGGATTCTGTCCACCTCAGAAATGTACGCAGGCATCATCACCATCTGGTCGCTATGAGAGCTGACACACGGCATCTTCAGACGTTGCTTTGCAAAGGGATTCTAGGTGTGTGTTGAGGGTGTGTGCAGTCAGTGATGTGCGTGTACCACCGACCGAGAAGCTCAGCTGTTATATGCTCAGCCGAAGTGGGCTGGATTGACCCCAAAACTCACCCTGGCGTGATATCACCCCAGCAGGCACGTATGTGTTTACACACACACACACACACACACACACACACGCATACACACACACACACACACACACACACACACACAATCAGAGACAAAAGTTTTTAAGAAGTGAATTCAGCTTTTTGTTTTGCTGATATCGGCATATAATTGATCATTTATTTATTTTTCCCAATGTTAAATATGTATATACAGTATAAATATGTATTTTTTATATATAATATATAGTTATTAATTTGCAACTTCTAATTACATCCACAATTTACCTATAGTAAAATGTCATTTTTGGAATGAATGAATGGAATGAATCATTTAACCAAATATGTATGATTAATTACCATACAATCAATATTACTACAGATTTTGAATATAATTAAGCTTTAGTTTATCTCTGTAACTAAACTTTTTAGATCAGTGGACTCCTGGAACAAAAGAAAAAGTTTGGGATTATTACGTATTTGTCTCCTTATCTGTAAAAGTTCAGGGCAATTACATCGATAGACATTTATTTTTCTTAATTCCTGTGAGTGTGATTAAAAAATATATGGAACAAGTTGGTATTCTTGGGGTTTATTGGCCATTAAAAGACATTTTAAAACCATATTGACTGAACAAATCCCCCTGTGAGTGTGCATGTTTCCTCCATGTGCCAGCCGGTTCTCTCTGGGTACACAGAGTACCGGCATCTCTGATGGGAAAGGCCAGAAATATTGCAAAAGTCTTACGCAAAATTGTAAAAATAGACACTGGTCTAAAATTAGCAACATGGGCCAATGAATGACCTCAAAGTCTTACAATATTCTGCACAGAGGTGAAGGTCTCTCATGCTTATCAGCTGCTAAAGTTTACCTGAGCAGAGGTCAGAGCTAAAGAAAAGCTCTGATCTATAAAGGGTGATGTTGACCCTCTCTCCAGCAGCCATCGTAACCTTAGAATGACTTTTCTTACTTAATAGAACATTTACTGTCCCTCTTTATTCTGATTTTTTAAGTATTGGATGTTTCTTGTGAGTTTTAATGATATAAAACAAACTGAAAGTCTCACTCTACTTTACACTAGCTTATTATTTAAATAAAATAAGGACTCCACTGACCCCATGATAAACTATTAAATACAATAACATCAAAAGTCTATAGAATTTTACTTTATATTAGACATTAAATTAAAACTTTAAAAAGAAAACATGTGAATGTGCAGGCAGGCAGGCAGGCAGGCAGGCAGACAGGCAGGCAGGCAGGCAGGCAGGCAGGCAGGCAGGCAGGCAGACAGACAGACAGACAGACAGACAGACAGACAGACAGACAGACAGATAGATAGATAGATAGATAGATAGATAGATAGATAGATAGATAGATAGATAGATAGATAGATAGATAGATAGATAGAGCGACTCACCTTATCCATATCAAATAATCTCCCGATCCTTCATGTGAGTTTCACCTGTTTTTCCTGGAATTTCCCACGCTTCTGTTCTCACTCCCTCAAGTGTTCCCAAGTGATGATTTACATATTCACTCAGTTTCAGGAAGACACCCTAAGACTATCTCATTCTCCCACAGATTGTGATACTAGGGTTTTATCCTGACTCCATTGTGTGTTTGTCTAAATTCTTCCTGTATCTGGTCCAGTTAAACTCCTGGCAGGTACATCAGAGGCGCCTTCTTCAGTCCATTAAAAACAAATCTTAGTAATAATCAACTAAATTTCAGACAGGAAAGTCTTGAGGAAACATCCAGTTTGGAGCTGGTCTTGGCACTGGTCCTGTTCCTTCAATATTTTAACTCAACCAAGTTCCAGGAAAGACAAACCACGTTCCCCAGATAGATCTAAAAGCTTAGTGGTTTCCATGGCAAAAAGATTTCAATGTGTTGCCTTGGAAATGAATTACAGCCACATGGAAAACACTCAGCACTGAGTTAAGTGAGCAGGTGGAAATTGTTTAATGGAGCAAAATTACCAGGAAAACATAAATGAGGGTTCCATGTTTTTGTCAGAGAGAAAACTTAATTTATGATGCCTTTACTTTAGGTACTACTAATTATAAAAAATATAAAGGATTGAGAAAGTGGTTTTACAGTTTTTATGTCGAGTTAATATTTATACCAGAACATCACGTTATTTTGCTTTGATCATGTATGACTACGAGTAACGAGTGGAGTCAGTGAAACAGTAATAGATCCCACCTTCAATCTCGCCGCAAGCTTACTGCTCACTAAAAAAAAACACTAAAGCGTTATTTTTTACTTTTATAAATGTCTGACATATTTCTTAGCAGTTGTGTCCATAAGTGTTGAGATTCATTTAAGCCAACCTTTTAAAGCAATACGTAAAACGGCGACACCTGCTGGCCGTCGCTACAATTGAAAGGTGAGGGAAGAACTTCTCCGGTATAAACCTCTGAATGTGCTACAGAATGTGACCATTTTGATTTCATTGTAAACGTGAGGAGAGATTGGGCCACATGTATGATAAATAAAGACAACAGGCGATGAAGGGTGAGGGCGGTACGGCTTTAATCTCCTGAACGTGGGTCTTCCTTTGAAAAACTGAACAGAGAGAGGACACGTCTGATGCCCTCCAGCCATCGAGACAGTCTCAGAGGCACAAGACAAATATGGGACCAGTCCTGTTCATTTTTACAATAGCAGGGCTTCAAATCAAGCATTAAACGTTACCTGACTGAGAGGGGATGCGACACTTCCAATGCTGGATGAGGATTTATTTTTAAAAAGGGCAGCTGAACACTCATCACTTCCAAGACTGGTCCACAATTTCAGCATTAATTTGGAAAGAGGGGATAAGGGAGACATTCTAGGGCAGAGAGGAGATGCAAACGGGCACAGTGAGGTAAACTAAAGGAAATAAGGACACTGGATAAGGCTAGAAAAGATGTGCCCCGATGAAAACCTCTTCAACTTGAACCACGGGCAGTAGGCACATACTCTTCCTAGCTTACGTTTGTCTGAGCACCTCAGTGTCACAAAAGGGCTCAAAATATATAGATTCTGGTTCAAATATTTATGAAAGCTTAATGATGTAGGTCCTCCTATACAAATATATAATCGTGCCACAATACCAAAAAAAAAAGGATATGCGGCTGCAGCTTTAAGGTTTTCTCACATGTTAAATACCTCTTTAAAACAAATATTTTCTGACTGCAGTTATCAGAGTCTTTTAGTGTTTACATTAATTACATACACTGTATAATCAAACACATCCTATAATCTCCATTCACAGGCTCACCAGTGGAAAAGGCTGTACTTCAGTCACCTCTGGGTTTAAAGGGTTAAACCCCCCCCCCCTTAAAAACATACAACTGTTTGCTAATAGGAGCACTGTGTAACTCTGTTCCAGTACACCTTCGTGTGTTTACTTCTGCACATCTTCATGGTCCTGACAACTGAACCAAAACAATAAGCAAACCACTTCTGGAAAACTTTCTCTCTTATGTACACGACCAAAAAAAAAAAAGAAAGGGTATCAAAATAAAACTTAACAGCAGTAAAAATGTACAGGATTATTTACAAAGTTACAGGAGGATATCATCATCATCCTCATCATCAGTTGACCTGACAGTAGTGCTGGGTCTGTTTTAGCAGAATTTCGATGGTGAATTCATGTTTAATAGCAATTAAATTAAGCATTATTAAAAGCAAACCCGAGTCAAACGCCCTGTGAGAGCGATGCAGCCAATTATGAGACATTTCTTTTAACATTTTAAAATTTTTAGTTGGGGTTGCTGCAGTAAAATTTGAGTGCCAATACCCAGCCCTACCTGCTAGTCTAGACAAATTTAAATCAGGGACAATGGAGTGCAAAAGAGAGTGCGGGTTAAAGTGGCCGAATGCTCTTCTGTCGGGGACGCTGGACTCATCCCCACTCTGGTCCAGGCTCCGGGCCCCTGTCACACACCATTGGCACTCATCTTACTCTTCTGGGAAACCTCCGTTGCTGCTTTAGCCTGCCAAAGCAAAGGGGTGTTGGAATTTAACACCATGTTAGCCTCTAAAAGTGCATCAATCAGCGCTTCAGAGGGGAATCTTAGCATGAACATGCTTATTTGGGGGGATTTATTTTTGGAATATTTAGCTCCATCCATATTCAATTTATGGATTACAAACTGAACACACTTTATTTTAAACAGCTTAAGTGTTTAAAAACTTTCTATAAATACAGCTTGTGACTGTGCTGCAATACTATATTTACCTACAACTATTATTAAAGTAACCTGAAGCAGGTGTTAACATTACCAATGGTCCTAGAGCCCACATGATGAACATGACTCTTCTGAAATATGGAACTCTGGAAACTCGATACAGTTTCATCAGTCACCAACCCAAAAGTTTTAAAACTCAAGAATAACAAAGGGGTGAAAGCAATAATCTGGCTCAGACCAATCAGGCGACACTTCCTCTGCTGTTTTCACGTTCTACCAGAGTAGCAGCAGAGTCGGCTCAACTGGGGAACCTTCAGAAGCATCGAACCTCAGAGGCTTCCTCAGGGGAAAGGGATGCTCACCTGAAGGACTTCAGCAGGAGTCAAAGGTTTGTCTGACACCAGAGGAGCCGTGTCCCTCATCTCCTCTCCCTACAAGACAAATCGGCATTAACTAATCGCCATCAGTGCAGTTCATCTTATTCTCTCGTGTTCCGCGATGCACGGACCGGTCGGTCTTTGATGATGAGAGCGGGGTCCGCCAACGTGTCCGTGCTGACCGAGGACTGGGTTGTTCCCGCGTTGTCCACGGGAGGAGAAGCCGCTTTCTACAAATGACAGCAACACCTAAAAATCACTGCTCTTTTCACCACAGCAGCTTGAATAATCAGTGAAAATATCAGAAAGCAGCAAATATCAGTGACACAAATGAGCTCAGGACTCTCTCCAACCTACGACTCTGATTATTCAGGGGAGTAATGCTGAAATACACCGTAATGGCTCATACCTCCACTTTCGGAACGGGCGGGATGATGGGGGCTTTGGGCTTAATGTCAGTCAGATACATGGCTCTGGAGAGCAGCAGCAGTGACGGAGGAACGTTCTCCTTCAGGTGCAGGTCCAGCCACTGTCAGTGGGACATTGTTTGCACAATGCATATTACTACGTTTTCCCCCAATTTATTTTGTTCAAAAGGAAACAACTGCTTGAATGCCGTCGTTAAAGACTAAATCTCGTCAGGACTGTGCTCACCTGCTGCATCTGCAGACGGAGCTGATCGGTGGTGAGACCCAGAGATCTCATCCCCCGAGTTCGACACGCAGCCTGTAGCTCTGACACGCTCATAGCTGCCACCCCCTCAGCTGCAATCATCTGTGATATGTTCCAGAGACAGTGAAGGCAACTTTAAAAAGGGTCTGCAGTGGGTCTGCAGCGTCCTTTAAAACCACCATCTCACCTCATCGTCTGACTTGATGGTTCTCAGTTTCATCATCAGCTGAAAACGGAGCAGGTTGTTGGTGCCGATGGGCTGCAGCTCCAACAGTTTACAGAGAGCCACCAGCTGGGGGCGCTCCAGGTGCTCCAGCGTCAGCTCGTCCTCAAACAACTTGGAGAATCGTACGATGTCTTTAGTTGTGGGCTGCTCGCCTGTACCCCGTACCTGGCAGAGACACATAACAGCACATCTGAAAACACTGAGGGCAGGATCAGACTTTCAACCCCCCCCCCCCCCACAAAACCACCACTAAACGGAATTTCACCGTTTGCTCACTACCTCGCCAACAAGCAATATGGCGAGCTGAAACTTACCCTCTGAACGAACGTGGAGAATCTCTGGGTTTCGTCCTCCGTCTGAGCTTTGGCTTTATTCCTCCGAGCCATCTCAGCGATGGTCTCTTGGAGGAACTTGGCGAGCTCCAGTTTAGCCGCCAGACCCTTCTTCTGTTTCTCCTCCTGCAAGAGATGAATAAAGATATATACGTTATACAGGTTTTTATTCAGGAAAGTTCCATGGTAAATAGAACTGAAGAAAGGATTTTTTGGGTCGTAACAGAGATAAAAACAGTTTCACAATAAGATAGTGCCTGGTAAAGTGAGCAGCTGGATATTTAAAACACACCCGTGTGTATTTTATATTTGGAGTTGTAATATTAGACCTCTAAAGTCCCTGGTCATAGAGCACAGGACTGACAACCATATCTGTCAAATTACATCATCAAAATAAGTCTGACACAAAATTGTTCAGGCAGCTGTGCACACGTGTGTGTGTGTGTGTGTGTGTGTGTGTGTGTGTGTGTGTACGTGCCTTTTTCGACTCCGTCTCAAAGGTGGAAGGCAACATCTCTGGGAAGAGCTTGAGGAAGACTGGGAGAAGGAACTCCATGAACGGAACAATGAGGAAGACCATGAAGGGCACCAGGCGGAACAGGTCAGCGCAGGTCCTCATCAGCTACAAACAGAAACAAACGCTGACTTAGATAACCAGTTATATCTTTAGCACTCTCCAAAAATAACCCAGTCTGGCTTTTCTCCCTGATAAAGACTTCTCTGGTTTTCCAGGCATTCACACCTAATTGCTGATGTTTGTTTTATGAGGTCTGAGATCACCTATAGAATGTTATGGCTGCCATCTTATCAGCTCCTTTAGCATTTATCTATATTTGAGCAGACAGTAGTGATCTCTAAATTCTTTCTTCTGTCAGCGGTCACATGACGATGTTCCACGTCTCCATGGCAGCCATATATTATCAGGCCATAACATTGTCTCCAGTGTATCTGACAGATAAGGTCTCATGATTGAGGTCATACGCATCATCAACGCTCAGAGTTGGTCTAAGGTCACAAAAGCACTAAAAACTGTTGCAATTGTACTAGTATGATTACAACTGGCTGCATATTTCCAAGAGTTTCTTTTATAGGTTTCAGTCTGACAGCAGGTGTCACCATCCAGTAGTCAAAATGGATTTGGTTTGTCTCTGGTGGGGCTCCAGAACTGTGTTCCTTGTATCCCAAAGGCCATGTCAAACCCTTACTCAGGGTGCAGTGAACACTACAACATGATGATGACATGCCCATGCTCTGGCCTAGCAGGGCCTGAAGCACCGTACGTCCAGATACTCCAGGAGGACAAAGAACCCAACCCAGTTAACAGGAGGACTAAAGGATCTTAAGCTACCATTGTCTCGATGTCAAAAACCATCCAACACCAATCTGCCTACGGAACAAACACGTTGCCCCAAGGCCAGTAGAAGACAAACAGGGAACAACCAAACATTTGAAGAAGCCACTCAAAATGAGCTACCAGACAAATAAACTCTCACCCTTCTCCTCTCCCGGCGCGTTAGCAGTTGTCCGTGCAGCAGCCTCCACACCATCCTGCCTGCGATCTTGATGTCAATACCAAGTAGCCGGAAGCCGTTGTAATAATGCTTCAGCTCATCAACAACTCTCTGATACAGAGGCTTTTTTACAACCGCCCTCTCCTTCACAGGAGGAACAGCGGCCGCTGTGCTGGTGGTGGATGCCGGGGCGGGAGGTTCCGACTGGGGTGGATCAGCCACAGAGTCATTTTTCACCCCCAGGGTAGAATCCTGGGTATCTGGTGGAGGGGTCTTACTATCTTCTTTAATATTTTGAAACCAAACACCTGAGTTGTGTAGACAGCGGGCGAGCAGGGCGGAGTTGTGGCCGTGGCCGACGCTGTGGCCCCGGTAAGTGTGGGGATAGCCATGGCGGGGGTGCCTGCGCACAAGTGAGGGCGAGATGTGTCGGGGGGGGTCTATGTGGAGATAAGCTTTAGAAGGCAGAGAGCAGCAGTTGTGCCTCTTGGACAACAGATGCGATCCCCTGCAGAATGAAAGAAGATAAACTTAGGGAAACAAGTAACGCATAAAACGTGAGGACGTGCAGATATTTTTTAACATGATGCTGAAATGTATTCTGGCTTTAGTTGTCAAGTACTGAACCTACAAAATAGGGCCAAGGAAAATTGGAAAGGCTTGAAAATGACGATTCTGCCATCTAATGACATGATCCCTCAATTACATGAAGCAGCGATCCCAAATTGCCTTTTGCTCAATAACAACACCGTGTTATCATGAAGGTAACACCCTTACCTTGATCTCGTCACTGCGAGGAGCACCTGGTGACTGAAGACAGCCATTGCAGGACCAGATGGGAGCTTTCTGGAGAAGCAGAGGGAAGGAAGCCGGTCAGGTGTCGGGTTACAGTTCGCTCCTTTGGCGGTGGAAAAGTACAACTCGAGGAACAGTCGCTAGTTGTATTTGTGTCGAATAAACGCTTGCCAACTTGGTGGAAATTGAAAGACCACAACAATGTGTAGAAGCGCGCACCATGACAGTCATCTATTATGCAACACTTAAGTAAGCTGAGATAGCATGACACATACCGGACACGTGACAAATGAAGAGTTTTCTCATTACGATTAATCCTAATTACTCTAAATCTGGAACCTATTTGATTCACACATAGGTGCACTTAATGTACACTGTTTAGCGTTAGTGACAAGTATGTAATACTGTATAAAGCTGAAGGGTCGTCATTGGAATCAATGCAATCCATTGCAAGTGTGTAAAAAGTCACGGTATGACAAATCCTAATGTTGATTTACACAAAAGAGGGGGGAAATTACGAATACAGAAGCGGATACGTGCTGCTGTTTGGGTATAGGCGGTATTTTTAGCCGCTAGCACTGGGCTAGCAACCCCACCACAACTAGCCCATCCGGGCAAACGCTAGCATGCTATCAGCTAAGCTAGCTAATGAAATGGCAGTTACTGGATGACGAGCTCACCAACCTCCTGCGTCAATGGCGGCGCTGTGGTAGCCGATGCTAAAAGACTTGTCCGTGATCCGTAAATGAAATAATCCATCCACGACAATCTACCGAGGTAATGTGGCGAGAAGAAACCGACTCTTCCTGAAGTGCCAAAAGCATCTATGATGTTTTTTGTTGTTCTGCGGCTCAGCTACGGCTACAACGAGCGCAGTGGTCGCGAGCGCAGCTGCACTGTTAAGGTCAAACCGTACGTGTGTCACTGTTGTGGACGTCTCCGCCAAAGATCGTATGTTGTGAATGACCGCTTACTCAGGTTAGTTTTGAATTTACCCAAACCCACCATTATTTCCACATCAAAGCTCGTACCAGATATGCAACCCCGGTCATCACATTTAAAATGCGAGGTGTAAAAAAATAACTTGCTATGCTGAACACCAAACCCAGAGATTTCCCAAATTGTGTTGCCCCGTTTAGTGCATCACAATCACTGACATCCATAAGGTTATAACCAACCATCAGATGAACTAAACTATAAATTATCCCGCGTGAAAGGTCCAGATACAGAATTCCAAAGTGTTGAACTGTCTCTAACAGGTTTGGATTTGATCATTATGTTGCATAGTTGTTTTATGCGGAACAACAACAATAAACAGCCAAAGGGATCGCGCCGGGAAACAGTGCGAGAGTGAGAGGTCGCGTCCTGGTGTTTCAGGCTTCGTGGTGCAGATATGGCGAGGAGGCGTGGCGAAGCCCATCAGGGCGGATTAAGCGTCGCTACCGCATCTGTGCCCTGTTGTGGTCGGGTGGGATTTTACTGTTAAAGTTTCTTCTTTTCCAGCGCTTAACAACAGTCCCCAAAAAGCACCTTGATGACGTCAATAAAAAAAATGATGCGTTTGTGTTATAAATACTCATCCTCTTTTTTTTTTTTTTTTTAAGATAGACGGATTTCCTCTTTCAATTCTCCGTAGGTGTGACTTTCATTCCGGGCAGATGTGTTTTTTTTTGTGCGTGTGTGTGTGTGCTTTTGAGTTTATTCTTCGTTTTACTCTTGGTTGTAATGAGTTATCTCCAAACAGCAAAATCGGAGCTGACATTACACACCCTCGGTAACCCCTCGGGTCCGGATCTTGTTATTCTTTCTCCGGGCTGGAGACGGAGCGGGCCTGGCCGGGAGAAGAGGCGCTTTTTGGGAGCGGAGAAAGAATGAGCTAGAGTTTATTATCAAGACCACTGCACACCGGAGGGGGGGAGAATCCAACGGATCTGTCTCCAGCGGGGTTTTCACTAAGTGCTCCAGCCCCTACATTGAGGAAGAGCCAAGCTTTGGGATTGGGCAGCGACCAGTACCGTAACACCTCCTCCTCCTCCTCTCTGTTGAGAATTGCGTTAAACCGAAAAAAGAAAAGGCCTGCGTTTTTATCACTATCGCAGTAAAAAAAAATAATATTTTTTTTCTTATAGTTTATACGAGGAAACGTTGCTGGCTGGTGTATGTGTTTAGAATGGGACACGCTGAAGGTATTGACATCTTTTATTCCCCTGCATCTTTCGACTCGGCTTAAAAAAAAAATCTGTGCTGCTTCCTTTGCTGGTTCTTTAGCGCTCAGCGTGTTTTCCACCGCTGCCGCCGCTGTTTAATGCCTGTTGTTGCCGTTTCCGGACGGGGCCCTTTCCCCACTATTAATAGCTTCTTTTCAGGAGTATTTCTCACTTAACACTCAGTGATGGGGGTAAAAACCAAGCCAGACAATTTGATTTAAAGGGGCAAAGGCAGCCATATTGGTAATGGAATGTTAGCCTAGCCAACATTAGCTAGCTCCCTCTTTCATCTTGTTCCATGTGTGATGCACTTTGCAGTACAGCAATAAAACGCGAATCATTTACTCAAGTGTGTCCAAAAAAAGGGAGTTAATGTCCCCACGCATGATTTGTTTTACAGACATTACAAACGATTCGGCTCCATTGAAAGAGAGTTCCTTTGATGGCAGGTAGCTTTGAGCTAACACCGTCGAAAGCTCAAAGATCATAGAGTGAAACACTTTAGTCGACGCAGTTAGGTTAAATCATAACCATGCATCGCCAAATAAGCACTCGCCTTTATTCCAAGTGAGCCAAATCTCCCCCAAATAGTATCACATGTCGCCGTATGTAGCAACTGACCCCTGAGTGACACCATATGGATGTTTACATCACCGTTATCAACCTTTGAAAATAGCTGAGAGAGCAAATCTGCTCTCTGATAAGGCTCCAATGTGAGCACGAAAGCCTCAACCTTTGACATGTGATATTAGTAGCTGCATAAGTGGTTTAGATTGTAGACGCTGCAAACTTTTCTTTGTGACAGTTGCGTGTCTCTTGTCTCTAGAAGAATTACATCAGAATGATCCGTGCGTGTGATTTGGGTGTAAAACTATTATCTGGATGCTTGAAAGCCCCCAGTCCAAAACACGTATTGCAGAATATTGGGTGATCATGCATCCGTCTGTCTACGTATTCTTAAATAATCATTCAGATGTATGTCACCTTTTACTACTGCAGATTGATGTTGTTTCCAAAGTCTAAATAGTCTCATTACTATTAATCTATCATTTTTACTGGTTTCGCTTAAGTTTTTGAGGTGGTTTCTGTGACGACACTTAATCTACCATTTGTTGCAGTGTATGTGGATGTGACGTCGGGTTCAAGCCAGGCATCGACTGCGTGTTTTCAGGATGTCTCATATTTTAACAATCATAAAACCCTCCAACTGGCATTTACTTTGTTTGTCACACATGCAAATTTGTTGGCAAATAAGCTCCTCTGAAGCACATTATTGGATAATTCCGACAGTACTGTTGTTAAGGGACCATTTTAACAGTTTGAATGCCTCAACAGGCTGCCTCTTGGACTCAAACCAGTGACAATCCACTGAGGTGTCTTGATTTACGTGTGTCTTTACTATTAGCCACCACAGAGCAACTTGTAAACAAAGTAGTATTTTCATAATTAGAAGCTGTGCAATTTAGGAGTATTTAAAGCATTACAAGACAGAGAAATATGCACTCGACCTGAAAATTAATAGATGCATGCCGAGAATGGCAGGAACCAGAGGATCAACCCCAGCTTTAATTTAATAATAAAGTGACATCGTTGTTGGTAACATCTCTTTTGGTTGTGTGTATTTGTGCCAACAGGTCCAGTCAAAGAAAAAGACAATTAAGGATGCAGGAGCCCAACAATGGATTTCTCCTTTTCTTTCATGCAAGGGATCATGGGAAATACAATTCAGCAACCCCCTCAACTCATTGACTCAGCCAACATCAGACAGGAAGGCACCTGTGACACCGGCAGTGACCCGGGTGAGGATGGTGGACCCTCATATGATGCTGCCCTGGACTCAGAGTTTTCCTACCCTCCATCGGCCTCAGAGGACATGTCGCAGGTCTCGAACGGCTACCCGCCAGGTCTGGGCTTGTATGAGCCACAGGCCAAATTCTCCATGTACTCACAGTTCCCCAACGGCTCAGCTAACGGCTACGGGGCAATTCGAAGCTATGGAGAGCACGGTCTCCTGCCAGGGGAAGGGACCGTCCTGAGAGGGCCCGGCCTTCAGGAGAGACCGCTGTCCCCTGTCTCCCCCCCTTTGTCCACGCATCACCCACACCTCCATCATCACCACCACCATCATGCACACCACTACCACTCAAACCAACCTCATATACAAACCCATCCGCACACACAGAGCCCTCCACCGCCGCCCTCCCAGCACCACTTGTCCCAGACGCCTCACATCATGACCCATACCCTCCCCCATCCTCCCCCGTTACACCTGCCTTCCTCTAGTCCTCCTCCCTCACTTGTGGACAGTACCCCCTCCTCCCAACCTTCACATGCACCGTCCAACACCTCGGGTGGGGTACTAAAGAAAACCAGTTCCCCAGAGATCAAGCTGAAAATTATAAAGACTTATCAAAATGGAAAAGAGCTGTTTGAATCTGCGCTGTGCGGAGACCTTCTCGAAGAGCTACAGGTATTGCGTTCACGTCTGTCTTCGGAATATGAAGTGCATGCACGGTTATTCATCTTTTCATTTAATAATTGGCATTCACGTGGGTCTATTTGTCTTGTGTCTTCAGGAGTCTCAGAAGAAGGAAGCTTCTCAGACACAGCGCAGACATGAGCGGAAGAAGGAAAAGAGGAAAAAGAGTGCAAGGCTGCAGCTGCAAGTGCAAGAACAGAGCCTGAACCAGAGCCAAACGCAGGCGGGTACCTTAACCCTGCCGGACGACACCAACATGCACCCTCAGCTCGTAGAAATGCCGCAGACAGAGAAGCCTCAGAAGACCACTGTCAAAACTGTACCAAAGACACCAAAGGCAAGGCCAGCATGACCTGTTGCTTGCTGTTCTCTGGCTTTAATTTTCCGATGAATACATTGTCCTGGTGTCCATTTTCAGGTTCCAAAGGTTCACCATCAGTCCGTAATTCAAGAGACGGGCTTCTGTAAGGAGTTTGTGATAGGAGATCTGGTGTGGTCCAAAGTGGGAACCTATCCATGGTGGCCCTGCATGGTCTCTTCTGACCCACAGATGAAGGTCCACACCCGTATAAACACCAGGGGTACGAACACACTCATGGAATATTCCTGTAATATTTGGGTAAAATAGTGAGGTCAGGTAATCACAGAGTGTGGTTCTTTTTGTGTGTGTGCAGGTCACAGAGAGTACCATGTCCAGTTCTTTGGTAGTGTTGCTGAGCGAGCCTGGATCCACGAAAAGAGAATAGTCATATATCAAGGAAAGCAGCAGTTCGAAGACCTTCAGGCAGAAACGCTGCGCAAGGCAACAAACCCTGTCGAGAAACAAAAAGTATGTACTCCAGAAACACCCAGCGTTTGTGTTTCCAGGTTTTGTACAGTGAATTTAAAATAGAGAAAAATCCAGGAAAAATCTGATTCAGTTCACAAGAGAGCTACAGCCTGAAAGAAGGTTTGGTTTCCAGCCAGAATCGAATAAAGTTACTCAGAAATACTTGAATCAAAGCTGAGACCCCAGTCAGTTGGAGAATTTGTGGCTTGAACTGGGCTGTTATTTTTGAACCAGGATGCACTCATTTCAATTCAGTTTTATTTACAAAGCATCAGTAGCGATTCATTCCCCCCCACTGAGGATCTTAAGGCAAAAATGATGTGAAATTCTGTGACCTCAATATTCTAATGCTCATTCAGTAAATAAGATGGGATCTGTGAAACAAATCAAAAAAATCATTATGTTTTTTTCCCCCTAGCTTATGAAGCCGATTCCTCAGCGGGAGCGTTCTCAGTGGGAGGTGGGCGTGGGCCATGCTGAGGATGCCTTCGTAATGACACGCCAGGAGCGGATTGACAACTACACCTTCATCTACGTGGACCCAGACCCGAATGAAGCCCCTCCCAGTAAAAAGCCCAACATTAGAGCAGAGAAACAAAATCGGCGCTCAAGCGGCTCCGTGCGTAAGGAGGAGGGAGGTGTGAAGTCACCAGATAGGGAGCAGCCGCCTCGGCGACAGCTTCCACGCAGACAATGCAGCGTTTCGAACACAGACGACAGCACAAACTCTCAGGCTTCAAATGATGACCATAGGGAGAGTCAGCATTCAGCTACCTCTCCTAAACAGAGTGTAGGTTGTGACGTACAAGACCAGCAGGACTCGCCGCCGCCAGTTCGAGCCTGGAAAACGGCAGCAGCCAGGAAACTGCTGCCTCTCTCCATCACCATGAAGCGGCTTAATGTAGAGATAACAAAGTGTGACTGGCCTCTTCTGCAGAAAAAAGCTGCTCTCTCTCCAAAAAATGACTCGGATGAAAAAGAGGAGAGAGTGGAGAGAGAGGCCAGGCAGCCTGACCTGGGCTACTGCTCCCCTGAGGTTGGTGAGACGAACACAGCGATGCGAATACATACCAGAGTTATCATAAATGAGAGTAACCCATTGATGTCGGTGTTTTCAGCAGGAGTGCAGGGCTAAACCTGAGCCCAGCCTTGAGGAAGATGAGGATGGGGATGAAGGAGAGGAAGAGAGTGATGACAGGAGAGGGTCACCCGCCAGTCAGAAGAGCGAAGAGGGAGATATGCAGCAGATGTACTCTCCTGGATCACACCACAGCAGTCCGCAGGGTTAGCAAAGCACAAGCCTGCAGTTTCTGTGAATTCAGGATTCAAGTTGGTTTTGGTTCTGATCATTCTAATGTAATTTCAGGTTCCCAGGAAAGGAAGTTGCAGCGGAGATCAGTCAGAAGCAGGTCTGAGTCAGAGAGAGGAAGCGATCCCGTCCCTAAGAAGAAAACCAAAAAGGAACAGGTATCTGTCTATTTATGATAGCTGATATTATTAGCAGTATAATCAGAAGTATAAGTATCAACATAGATGAAAACTGAATCAAAATATCTCCACAATGATCCAAAATTGAACATTTATCCACCTCACAGGCAGAGATTGCTCCAGAGACCACCCTGAGGACCGGTTCACAGAAAGGTAGGATGTTACCCTTTGGCAACGTCTGCACGGTTTTGTGGATGAAATTTCTTGCGCAGTCATTTAAAATGTGCTCTTTTTTTTTACCATCTAGGTGCCAGCGAAATATCCGATGCCTGCAAGCCTCTGAAGAAACGAAGCAGAGCGTCAACAGATGTCGAGATGGCTTCTTCTCAGTACAGAGACACATCTGATTCTGATTCCAGAGGACTTAGCGATCCACAGGTATTCTTGGAATTAAGGGCTAGACTGATGTTGAAAGAGTGAAAGACAGAGCTGCCATTCCTAACCCGGTTGGGAGAGGGGTAACAGGACTGCATCGTGCCTCTAAGTGAGTGGCTGGAAAACAAACCGGAATTTAGACGTGTGGGAAAAGAGCCCCGTAGCAAAACAAATAAATAATTTTAACATGAATGAACATGAATGTTTCAGTATGTCTTTGGTCACCAACCACATAATCCCATATTCCACCTAACATTTGAGCCCAATACCTTATAGCTGCGATCCCTCTGAGCTTTTTGCAGTGAGGTGTTTTCGAAACTTGGAAAATGTTTTGAAAAATGTGTGCTTTATAAAAATTCATCAGCTGGCCTTTCCTTTTTGTGCTCAACTTTTAGGGTTTATTTGGTAAGAATCTTGATAGTCCAGCTGCAGCAGACGGCTCAGACACTCAGTCGGTGGACTCTGGTTTGTCCCGTCAGGACAGCAACACTGACAAGAGAGACACCGTCTGCCAGGTCAGCGCTGCTCCTTTTTAAACTCTTACTTTTAATTTTAAATTTGGAATATTATGCTTTATTAGAAGCTACATCTGTGTGTCGGTGTGTAGATCTGCGAGGCGTATGGAGAGAGCCTGGTAGTGTGTGAGGGTGACTGCAACAGACAGTTTCACCTGGAATGCCTCGGTCTGACGGCCCAACCTGAAGGCAGATTCATCTGTTTGGAATGTCGAAATGGTGAGTGAATCTGAACAAATCTACACTTTCACGCAGCTGAGGAATCTGGCTCTTTCGCTAAGTCGGTGCTTTGCCATCTCCAGGCGATCATCCCTGTTTCAGCTGTAAAACGGCAGGTCAGGAAGTGACGCGCTGTTCTGTGTCTGGATGTGGTTGTTATTACCATGAGGACTGTGTCCGGAAACTCCTGGGCACCACCAGCAGTCCAGGCGGAGGATTTTGCTGCCCCCAGCACATCTGTTCTACCTGCTGCTTGGAGAGAGATTTGCAAAGAGCAAGTAAAGGTGAAGGTTTTTCCAGTCCTGTTGAATGTGTTAAGACTGCATAGTGATAGCTGTTGAAGTACAACTTGAATCTGAAGCAATGGACTACAAAAAAGAATACAGCCGCCTGTTGCTCATCTTTCCTTTGCTTTCCACTCAGGCCGTCTGATGCGATGTATCCGCTGTCCAGTGGCCTATCACACAGGGGATAGCTGTGTGGCGGCAGGCAGCGTCGTCCTCACCCATCACATCATGATCTGCAGCAGTCATGGCAGCACCAAGAGGAACGGCCTCCTCACTTCCCCCATCAACGTGAGCTGGTGCTTCCTGTGTGCCAGAGGTAAGCGCTTCAATGTTGCTATATTACTAATAGTCTTTCCATCCTGCAGCCCAATCATCTCGTTGGCTCCTTAAATTGGAGCGCCATTTTTAGTGAAATCCCACATACTTAATTTAGAAATTTTGTGTTTTGATTTTGTGTTTATTTTTATCTTTCGTGTTTTGTCTTTGACGTTGTCGTTCACACAGTGCTGTATAATAAAATGTTTGTTTTCCACCACAATACTAATACTATGAATTCTTCTGGCTGTTACACTGCACTCCACTTTAAAAACGGTGTCACTTGATGCAGACAATGTCAAACGCACACAATATCATTGTTTCTAATGACAAAGGTTAAAAGAGGAGTGCACTGTTTGGTCACGTTGTGTGGGGACAAACTTTGTTTTACTTAATTCTTCTGTGTGTGTGGGAGAGAAAGAGAGAGAGACACATTACGCATGTTTGGTCTTTCTCTTCATTTTTGTGACTTTTTGGCTAATTTTCCGAGTTTGACTGCGGCTCACACCCGTCTCTTCCTGTGTGTCTTGTGTAGGGCTGTTAGTGCAAGACCTTACTGACACCATATTAAGTTCATATGCCTATAAGTCCCACTACCTTCTGACTGAGTCAAATCGTGCTGAGTTGAAATTACCTATGATTCCCTCTCCTTCGTCAGCTACCAAAAAGAATGTTGGGAAAGGTAACTGCACAGTTTTTCTCTTTTGTCCCACTGGTCTGTGTTTGTGTCGTGCCTGCTCCCGCTCCGACTTAGTTTCTCCTGTTGTGCGTATATTTCATTTCAAAGCCATGTGCAAGATTAATTAACTGATCGAACGCAGTTAATTTTAATGCAAAATGCGCAAAGTAACCTCAGCTGTGTTTCCTGACTCCGTTAACAATGGGCCTCATGCAAGAAATGTTATTCTTACTAAACCTCTCATCTTGACAGATGAGGGGTTGGAAACTTAACTAAGCAGCACTCTGTAATTTGTTTTTTTATTTGCAGTTACTCTGCACGCATTCATCTGGGGTTTCTCTAGTTAATAAAGACCACAAGAAGAACAACCATAGCAACACTGAGACAGTTTTAGAGCAAATGATGGGTGATACAATTTCAGCTCAAACATTAGTCAACATGGCTTCTTCAGGAAAGCAGTTGGAAATTTTTAAGTAGCTTTTTTGTCAATTTATGACCAGCATATGAAGGATTCAAAGATTTTATTTGTCAATTTCAAATATGCATTAAAGAGAGAGAATCAAAATGGCGTTTCTCACTTCAGTCAGGGGAAAACAAAATGAGGAACATGAATCTGAGTAACTAGGGGATGTAACAAAAACAGTACAGAAATCTGGGATTAGAGGTAGTGTAAATAAACAGACGCAAACATTGTTTTCTTCTTAAAAATGTACTTGTATGTACATGTCACTTCATGCCGTTTCGGAAATACCGTTACTGGTTCTTGCATGAGGTTCTTTGTGGTTCATGCTGTGCATGAACAAACAAATCCGTCATCAGTCTCTGCAGTGTAAGTTTCTTGTTAAAGTTTTGGAAAAGAACATTTGGTGGAAAGTCTTCCCTGTCTATTATTGAACCTGCAGGATGGTCTGGATTAGTTGTGGCTGTGTTCTGGGGAGATTCTCACTGCTGGGGCCACCGCTGCTTCTCTGCTTCAGCACTTTGGGCTTGATTTTTTATTTTGTTATTTATAAGGACTCGTTCAGCCTGACCCACTTTGCTGACTGTAACTAAGTTTTATTTTCGAATGTTTTGATGGGATTGAAATACAAGCTCACCACATTTCATGACCTGCCTTGAATGGAATATAATCCCAGATTTTTATATAATCCATCAGTATTTGTAAGTATTTGTGAGTATTGATTTAAACAACACCAGAATAAACTATGAAAGCCACAATTCCATGCAAGCTGTTCTGGGCAGGATGCTGTAAATGTGATGGAACTCATTTGCTTTAGCAGCAGGACTGCATGCCTGCTTTTTGCATTCACTGACCATGATCTCTTTAACCTGCTGGCTATATTTTGTCACTGTGCTGCCGCATGTATTTCCCTTAGACTGGTCTTGGAACAGCGCTCTGAATCTGATTGCCATATATGATGAAAGTTTAAATCATAAACAAACAGAAAACCCAGAGGCATAGTTTCAATCCATTTTCAGTCTTCGTGTCGCAGTGAAGTTCTTGAAAGAGATTTCCATCGAGCAAATTGTGATAGTTTTTCGTTTCATTTAGCCCACTGACAAGATAGATTAGCCGTAATGCATTTTGTCTTGGTGCTGTATTTGTATACGTTGTAGTATATAAATCATTTTTGGCTTGTTGGCAAATGAGATTCAGAGTTTTTCCAGGTTTTAAAGTGCTTCACCTAATTGGTCACTCCTCCTGTTTTTGCATATCAATTTCCCCTAACACACACCCACACATACAAACATACGCATACTAATGCACACACACACACACACACACACACACACACACACATATGCACACTCACACACACCCACACATACAAACATACGCATACTAACACGCACACACACACACACACACACACACTTTTACAAATGTAGGAGGCAAGTTGCTGTGCTGCGACTCATGCCCGGCTTCCTTCCACCCGGAATGTCTGGAGATGGAGATGCCTGAAGGGCCGTGGTCCTGCAGTGATTGCAGGACAGGGAAGAAACCCCACTACAAACAAATTGTTTGGGTCAAACTGGGAAACTATAGGTATGTACTGACCACTGTTATAGATTACTGAAGCTTCAAAACAGTTACAGTGACAACATGAGACAGCGGCCATCTAGTGGGCTGCTGATAAGCACATCATTTAAAAGAAAATTAAAGATTTTTTTTTAAATAATTACATTGGAGAAAATATAATATTTAAGGATTATCATACATTAAGGCTGGTCAGTGTTAGAAACCATAAAAAGAAACAGATGCATGGGGAAAACCAGTTTTTTCCTGTGGTAGTTTGTGAGCTATGCTCTTCAAGATTCACACTGCAGTGTTTCTGTTTGTGTGGAGAATATAAGAGGAGGCACTTGGAGGAATAAACTCTAGACTTCGAGTAGACTTTAACCTGGAGAGAGATTAAGCAGAGAAAATAACTACAATATATAATACACTCTTCATACCAGTGGCGCGCATGTTACATGTTTTATGATCAGATTTTTTAAAATGCTCCCTTGGTATTCTCATCTCTTGAGGTGGTGGCCAGCTGAGATTTGCAATCCTCGCCTGGTTCCATCAAACATTCAGAGCCTCCGCCACGACATAGGGGACTTCCCTGTCTTCTTTTTCGGCTCCCACGACTACTACTGGATCAATCAAGGCCGCGTCTTTCCCTACGTGGAGAGTGACAAGAACTTTGTCACTGGTCAGATCAACATCAACAAAACCTTCAAGAAAGGTACTTTCTTCCTAGGAGGTTTTGCCCTGCTTCTGTATTGAATTTTTACAAAGTTTATTTTTTAAAGTTGCCCATTTTCATGACTCATGAGAGGTTGTGTATGTTTTAGCTCTGGAAGAAGCAGCCCGTAGGTTTCAGGAGCTCAAGGCGCAGAGGGAGAGTAGGGAAGCTCTCGAGCAGGAGCGCAACTCACGCAAACCTCCGCCCTACAAATTTATTAAGGTATCGTGTTTTTATTCTCAAGACAGGAAGTGAAATTTAGTCCTGTGCGTCTTTAGCTTTTTAACACTTTCCCTGATTTCTGTGCCAGTCTAACAAGCCAGTGGGAAAAGTACAGATGCACGTAGCAGACTTGTCGGAAATCCAGCGATGCAACTGCAGACCGACAGATGAGCATCCTTGCGGCCTTCATTCCCAGTGTCTCAACCGCATGCTGCAGTATGAGTGTCATCCACAGGTCTGTCTGCATGGTTGAAGTGCTTCCCCTGATTGGACATGACAGAGAGGAGAATTATCGGGATAACGCTGCCCTTTTGTGTTGTTGTCAGGTGTGTCCTGCAGGAGACAACTGTGAGAACCAGGGTTTCACTAAACGCTTGTACGCAGAGACAGAAGTGGTCAAGACAGCTGACCGTGGTTGGGGCCTCAAGGCAAACCAACCCCTCAAGAAGGTTAGTATTGACATGACTATGTTATAGAGTCACTGTTTGAACAATTAAGCTGTAGCTCAGTAACTTATGTGCTGGGTTTTATGCAGTCTAGCCTGCGGAAAGTTCAATATATGGTGTCTGAATCTGACATGAAATGTGTGTTTGTGTCCTTAGGGTGAGTTTGTGACAGAGTATGTGGGTGAGGTGATAGACGCAGAAGAGTGCCAGCAGCGAATCAAACGCGCCCATGAAAACCACATGACCAACTTCTACATGCTCACTCTCACAAAGGTAACTCGGCGACACCAAATCACCCTTCAAAGGAGAGCTCTCTGCCCAGTTTTCTTCAGTTCATCCGTGCTCGATTTTGCTTCATAGGATCGGGTCATAGACGCCGCGCAAAAGGGCAACTTGTCGCGGTTTATAAACCACAGCTGCAGCCCAAACTGTGAAACACAGAAGTGGACGGTAAACGGCGACGTACACATCGGACTCTTCGCCCTCTGTGACATCGACGCCGGTGAGTTTACACCGACAGCAGCATGTTGTCTTGTCCACTTATTTTTCTTGCTCTCAGAGCAAGCCGAATGATCTGTGTGCTGTGAAATGTTTTTACAGGTACAGAGTTGACGTTCAACTACAACCTGCACTGTGTCGGCAACAGGAGAACCACTTGTAACTGCGGCTCAGACAACTGTTCCGGATTCCTCGGAGTGCAGCCGACGGTATGGCCGCCGTCCTCTGATGATCAGACAATAATGATTTCTAGAGCCATCCTGGATTCCGAGTCGTCGTTTAATGCAAGTTTTGCTCTGATTGTGTTTCCTAGAGTGCTGTGGTGTTGGAGAAAGAGGAGAAGGCCAGAAATGCCAAGTTGAAGCCCAAGAAGCGGAAGTTGCGATTGGAGGGCAAACACACTCATGAATACTACTGCTTTTGCTGTGGGGAGGGTGGAGAGCTGGTGATGTGCGACAGGAAGGACTGTCCAAAGGCATACCACCTGCTGTGTCTAAACCTCACCAAGCCACCATACGGTAATACAAGCTGAACGTGCGCTTTCCAGTAAATTTGGCTTCAACGAGACATTGTTGCAAACTCACGCAGTTCCTGTTCAAACTTTTACACATTAGGAATAATGGAGATGGCTAAGCAGAGGCAATATCTGCTCAATTTATTACACACTGGAACTAAAGCAAGTGGTTAAAAAACAAGAGAATATTTCTGAATGTATCAGAAAATAAGAACAAGCCTGCAGTTTAAAAACAGGGTATTTATGCCCTGAGCTTGTCTGAACTCCAGTCTTCCACTGTCTTCCACCGAGCATCAGCTGTCTGGTCTGTTGCCAGTGCTTCAAGTCCATTTTTGCTCTCTGTGGAAAAGAATTTTTGTCTCGCTCCCACACGTCTCAAGATACGGAGTAGTGTGTACACGCGTGTTGAAAAAAGTGTAAACATAACCCGCAGCTTTGTTATATTTTGAATGCAAGTTGAACACATGGTGTAGTAATCGTCTTGCAGGGTTTCGCTTTAAATCCCATGCATTCTCCTTTGTAATGTTGTGTGTTTGATCGCAGGGCGCTGGGAATGTCCATGGCATGACTGTACCATCTGCAGTGCACCGGCGTCTTCCTCCTGCGATTTCTGCCCACGCTCCTTTTGCCAGGAGCACGAGGAAGGGGCACTCACCTCCTCCTCGCTCGAAGGCCGTCTCTGCTGCTCCAGTCACGACCCTGCTAGTCCATTGGGGTCCAACTCCTGCTCTACCCAGCCACACTGCTCCACCTCCAGCCCGCTCAGAGTGAAAGAGGAGCCAGAGACAGAGACGGACCCAATGGCTGCCGAGTGACTCCTCAGCACAGCTCAATACCTCATTCCCCGTAAAGTACGCTACTGTTGGCCTCCAGGCCACCTCTGGTCTGAAGCAGCGTGCTATGAAAGGGAATCCAGTGCTTTATGATCAGTGTTGTGGCCCCCACACAAAGAGGAGACACACTGACGAACACCTCAGTGCCGTGTGTGGCACGAGCAGCGTGTTGACAGGCAAGGCTTCCCGGCACCATCTGCGCTGTTTCTTGTGGGTTTTATTTTATTTTTTTGCCATGAAACACCACCTATAAGGCCCTGTACAGCTCAACTGTGCCCGTTGGGTGAAACCACCCCATCATTGTGTTATATTCTTTTGTCGCTTTTCAAAGTTGGAGAAATTGTCAGTGTTGTCTCACATCTTGGTATTCTGGCACTTTGATGAAACGAGGTGAGGTTGAGGAAGCAAAGACAGGGAGAAGGAGAGGCAAGGTCAAAGCTCTCCATCTCCTCCACCACCGAGCCGCTCCACTTCTTCTTTACCTGCTGTAAGACGAGTCTCACACACAGGAGGTCTCTTTCTCCCCCTCTGCAGCCAGTCTTCACTCCCAACATGGTCTGTATTCCTATCACTCAGTTTCTTCTTGGAGAAGGGGACAGGGCAGAATGACTGAATTTGTGCAATTTTTGTTTCCCCTGGGACCACACGACATTCCAATGTTCCTACATATGTTTTTAATATACTTATGGGTATAGATGAATATAATTATATACAGTATCTATGTTTGTTAATGTTTACAGACGGATTCTCTCACTTCATTTCAGTGAGTGGTGTATTATGTTTGTTTGTTTAGGTGTTAAAAACATTACACAGACCTCCTTGTGGAAATAATAAGTCCTAATTAGGTGAAATATAATGGTATATAGTGTAATGGTATGACATTACAGAAGTACTTGTGACTTTCACATTGCCAGTCTCACTTGCCATTTTGTACATAATCATACTATTGTAAAGTACTTAAAAATCTGGAGGGACAGAGCTTCACCTCTCTGGTTGTTCCTTGAAGAAGGAAACACCATTCTGTTTATTTTTTTTATTTTTTTTTTTAACAAGACAGATCATTTTTAGTTGTTTTTTTTTTTTTAATACAGGCGTCCTCCCAAGTCTCCTCAGAGCAGTTACTGTTATTTGTATTGAAGATGGAGGGGCTCCACTTGTGATCACTGGTGCTGTCTTAAAGTATTGTTAATGAGCCTTAAGTTTGAATCTGGCTGTACTAAATGCTGCCCAGATGCAGTTTTATTCAGTAATGTAGTGTACTGTGACCACTTTGATGCTGTTTATGTTCTTTTTTTTTGCCAAATATTTCTGAAAAGCACTTTTACACAGCTTGTTGCTACACAATTTAGCTAGGTCATACATATACAGAAATGTATATATATATTAAAAAAAACAAGTGTTTTAATATGGATACCTCCTCTTAAAGTAACATTGGAATTGGATCAGTGTTGTAACCTTTAATTAGTCTGAGAAATTGTTTTGTTGTGTTTGTTTTCCCCTAAATTGGCACAGTTAGGAATGATTACCGGCCCAGCTTTGTGCGAAAGAAGCCCCCTGTCCTCTTTAGACAGATCATTTGCCATCTGAGGACCACCCTCGAGGCTATATAAAGATATAATGGTATAACAGCAGAGTAGTACAGTATAATGTACAAATAGAAACTTCTGTACAGTCTTTTTAATAGCTCATCAGTCTGACTTTTTGTATTTATTGCACCATGTTTTATATCAATTTCTTTTTCTAACTCCAGTGCAGTAATTTGTCCTCCTCTACCCCACAGTGTAAGCGACATAGACTATTAAATGTGGGGTGTTTGACATTTAAGGCTATTTATTCGTTGCATACTAACTTTTTTTTAAGTGTAATGATTCCACATTTGTAAACGGCTACACATGAACCTGTGTTGTGGCTCACTGTTAATCGGCTTGGAAGCAGGTCAACATTCAGTTGTTAAATTTATGTCGTTTTTTTCCTTTTTCTTGGACCAGATTTGTGCCCTTTTGCCTGTTCTCCTGTCTCCACCCTCTGTCTTTTATTGCTTAAATATTGGTAATCAAAATTGAATTATGAAAGTTTTCGCATGTTCTCCTAATTTTAAAGTTGAGAAAGTTAAAACATGCCCAGAAGCAAACTGGAGGGAACTTGAATTAGATAAATAAACACAAGCATGCTCCTATATGAATTTCAACTCAATCACCATTAAATGGTCCTGTTTCTTTGAGACTGCCAGCCCATTCTGGAAACTTATTCTGTTTATTTCTCTCATTGTTTTACAGTTTGATAGTCATCAAAGTACAGGAATAAGTGTAGGAACTGGGCTACATGCAGGAGGTACATGTTTAAAATCAGTCGGGTGCATCATCACGGCACTTTTTATTTAACACTCTCAAAATAGTCTGCTTATGGAAACTAGAGTTTTCTTTATTTTTTTATTAATGTAATATATTTTCGTTCTTTTTTACATGGACTTTGTGAATTTGTAATTATCAGACCACGGGTATCGTTGACCTTTGACCTGTGTCTGACAACATGAAATTATCTAACTGACCACAGACACTGGTTTATCCACATCTTAACCTGTTATACAGTTGTTTGTTGCCTGATTTGTTTGCCAATGTTGTTTATTTTTTTAATTTCTTCTCCTTATTTGTTTTCCCCACGTATCGAGATTGTGCGAAACCACACGGCCTTTGTTTAGCTTCTTTTTTTCACTTGCAGATTGCATGATTTATTAATTATTTGTGCCAGTTTCTAGATTTCTCTGCTCAGATGGCAGCAGTATTATGGATGTCTGGAATTTAGTTTAGTTTAAAATATACTGTCTGATCTATCTGTTCTGTGTGTTCCTGTTTGTTCTCATCGTAGTGCCCACTTTTCATTATTTTCCAAGAGACAGCATGCTTGTTCTCATTTAAGTGACCCTTAAATAGACCTGAGGAAGACTTTTCTAAGTGTCCAGGAATTTGATAATTCAATATTTTTCTTATATGTTTAAATTTTGAAGGGACAGCCTTCCATGTTTTTCAAAGGGCATGTTTCAGTTCACTGTGACGTCTTTTGTTTTAGTGCAATGTTGCCTCCTGTCAGACTTTGAATTGGCGTTATTAATGTCAGAGAGAAAATAGTGTTGAAATAATAACAAATCCACCTCCATAAGCACTCTTCTATCTCCTTGTATTGTATTAAAATTACTTACAGTAACTCTAACTGGGGTTCTATCTATTTCACTCGGTGTTGCTTCAGTTAAAACGTGGATGAACACAAGATATCATTGATTACTGTTCAGCCTGTGTTACTGCATTCTGCATATTGTTAAAGACTTGTAAATAGTTTGCATTGAACTTGCATAGACTCATGTTACTGTGTTGTGTTATTTTGCCTGTATAATTCTGCTTCTATATGTGCGTGACTGTTGAGACGACACTCTTTTTGTACATGAAATGTCTTTTTATTTGAAAATATCAACTGTCTTTTTTTTCCATTCTAAAGTTGAAGAGTTCAGACATGCCTGAAGTTTGACTTTAATAAAGCTGTACTCTGTCTCAGTGAAATGATCTCACTGTACCTGGTATTGATTAATCAGGAGAGAGTCCAATTTGATAGCCAGTGATGGTGAGTCAGTGTTACGGGACATCAATAATAGTAAACATTTGTCCCTTATCATCAGCAAGTGGAAGCTTCCCTGATGAATGGAGTCAATGTGTTTGTCTTTCAGGGGTCTGGAAATGAAAAGCTAGAAACTAGTTGGGAGACAAACGTCCCTGTCTTACACTGAAGCTGGGCAGGGACTGCCCACACGTGGAATACTAGGGAGTTTGTACAAAGATCAGTGCTATAGCCCTAAACAGAAGAAGTGTGATGTTTTTTTATGGAGACATTTTTTATTAGACAACAATAATAGCGGTTTTTAGTTCCGAACTTAGCGCTTACAGTTTCGCTTAATAAAATAGAAAAATGTTGTCGACAACGACACGGTCCGGAATATAAAGCGCGTAGGTTTATTTTGAAAGTGCCTAACCGGATGTAGTATTTGGCAAATTGTCTCGTGGCGTTCTTGTCTCCCTGACGTTCCGCTGCGGTCGCGAGAGGGATGTAGACGCCTGATTAGCATGTTAAGCGGACGCGCTAATATGATGATCAAGAGATGATAATAAATGGATGAAAACGCGAGAATGTTCTCGTCATAGGTAAGCTGTGACTTCTCTGTAAATTCTCTGTTTTACAACGTTTAAATGAGACAGATGTCTTGCTGCACAGATGTTTCCTGTTAGCTTATCTCAGTCTGCTAGCTTCAGATCTGACATCTGCGGCTCACTTACCTGGTTGTGCACAGTGACACTGAATATTGTTGTGTATTTAACCTTAAAGTCCTGCTCCACTATGAAACACATTGACCTTATTCAGCGGACTTAACAGGTGTGGGAAATTGGCCTTCATTTCAGGTTTTGGACAGGATGGGGCCACGTAGTGCCGAAACATTGCATGCACTACATTAACATACTGTATAGGACAACATTGCACGGCCATTTTATTGCACCAAATAATTCTTTAATCGTAGAGACATTAAGAAGTCAAACGCATCTCTGTGACATCAGCCATCTAAAGTCAACAGAGAAATTGTTTGTGATCTTTCGAATGTAATCTGAATACGCGGTGATTAGAAGTCAACTCAAACTTAGTCGTAGTAAATCCATCACTGTAGCAAATGTGGTAATTATTATATGCAGATGGAGCAGAGGAAAATTGTAGTGAGCTGTGCCACATCTCAACTAATAATGTCTCAACTACCTTACATGTACAGTTTTGTTTTAACCTTGAATGGTTTTATTGGTTCCAGTTCTAGTTACAGCAGAGAAGAGTGAGGATGTTTGCTGTTGGCTGAAGTTCGTTCCAAAAATGAACATGAAGAGGGGGCTGTTTCGTGGGCTCATGTCGGAGGTTTCCATCCGGATTGTGTTGCTGATTGTGTTCCTGTATGACTATACCCTTTTTTGTCATTGACTTCATTAATCCCTGATCAGATCTAGGTTTAAAACCAATTAATAAATACAATTATTTGATCTTTTGTGTTTGTGAAGTGTGACGGAGCAGCTTCCTCCTTTCTACCGTGAGATCCAGACGGAGGAAATTTGGCTGTATAAATTCCATCCTGTGGGGATAGACCATGTGCCCACCACTCTTATGTTTGTAAGTAATACCTGTAAATGCCTCTAAGATAAGAATAGAACATTTCGAAAATATCCCCTCCCTGTTGCTTGATACCAGGCAACAATTGAGCAGGACTAAGACAAATTCCCTTCACCGATGAGGGTGCTCTTGTACTATACTTCCCAGGATTGTAAAATATTTACATGTTCCGCCACCCCAGATTGAAATTTTTAGTCTGTAATGTGTAGTTTAATTTTGCAGCTGAGTGATCCGGATGGATTTAAAAAATTATGAGATTTACAGCCATCGGGGATGAACCAAAAATAGCTACAAAGAGACAACACTTAGTTTGCAGATACCTTACAGGCTCCACTTTAAACCAACATTAGTCCAGTTCTAGTTTATCTTGTTTTACCTGTTTTATACTTTACATCAAAATCATGGTAAGAGTGCTCAGTAACTGACTCCATCTTACTGTGACCTGAGTTGCTGCCAAACAAGATTCAGCCTATGAAGAAAAGAAAATCTAACTACCTTGTTTGTAAGTTTGATCTCATGTTTCTCTTTTGTTTCTGTCCGTCTGTCTCAAGAGCATTGCTGTCTTTACCCCACTGATCGTTATCCTGCTTTTCACCTTCCTGAAGCGGTCAGAGCGAGGAGATCTGAAGGAGTCCTTGCTCGGTAATGTTCTCCACCTCACAGAAGTCAGTTTCCAATTAGATCTCAACTGTCATCCTTTTGACTCCCCCGTCTTCTCCTTTTCTATCCAGCTGTGACTTTAACCTTGGTGCTAAATGGAGTTTTCACCAACGCCATCAAGCTTGTTGTTGGCAGGTAAACACGGTTCACAGACGATAGGATGATGGCAATGAACCGTAAATGTAAATGTTTGCTCTGCATTTTTCTCTCTGTCCTAGACCTCGGCCAGACTTCTTCTATCGTTGTTTCCCAGACGGTCAGATGAACGTGGAGTTACATTGCAGTGGCGACCCCGAGGTCATCATGGAGGGCAGGAAGAGCTTTCCTAGCGGACACTCATCCTGTAAGAGACTCTCTCTCTCTACTTATGTGCTGAACTTACCTGTCAGATCAAAGCACACATCAAAACTTCATCTGGCTCAGCTCAACTTCTCAATCCCCCTTTTTTTTTCTTTTCTTTTTTTACCTGGTCTCAGTTTCTTTTGCAGGTTTGGGTTTCACAGCGCTGTATATTGCAGGAAAGCTACACTGCTTCAGTGTAGTTGGCCAAGGCAAAGCGTGGCGACTGTGTGCCTTCCTCACACCTCTGCTCATTGCAACAGTAATCGCCCTCTCCAGAACCTGCGACTACAAGCATCACTGGCAAGGTCAGAAGCACACCAAAGCTAATTCCTTTATGGCACATACCGCTAAAGACATTTGGTCATGTTATACTGTTGATTGTTGGGTTATTCTTATCTTTTGTATAGAGTTATGTTGTCTGAAGACTAATAACAGACAGTAGTATCTGAATAGATGCCTGTTTTGCTCAATTTCCTTTTATCTGTTAACACAACTAGCCATTTTTACAGAAATCCCATTAAACCAAAGCATGTGTGAGGTTTTCACGGGTTTAAATTCGCTCTATCACTTTGCATATATTAACATTTGATTTGTTTGTCCAAAAGAGGAAGTGGTTTTCTAATTGTCCTCCACCCACTTTTTAAACATCTTGGTCTGTATGCTTAACACATTTCAGTTGTTTCCTTTGACAAACGTGGTCCTCTGTTGCCATCAGTAGACAGGTTTGTTTGCAGCACAATGACAAAGAGGTGGCGGCAACTAAAACACAATAAAGGTTTCAGCGATCACCCAATATTCCTCTGAAAACATTTCTCTGAAGGGCAGAAGCCAGCTGCATACAGAGACTTTTCATCTATGAGCAGTCATAATTCCATCATGTGTTCTATTGTGCAGATGTGTTGGTGGGGTCCCTCCTGGGACTGTTCTTTGCCTGCCTGTGTTATAGACAGCACTACCCTCCACTTAAGGACGCTGATTCTCACAGACCACTGCGTCACCGAGAGACTCTTCCAGCAGCACAAGAGCGCAAACTCTCCAGCTTCAACTACATTCTACCCCTCTAAATAACTGAATCCGTTGTCATTTATTTGTGCTTGTATGAAAATCCTTGTAATCATTTATTCCACAACCCTGACGTTTGTTAATTTAAGCTTATTTATTCTCAACACGATAATTGAAACCTGCATAAACGTCATTTAATAAGATTTCTATCGGTTTACAAATAATGAATTTCTTCAGAGATGTGTAAGTTAAACAGTTTAATCAACCAACTATAAATACCAGTAATCTGGTATGAAGCATAAAGTGGAGACATTAGCAGTTGTGACACTTTTTGATAATCCACTGTTACATATCAATAATGGTAATTTGTGGTTCTAAAGTATCAGGACCTGGCTTATTTCTGTATTTTAATGGAAAGGTGTAGATTAGAAGTGACCACTGTAGCTAAAAACTCAAATGGGATTTTTTGTACGACTCTAGAAGATGCAAAGTTCAACACAGAAAAAGAATCTGTATAAACAGGAAGTGTAAATCTCCAATTATCATGTGGTTATTTGATGCTGATGAATGTCTGAGTGGCTGGCAACCCCATTTGAAAGACTCATTTTTCTACCAGGTATTTTCTATAGTCAACAGGTCCACTGTAAAGAGCAGAACTCAACCGTGCATTCCATCACCTGTAACCTTGTACACCCTCAACATTCTTTCTGGAGACGATTCTGTCAATTGCAATTTTGCTAATGCAGTTTTTACTTCTGTATTTCTGAAAAATGTCCTCAAATCTTAGAAAAATACAGGTGATTGTTGACTCTTTTTGTGTAGATGAACGTGTATATTTAATGCTAAAGTGTTTTTTTCCCCTGTGACTGGAATAATAAATGTGCAGGAAATAAGTGATAGCACATTTGGACTTTGATCGAACCATTGACTTTGTTGACTTAGTGATGTAGACGTGGAATATCAATAGATAATGTATCTTGTGTAGATATTTCTACACATGAGGAAGCCCACTTTCATCTAAAATCATCCTTTTTTTCTTGCCTTCTTTAAATTGCTTCTTTCTTGCTAAATCGCCGTCTTCCTTTATTGCATCTCGAATGTTGCCATTTAACGGCTGTTGCTTCATATCCTGAAGACGTTTAGAACATGCTGCCAACGTGACGCCCCGCTGTAGCAGTTTCCAACGACAGCTGCTGTTATCTCATTTGATACAATGCTTCTGAATGTCAGCATTTATTGTGTTATAGTCTCATCACTTTCGTGGTTCTTGCAACCTGTCTAATGTAAACGTGTTATTTCAGGTGTGTGGGGTTAAGTGGTGGGTCCACATGCTTGTGATGAGCTCAGACTAACCTCTGTAGATGGTGCTCGTCTCTCAGCACTGCTAGCTGGGAAGTCTTTCCACTGATACTTGGCACATTCAAATACAGCATCTTTTCTCACTTTCTGTTATTCCTTGATGTTTGTGCGATGGGATTGGGAAATATTAAAATTGGCAGCTTGCGATGGAATAAGATGTAAAAACAACTTTCCTTGTTTTCTTAATATTTCTGCGTGCCTTTGTCAACAACATCGCTATGATTCTTAATTATTTGCACAATTTGTTGCATGTTCTTGATGTCTGTCACATTCGGGACAGTACAGTGTTTTCACTATTAATGTGAGGGTTTTTTTGGTTTTAGCGTGTGGTATTCCCACTGTGGCACGCTGCATCTCTTTATTTACACAGTCAAAGCAACTGACTTGAGTCCAGTAAAATGTTAGTTTTGTCATGTACAGTACAGGTCTGCATTGGTTCAGGTTGGGGGCACATACAAGTCTACTTGAATATTGAAGATCTATTTTGTTTACCTTAAATGTGATCTTGTACTTTCATTAAAGCAAGAATCTCAGTCTTTAATCTCAGTATTTATTTTTTGTATGGCACTATTTATACAGTTTAGTACCACAAAGCGCCTCAGAATACACTTTTGCTTGTAAAAGTGAATGAAATGGACCATTCAATAATCTAAAACTCATGGAATCAAAATAGGATAAAGATTACATTTGATAACAGGAAGGCAGAAGCATAAAAGGAATTTTAAAATAAGTACAAGAATTAGAATAATTGTGGGATTTAATCTGAATGAAATTCGCGTATTCTTTATTGTGATAATAAAACCTTTCATGATTTCTCAGGAATTATTGTTAGATTCCAGGGTTTCTGTCCATTTCAGCAACATGTATATGTATATAAGGAATATGGTTTGTTGTAGAAAGACTGGAATTTTACAGCATTTTTACTCAGCCTTGCAGCGTTCTTATTTTCCTATAGTTCAAATTAGTCACACTTTTCATAGTTACTTTGTAAATACTGTTTTTGCAAATGTCCACTAATGCAATCATGAATCAGGTTTTTTAAAGTACATATTACTTAGTTAACGTGTCAATCTAACTCTGGAAACTTTGGAAGATATAAATGTTTTTGTCTCAGTCTCACATATTTAAAATAATTTTCGCAGTTTAAAAAGCAAAACAAATTATTATGACGACAGTGTATCTATAGCACCAAGGCTCTTGTGCAGAACGGCAAAACAGCAATAATAGTTTAAAGTTGTATTTTATGTGTTATTTGGATTATTTGTGTGTCATTGGGACTTTTGCCGTTTTTTCTATATGTGGGCGTGGCTCCGCTTGTTTGTGTCACATCATCTTCCTGTGATTGGTCGAAGAAAGGCGGAAGTGAATGAGGATAACGTGTTTTAATTAGCAATAAATGCAAAGAAATTTGCAGACAATATTTAAACATACCTGTCAATAAGGCCACATTCATAAATAATGATTGTTTTAAAGTTTCTTTCCTCCTTCGTAGAAGACCTGCATCGGAAGTGACGTAGAGATTTGGCGCCACATTTTCAAGAAGGAATACAATACAGGCGAAAAGAAGCCTGGTGTCGGTCTTCCGACTATTTATGCGATTTTAGTCGTCTTTTCAAACCTTTTAAGCTTTAATATATTAAAAATGTTCGTCACGGATATAAGGAAGGAATTTTATGAAGTTGTCGCCAACCAGGTATGTATGAGTTCACTGCGACTCCAGTTTTTTCAACAACTTGTATGGAGCATTTGGTCAGTGTATATTCGAGCTAAGAGTAGATAATCTGTAAAGCAGCTATCTGGAAACAATCTCCATGTTATTATTGTTGTTTTACTTTTAGAGAGTCGCACTCCTGGTCGCGCCAGACGTCGACGCTCTCTGCGCCTGTAAGATTCTACAGGTGAGATCAATTCATTCAACGAGTGCTTTATCTGTAAATATCTTTAACTTCAAACTATATTGGTTTGCCTAAATGTAGGATTTGTGGTGCTAGTAAGTGAAACTTTTTCAGTAAGCCACCGAATGAGTATGAAAAGTGAGGTTATGTTAAGTGTCCATGTTTTGGCAATACGTGATTAATGTAAATGACATTTTATTTCCTCTCTTTGGTCCTCAGGCGTTGTTTCACTGTGACCAGGTCCAGTACACGCTTGTACCAGTGACAGGGTGGCAGGACCTCGGCACTGCCTTTCTAGAACACAAAGAACAGGTAAGATGAGCCAGAAAGTGTAATGGAAACAAGCCGTTATGTTTATCTTTGCTACCTTGTCAGTAGTGGTAAGTTTTTGCCCCCCCTCCTTCTTTTTTTCTTATGTAGTTTCAGTATTTTGTCCTCATCAATTGTGGGGCAAATGTTGATCTTCTGGAGATGTTGCAGCCGGATGATGACAGCGTATTCTACATCTGTGACACTCACCGACCTGTCGACGTGGTCAATGTCTACAATGACACACAGGTGAAGATTGTTTGTGTTTATTGTTTGTGTTTTCTACTCGTATTTCTCATCTGCTGATAGACTTCTGGAACCAAAATGTTACAACTGACTTTGCAGATCAAACTACTCATCAAACAAGATGATGACCTTGGCGTACCCTCATATGACGATATCTTTAGAGATGATGACGGGGACGAAGAAGGAGGCGATTCTGGAAATGAGAGCGATGAGGGTTCGGAGCCATCCGGAAAACGAAGGAGATTTGACGAAGTGCGTATTTAATAGAGGTGCGGTGCGGTGTTGCAGCGATACCAAGCGGTTGACTGTGTGGGTTGTCGCTGCAGGGGGCAGTGGAGAGGAGAATCGAAAGGCAGCGAGCCAAGCGAGAGTGGGAGGCACGAAGGTCAGGGTTGGAGAAGAGATGAAAGTCTTTTTTTTAATAAAAGGCTAATCTGTTCTTCTGTTTTTTCAGGAGGGAAATCTTGTTTGACTACGAACAGTATGAATATCATGGGACTTCTGTGAGTGGACATTTGATAAAATAGTCACTATGATACATAATGTTATGTTATACTTAACATAACTGCTTTAATTCTCTACTTGCAGTTGGTAACTAATTTTATGATTAAGCCTAAATCTTCTTTGTTGTTGTGTGTATTGTCAGGCTGCGATGATGCTGTTTGAGCTGGCGTGGATGTTAACTAAAGACACTAAAGACATGCTCTGGTAGGCACCCTGAACCCTTTGTTATAGTATTTTTGTGTTTAAATATGCAGATATGTGAATTCCTTTGGCAGGTGGGCCATCATTGGGCTGACGGACCAGTTGGTTCATGATAAAATCACACGGTACGAAGCAGGGTCATATTATTTTATCCACAGCATGAGATTGTTGTGTATATTGTTGTATTTCCATAATGTATATGCCCCTGTCTTCATATAGCATGAAGTATATAACAGACGTTGGCACGATGCAGCGACACGTCTCTCGGCACAACCACCGAAACGAGGATGATGAGAACTCCCTGTCCATCGACTGTATGAGGATCTCTTTTGAATATGAGTATCCTTCATAGCGTTTCTGGTTCTACCTTTCTGGAGCAACTTCATTCTGTGTCTCTAGATATTCTTAACCTTTTGCATCAGTCTCCGTCTCACACTCTACCAGCACTGGTCCTTGTATGAGAGCATCTGTAATTCTTGTTACACATCAAGTAGCTTCAAGCTTTGGACCTTAAATGGCCAAAAGAAGCTCCAGGAATTCCTGGCAGACATGGGGTAAATGCTGAGAAATATAAAATAATGGCTCTAAATAACTATGTTTATGCTTTTGCGTGTCGGTGTCAGTCTAAGAAGTGAAATAAAAGATGTTATTAACAGACTACCCCTGAAGCAAGTAAGGCAGAAGTTCAACTCCATGGACATGTCGATAAAAGAGAACCTAAGGGACGTGATTGAAGAGTCTTCAAATAAATACGGGTATGAATTTTAAATTCTGTTCTAAACTCTGACACGTCGCCCCTTAGATGTACTCATGTTATTCTTCCTTCACCCGTCAGTATGAAGGACATCCGCATCCAGACTTTTGGTGTGCATTTTGGATTTAAAAATCGCTTCCTGGCCAGTGACATGGTGCACGCCACTGCAGCTTTGCTGGAGAGCACTGAGAAGGAGGACAGTGACAATTTCATCAAGGCCCTGGACGCTCTTTCCAGGTGCACCACATATCCAAACACACTCCTGACAGCTGTCACTCTTTACAAAGCGTGACGAACGAGTTTTTAATGACCATATTGTATATATTATTGATTCATTTTACATTCTAAGCTGTGATTATCTGTGTCTCGTGCTAGGAGTAACCTTGAACGTCTGAACTCGGGCATTGAATTGGCCAAGAAGAAGCTGGTTGCTGTTCAGCAGACAGTTGCCAGCTGCATCTGTACCAACCTAATCCTGTCCCAGGGCCCTTTCCTCTACTGCCATCTTATGGAGGTACTCATCCCCCCCAAATTCACCTGTGGCTACTGCTCCTCCCAAATAGTAATTATTCACTCAAAATATTACTCTGCAACATTTCTCTCTGCTTTTCTACACAGGGAACACCAGATGTGAAGCTCTTCTCTAAACCTATGGCCTTAACTCTTCTCTGTAAATATCTTCTGAAGGCTTTTGTCTGCTCTGTAAGTATTTGTAAAAATTATTTTTGGGGGGGGCTCTTCACATTTTTTACAAATTGTTTTTAACTCTCAGACCCGGAACAAGCGTTGCAAAATGCTTCCCCTCATCATGGCCGCTCCCAAAGATGTGGAGAAGGGAACTGTCATTGTTGCAGGGATCCCACCTGAGTCGGAAACATCTGACAAGAAGAAGTAAGACTTGTTTAATGTGCAGTATGATGGCTAAAACAATTAAGATAAGGCTGTAGTTCATATAAAGAAAAGGTAAAATATTATGTAACCCTCTCAAAACAGGAATTTGCTGTTTATGCTTTTTACTCTCCCGCCTGTAGCCTGTCTGAAACACTGCTTTGCAAAATTATACAAGCATTGCAGTTTTAATGCGCTGAAAGTTGCCTCATAATGTTTGATGGCTAGAATTAGAAGTAGAACGGAAAAAAGCAGAACTGAAATGGGCCATTCATCTTTTGTTCATGGATGTTTCGTATTTGTTATTCTCTCTCAACTTTACTCCCCCGTTAGTTTCTTTGGTCGGGCATTTGAGAAAGCTGCAGAGAGCACCAACTCCAGAACGCTCCATGACCATTTTGACACGTCCAGTAAGTAAATTTGTAGCTTTGTTGTTTGCGGGTGAAGGTGCCGTTTCTCCATCGGACACATGATGGCGCCATTTTTCTGCTGTATCTTTAATCTTGTTTGGCGCTTTCCTTCTGCAGTTATTGAGCTGAAGTCAGAGGACAGGAGCAAGTTTTTGGATGCACTCATCACGCTTCTGTCATGAGTGGAAGGAAGACACTGACTTTTAAAATGTAAATCCTGTAGTGATAGCTTTCATGTGCATCTTCACATTAATTGTGACGAACATTTATTCTTGCATGCTCTTTCAAGACGCTCTTGTCTCCATTTTAAATGTTTTTATATCAGTTTTATGTTCATACTGTACAGTAATTCTGTAAATGTTTGGAAGTTTTAATGTTGCTCTTAGCTTTGTGTTTTTCATGGCTTTTATACCTGTTTATGTGAAGGCCTGATGGTTTTACATGGTTTTAAATAGTTAAATAAAACAATAACATATTTACACGTATTTCACCTCCATCTTTTTTCCTGTGTGATCATTTTTCTGGGCCAGCAACAAACCAAGTAGCTGCAGCGCTGTTGAAAATAAAATTTGCTTAATTGTGTATTTGTTCCGGACAGCAACGATAAGAGGAGTCTGGGGAAGTTTTCTGAGATTCCAGAATCCTTTAGCAAACAACTTGTATGCAGGAATGTTTTTACTTTTCAACGTTGATACTTTTAGTGGTTGACTCATCAGTGCATTTTTTTGTCACACTCAAGGTCATAAACAGTTTTTTTCCTCTGTTCCTGGAAACCAGACTCAAGCAAACATTCACCCAGTCTGGGTCCAGCAGACGCTCTGCTGATATTCCATTGAGGATCCACCTGCTCACTGGTGTGTCGTTAGGCCTCCTCCCCTCAGCCATCAATCACGGTGTTATCCATCCCCCCTCTTGCACCTCTGGTGAAGTGGGGCCGCTGCCCTTTCCGCCACGCTGCATCTGAGGAATTCGGCATGCGACAGACCCAACACACACACGAATGGAAATATACCCCCAGATCCTACAGAACCAGTATGGATGTAGTGATGGTGGCAGCCTGATGCACCCCTGTCATTAATCTGTCATGTTTAAAATCAATTGATAATTGATTTGCTGTCTCAGCCTTCTGGCAGCCTTGTCATCCCTATGAGATGTGACTCTTGAGCAGTTCCAGCTGTTTCCTTCCCTCTTTCTCCAAAAATGTCGGATTCCTAATGGGATTAGGAGTTCCACAGACAAGGAGATACAGTGGACTGTGTTTGTCCTGCACATGCAGGCTCACTACATGACAACCCTCCTAAAGTACTTGTTGCTTTAAAACAATTAGAAACAATGAGATTGCTCTTCAATTCCTCCCACTGCCCCAGTGTAAAACCCATATTTGTCATGCTTAAACACACATAAATGTTGACACTCAGCAAAGTGGTAGTTTGTGATTCAGTTTTTACACCAGGATCCTCTTAAAAGCTCCAAAATATGATGAAACCACAGGCCTGTGCCATGTTCAGTCTCTGAATCCTTTCTATTACTAAAATTATAATTCATTAAATGACCATGCCCCTGTCACAAGATGTTACTCCTAAGGATTTGAGGTCTCCTGGTGGGGGATTCTGCAGTTTGCCATTTTTATAATCCATTTTGATGGACTCTAAGCGATGGGCCCTGCACCACTATAGATAAGAGGCCGACGCTTCCTTATTTAGGACGGAGCTGTTGTGTGTAAACAGTTTACATCAGTTTTCACAGACTGAGATAAAGCTGGACGTTGATTTTGCTGTTGTCTTCCTGTCTAAAAGAGCAGAAGCAACAGAGCTTGATGCGGTTTAATCTCAGGAGATTGACGTTCTGCTAACTGTGCCGAATCGGCAATGTCTCCCAACACACCCATGGACGGGCCCACTCATCTGCTACAGCCTTTTTAATGGTGTGTGCTATGGAAACATGATCTCACTCACGCAGTCATGAAAGGAGTTGAAACACACTCTTTTCATATCTTCTCTTCATAGTTTTGAGATAAACCCTGGACATCCTGCAAGTCAATAGTGAAGAAACTTCTGGTTTCAAAAAGGTTTCTGAATAGTTGGAAGCACTATTTTAACATATATGCTTTTTCATGTGTGACCTTCTGAAGAACATCTTTGATACAGTTTTCACAAGTTTGATGCAACATTAAAACAGCTCAGTGTTGTAACTAAAAATGGACAGTTGTGGACAGTTGTGGTCAACCGTGCAGCTTCTACATGCAATCCAGTGCATGTGAGACATGGGGTCCCTGTGAGACACTGACGCACTCTCCCTCTCCTCCTTCCACTCCACACCTTTTGGATTTTCCTGTCCTGCTGTCCTCTGTTCAGGAAGCCTTCGTCATGCCGCTGGGCCGTGACAAAAACCCGTGAGTCACCAAGCAGTAAAGCAGAAAGGAACCTAATGTGACTCTTCTCTGATCTGCATCTCTAACCTCCTTACTAGGTCTTGAATTGTTTTTCCAGTAGCTCCTAGGGGGTCTTTGACCCAATGCACAAAGCCACATTTGTCCTCCGTGTTTAACCACCTGCTGACTCTTGGCTTTAATATCTGTGAGTAATCTCTGTCCTGCTGGGACGGCTGTCTTGTGTGCACCTGCTGGCTCTGACGGAAGCATGAGTCGGTCTGTGAAAACACTGATTAAGATTCCTTCATCCTTGGCCTCACATACAGTGTTGCCTTCATCCGTTGGCTGCACTTTTGTCTAAATTTAAACCTGGAATTACACATAGAGCTGCTTATTTGCTCATTTATGGATCTCAGTGTGCTGTGTCCCGTTTGTGATTAATTCTGCCTCCGTGAGATCACAGCCAGTCGGTTGATGAAGGTGACCTTACACTTCACCTGAGGAGAGTTCAAAGTTCACCGGAAGCTACGCCCACAAAGAGAATGAAAGTTCCTCATTGACCAGAGCACAAATCTGATGTCTGATATGATGTCATCCTGGTTCTCATCATCTTCTGCTCTCCTTTATGTTTCTTAAATTTAGGGAAGTAAAACCCGCACACACAAACAAATCTGCTGTCCCAGCGTTTGTGTGATGGCCACCTATAAGTAAGTCCTTGTCCCATCTTCCAGACCCCCTGCATTAACTGTGTGTGCGTCCATGCTTGCTGGAATTTCTGCTGCCTGGGCCTTTTATTAGACTCATCCATACCACCACATTATAGGCCCTGGTAACCAGGCAACCACAGGTTCTTGCTGGTTACCATGCAAGCTCTCCATTGAGTGACGTCGCTGGCCTTATTTGCTTCTGTCCCCCCATTGGAATGAGGACCTTTTTTTAAAAGGTGCACCCCCAACTCCGCACGCCCACATACACACATGTGCTTAACACCCCTTGCTCACACATTGTCCCACACACACCCTTCTTCGCCACCCTCTGTGAGGCAACAACAGAAGTGAAACTAACAAGCTGACAAACGCATCTTGCTGAGGCAGGTCAGAGTGGAGAGAAATCTTTGTGGAGAGAAGAGACAAAGTAATAATGTTACAGTGATACCCCTGCCTCGGGATTCATACAGCTGTTGTTCTTCACATGGAGATAAACAAACTTGCAAATGCATAAAATTTGGGGATTTTAGAGCTGCAACCACTGTAACCAAGGCACAGATTGAATGTATGTGTATTGACCAAAAAAAAGGCCTTTGACTTTTTAAATCACATTTTTAAGCAAAGGAAATCCTGTATATGATCCTGTATATGGTCTGAGTAGCTTCGTCCAGTGAGACAGCACTTTCAGACCTCTTTATGAAAGTGAGCTCGTGCAAGTGGACAGAACAGAAGTCACCAAAGAGAGTGTGACTTTGTTTGGTCACTTTCCTAACTTTTAAAAGAGCATATGACCTGCTAAGATTCTTACATGAACAGCAAAACAAGTATGGATAAGCTTTTATAATCCAGTCACAGTTGTAAGTCAGGGGACTATTAGTCACTACCAGAAATGGCCCGTGCTGGCTATTGTCCTTGTCCTCAGTGGTATTATAACAAAATATAATAATCCCATCTGCTGTATGCATGAATGCAGAAATGATCTGCGGGAAAAAAAGTAATGGTGTCACAAAAATGAAAAGAGTGACGGTTGTTGTAAAGCTAATCTATCGCCCGATAAAGAATGTGACTGTGGCCATGAATGGGGTGACTTGGGACAACTGCTTCACCATAGTTCTAATTTGAACGCCTTTCACTGAGTGTGTGGAATTGGAGGGGTGGGAGGGGTCTGAAAGTGGGTGATAATGATGGTGATGTGTGTGTGTGTGTGTGTGTGTGTGTAGGGGGTGCTGCAGTATTGTAGGCTGAACAGCAGAGCCCCCCACTCTAGCTGAATGGGTATTGTCATCTGGATTTCTATGGCTAACCAAAATACTTTCTCCCGCCGTGGGGGTGTATAGATTCATGGTGGGAATGGCATGCATTACTCATAACCTAGGAGGGCAACTCTGCCTCCGTTACTTTGTTTAGAAACACACTCCAACTGAAGACTTCAGCTGATATAATCACTTTAATTTCAATAAAATGAGTGAATATTGCATCTTTGCTTACATGAATGAATTGTTCACCTACAAACCACCAAGAAGATCAATGAAAACATTTTTATGCTTGGAATAATCTGAAAAGAAAAGACACCCCTCCCCACCATGGCAAGGATGGAGAAAAATCACAGGTGCTTACGGCGGCCGATTTACAAATCTGTATACTTTTGAATTACAGATGGCAACTCTCCCCCGAAACTCAGGTCTAGAAACATCACAACAATTAACAAAAGCATGTCCAGGGTTAAGTCATTCTTCACCATCTTCATCCTTTGCCCTTTTGTAACCTTCTAAATGAAGCATGGTTCCATTGAGGTAAGAGTCTTTGAGTGTGTGGGAGTGCAATCATTTTCAGTTACTGTACAGGTTTGTGCTGACAAAGCACATCGAGACAAAAGAGCAAAGTAATCACGGAGCATGGCTAAAGTTCCTCTAAAATTCTGGAGCTGCATCCACCTCGAAAATACTAATGATTTTGAAGATTTACAAAAACAGGTACCTAACCATGATACTCCTTTTTCACGTGTGCTACCTCTTTACGTTGAAAATACAAAAAAGGATTTTAATGTAACTGAACGGTCAGTCTAAAAGCAGTAGAGGTGCTTCAAATTTCAAAAGTTCATTAGTCTTTTTTGTTTTTTTAAAAAAGCTGCAGGTGCAATGATAATGTCCGTCAAATAATGAAAAAAACAACAAAACAAAGCAAAAGCAGTTTTTCTCTGCGCAGTTTTACGCACCAACCGCCTTTGGGCCACCTCGCTACACATAATTCCTCTTGTCATAGTCCCCGTTTTGTGTGGCTCTCTTGGTTGGAGAGTATTTAACAGAATATCCAGAGTTGCTACTGGAAGGACAGGAGCAACACAGCAGCGCTCCTCCGATCAGCAGCATCGCCGAGGCCGCCCAGCCGATGTAGAGCGCGGCGCCGATCTCCCTCTTCTTGGATGAAGGCACTTGTGGATTGTAGAAGTCCGAGATGATGTTGTTGGCCATCCAGCAGAGGGGCACCAGGACAAACACACCGCTGATGATGTAAATAACTCCTCCAGAATTCACCACGCGGGCTTTGACATACTCAGCGCGGATGCAGTTGGTGCACTGCGCCCCCGCAATTACGACCATGAGTCCCAGCACACCCATCACCGAGGAGATGATGGTGAGCGCTCTGGCCGCCTGCAGGTCGTGGCTGAGGGCAAGGACGGAGTCGTGCACCTTACACTGCATTTGACCCGTGCTCTGCACCACGCACGACATCCACAAGCCGTCCCAGATTGTCTGGGCCACCACGATGTTGGCTTCGATGAAAGCCGTCACCTTCCACATGGGCAGCCCGCACGACACCATCACCAGGAGCGAGCCTATTACGCACAGCGATAGTCCCAAGATTTCTAGTCCAGCTGACACCATTTTCGCTCGTCGTGTGGAATCAAGTCTGTCTGAAGATTTTCAAAGTTTTCCTTGCGTTGCAAACTCGACCTTAACTTGTGCGTTCGCCTCCGTATAAAAAGAGCGTGAGCCTTTAGTTGCGCATCACTCGGCGCATTTACGCAAAGATGGTTGATACAGCAGCTCAGGGTCTCTTTGTTAGTGAGGGATGAGAAAACAACTGGAATCACAGTGGCACCGGACCACGAATATCTGAAGGGTGGGGGCAAGAAAACTTTCCTCCAATCAGCGGTGGCCGCATCCTCAAGGGACCAATAACAACGCAGGGAAATTGTGCGGCCGAATAAAGCGGTACAGAGTAATTGTGCGTTTGAACAGTTATTTACAATGAATATGAAGGGGGGTGGGGGTCGAGGAGGCTGAATGGAGCTAAATTGCAGTTGGATGAATCATAACACATACATTTTAATAAAACCAAAGTGAATGTTTTCATCTTAATGCCAAAATTATTAATTTAGGAAGACAGCATCAGTCTATTAAATGCAATAATTTTGACCCTCAACAGTCACAATCATAAGAATAATAACCATTACAAAATGGAAGAAACTTTATTTTCACAGCAAAAAAATGTGTGTGTGTGTGTGGGGGGGGGGGGGGGGGGGGGGGGGGGGATTGCGCAGTCAAAATAATATTAAGATATTATTGATAGGCTATATTTATTTGAGTATTTTTTTTATTCTGCAGGTGAAATAAAAATGTCATAACACTGGAATTATAAAGCTTTTGACATTAGTCAGGTAATATACATTAATTTATTACACTTTTATTTATTTTATTACAATTATTTATGTAACACCTATGTGATTAGTTATTACTTACTTCTGGGGACATATTAATTCAAATCTAAATAATGAATATGGGGGAGTGAGGAAGTCATTTATAAAGCTTTAACTTAATTCAAATGCAACAATTATAGAATTTCCTTAATACAAACGGGCCCAAGATTGTATTAAGTATTAATTCAAATCACATTTTAGACCGTTTACTTTCTGATAATTTATATGAGTTTATTGAGAAATTACAAAGCTGTCTAATGCTTGTAGTCATGTAAAAAAAAAAAACAACATTTTGTCTGATCTCACTACCAAAAACATTTTGGTGAAGAGTCATGAATAATACAATTCAAGAAAGGCTAAGTTAGAGAAACTGTAACACATTGGCAGCCATGTTGGATCCGAGAAGGAATTGTTGCGGACGGGGAGTTGCTCTGACATTCGAGCCCTAATGGCGTCCAAGACCGGCGCTAAGAAAAAAAAGCTTCAGGGAACGAGGCGGTCCCACTGGGACAGTTTCCGGGTTTCCCTTCCTGGGCTGGGACAGCGACAAGGATAAAACCCCCCCACTATCAACAATATATCACATTTAAGTCGAGGTAAGGCTTCTCTCGGTGTTCAGTTCCTTTCTGACTGCTTTATTGCGTGAATAAAATGGGTAAAGTGGCCAAAGTCGGTCCGGAGGGTTAGCAGAGCGTTAGCGGGCAACATGACACCAGTCGCAGTAACAACTGGGGAAGTTTGACATGTAGCGCTAACAAAGTTTTAGCGCTGTGTTGCTCCGAAAAATCGAATTATAAAACAGTTTTAAAAGGCTTGAATCAGTTTCCCAGGTGTACAGTGAACCAGGCTACGTCCACATAAGTTCCAATTGCTGTTCGGTGAAGGTGGTCAGTGTTTGACCGACTGGGTGTGGTAGAAATGTAACAGGCCTGTACACATGTTACTCTCCTCTGGCTTATAATAAAGCTTTTTTTTAATGTTACATTCTTTTTGTCTAATTAACATATATCCATATACACATTCTAAACAACATTAATGCTTAAAATCTTTACAGATTTTCTGCAGTCTTATAAAATCTCGACTAACAACACCTTTCATAAACTTCCTGCAACGCCCTTTCATACTTATCATTTGATTTATTCCCAGCCTTTGAGTAGAAACCGCATTTCCACAAAATATATTTTGTGTCTGGACAAATTAACAATAACGGTGGAAACAATTCCATCATCTCATGTGTCTAAGACGTGGCTTGGTGCCACTATTGAAGAATTATCATCCATCTTGTTATTGACTTTGTAAAAACATGCATTTTTCACTTCCTTTCTTGCTGAATGCTGATCATTTTAGAAGATTATGCAAAATATAATCTCGGGGCGGCAGCTGAACTCCATAGTTCCTAAACATCCGAACTTGCTATCCGACTTGACGGTTCGGCTGGTTATCGTAACTAAAACACATCTTTGAAAGATGTCTGAAGCATCTGATCTGGCACCTTCACCGCTCTCTGACCTTTCCACTTCCTTTGACATCATCTCTTAAACTCTGTCCACCAGTATTGTGCAAGGGACGGAATCTGTCTCACTCCAGGGGGGATATTTCCTCCTGTTTTTGCACCATGGTGATAATGGAAAAACAAAACTTGATTTACACTGACAGACCCAAGTGTGGCTCAACTGTTATGGTACTGGTTTAAATGATGGCATACTTCAATAATTTACAGCACCTTTGTGTGGAAACACCCATTCCAGATTATTTTGTAAAAATATTTCATGAAAAAAAATCATCTTTACCCATCATAGTCTGCCCAGAAGTACTTTGGCCCATGTTGCTATTATGTGTTGCTGATAATTTCATGTTTATTTGTGTTGCCACCATTTTCAGCATCTCTCCATCACATGTAATGACCAAATCAGTGTTTCCAGTAAAAGAGTTGAATCCATGAAGAGGGTGTGTGTAGGACCTTGATATTGCTTGGCAGGAAGGTGAATAGTTCTTCTTGCTCTGCTGCCCTTTCATGGCTTTTTGCCAGCCAATAATTCAACAGTAAATGCTTTACATGCCAAGAAACTTGGTATTAGCAAGGCAACATTTTTCCTGTTTGGCCCAAACTGTGTAATCTCCCTGACATTAAGTGTGCTAACAGGTTTGTGTGTGTAAGCAGTTTAGCAGCGCGGCTGATTAAATGGCCATTAATAAGAGCGCATTATAGAATTGAACCTCCTGCTTGCTGCTTGCCTGTCCTGTAGTGTTGTCTTTGTGATATTACAAGCATGATCTTGGAACCATTAATTAATCTGCTGCTGGAACAATGTTGGTTCCCACAGAGCCGTTCAAAGCACACCATTTGGGGAGGGTGTCTGTCTGTTACAAAAATGATTCAGATGCTCATTAATGAAAGCGCATATTTTACTGCCTTTGGCAGGATTTAGCGCAGATATTATTACACTGTTATTCTAACATTTCACCTTCTTCCATCACATTTTAGTGTTAATTTCTACCTCCACATCTCCATTCCTCTCCTCTTTAAAGTTAGTGAACCATGAGATTTTAGTGTTTTATCTACAAACGGGGTTCTTCTGTTCCTTATTTTTGAATTATGAGAGTATGAAAAGTGCTCGTCCTGGTCCTACTACTTCTGGGTTTACCTTTTACTTCTCCGGTTCATAACCTGGCATTTTCCTAAATTATTGTTCCGTCGCACTGCTGGGCAGATGTGATCGGTGGTGCCGGAGGTCTGGGTAGGACCAGGCACGTGTTCCCTCCACTGCCGCCTGTGTAGGAAAGGTTTCAGGAACCAGCGGGATAAACACCCATTGTTCACAGTTTAGGCTTGATGAAACCAGTATCGGAGATCTTTGTCTACTTTCATGTGGTGAAACGGGGCCCACATCTGAGAGATGCAACCATTGGGGAAGGGTCCTGCAAGCGTCCACCATCATGTATTTTGTGGGGGCTCATTAAGGTTTCTCAGCTGATTTTACATAAGCAGAGTGCATCTCTGCCTCTTTCTCACACTCCAGCCATCCAGTGCCAGTGAGCTGGTGATAAACCGGAGCCTGTGCTTCCTGCTCACTCAGTCTGTTCCTCATAAATCCAGCATGCTTGTTGCTCTTTCGTCTACCGAAGGTCATAGGATGGTGCAGAGGGCTGAGCGTAGTAGTTTAATGAGACCCTGGGAGCAAGCATGGTCCTTGCTGCTCTTTATTAACCTTTGTTATATTTCATCATCCGACTCACTAGTGTTGTAGCTCTACTCTTAATTTGAGTCAGCATTAATATAAATAGCCTGTGGAATATGGTTTGTTTTTACTTTACTGGACTAGCCAAGAAGTCATATTTTATTTTATTTTTTTAAAAATTCCTTGTAAATTCCTTTTTAAAGCATTGCAAATAATTTCTTTGATCCGACAACCAGGTTTGAGCCGGCGCGTCCTTGGCTCATTCATCATCAGCCTGGCGTGATTTGTTTAAACCAATTAAGCAGGATTGCGTTTTCTCTCAAATGTTTATGATTTATCAGAGGCTAATGACCTCCACACATTATCTTTTCTTTTTAATTATCTTTCAGAAGAGTCTCTCAGGGCAGCAGCAGTGATGTCTCAGTCTGGTGATAAAGGGAAGGTGAGTGTGGAAGTAAACATCACTGTGACATTGAGTAGAGGAGAGGGCTTTCTAATAAAGTACTGGTGATTAAGACAAATGGTATTTGTAATCTCGTGCACACATGCTTGCACAGGCATCCAGGGAGGATATCCTGTATAAATACAAGTATGCAGTTTATTGCCTGTTGGAATTTCTCATCAATGTAAATCCTCATCAATCTTACTTTTATGTTCTTTTGCACATTAAGTTCATAAAATGATGAAAATCTCTGGTTAATGCTCAGAAATGGATGACCTGTTGATCTTACAGTCATGCTCTGGTCTTTATACAAATATGTCTCTGTGCTCTGCAGTTCCCAGATGCTGCAGGCTATGTCGGATTTGCCAATCTCCCAAACCAAGTGCACAGAAAATCAGTAAAAAAGGGGTTTGAATTTACCCTGATGGTGGTAGGTGGGTGGCCTCTCGTTGATTTTAGGCTTTATGTTGTCTTTGCTGGTTTATGATTGGATGCAATGGATGCTTTATAATCCTCTAAATGAATTTTCTGTCACTTGTTTTGGTTCAGGGGAGTCTGGGTTGGGAAAATCGACACTAATAAACAGCCTGTTTCTCACCGATCTCTACCCAGAACGTTACATCCCTGGTGCCGCAGGTATATGCCCTCACACAGAGCAATTTTGAGAACATCTCTAAATCCTAAAATACAGCCAAATCCGTATGATTTGACTTAGATTAGCTTTGTTTTGATTTTGAAATGACTCGTAGAGCCTCTCTGCTCATTTTCTGCAGCTACTGTAAAGATGCGACTGTATATTTCATTTCAAGGCGTATCCATCATGTTCCGTGCTGCTGTTTAACCTGCTTATTTACTCGTGTCAGTTCCGTCTCGCTTCCTCAGGATGTGTATGTTTCCAGACTCCACCCTTATGATTTTTTTGTACTTCCACCTCACAGAGAAGATTGAGAGAACTGTACAGATTGAGGCATCGACTGTGGAGATAGAAGAGAGAGGAGTTAAGCTTCGCCTGACCGTGGTTGACACACCCGGATACGGCGACGCCATCAATAGTCAGGACTGGTGTGTTTCTGAGCTACTACACACACTCATCCTCCTACTTCTGTGCTCTCTCAAAATTTGCCTCCGACTCCCTATTTCTTACCTCTCCTCCCACTGGATTCAACATGTCTGAATTGCTGACGCGTGTCTGTGTGTGTGGATCCTCTTATTGTGGTTCAAATGTAGTCTTTAGTCTATTTCTGCATTCTGTCAATCATCTCCTTTTGCAAGTTAAGGCTGCCAAGAACGACTCAGTGATAGTTCACATATGATTAGAATTTCCTAAATCTGTCTATAATCATCTTCAAAATAATGAAATTAATCATTAAAGGAAAGGACAAATAGTCCCAAATCAGCATTGACAGAGTCTGGAAGGGCTATATATACAACAAAACATTATTAATGAGCGTTTGCCCCCATATAACGATTTAAATGTCTTCCTGTGTCTGTCATCCAGTTTCAAGACCATCATCCAGTACATTGACAATCAGTTTGAGCGATATCTTCACGATGAGAGCGGGTTGAACCGAAGGCACATTGTGGACAACAGGGTGCACTGCTGTTTCTACTTCATATCTCCATTTGGACATGGGTGAGTGTACAGACGTCAGTACTGAGCTGAAGGGGACGATTTTGTCATTTATCCTCAAACTCTCCTAACTCCCATGCCAATAATCACCCTTTACTTTTCTTTCCATGATGTTTTATCTCTCTAGTTTAAAGCCCCTGGATGTGGAGTTCATGAAGGCCATCCACAGCAAAGTGAACATAGTTCCAGTCATTGCCAAGGCTGACACGCTCACGCTGAGGGAGAGGGATCGTCTGAAGAGAAGGGTGAGCGTGATGCAAACACTTCAATGCGTGGCTTTTTGCTAATTCTTTCATCTATTAGCAGTTCAATGTTGCTAATGGAACACATAAATACTCACAGATCATAGTTAGCCTTTGGCATTTTCTGTTTATTTAATCCACTTGATAAAAAAAATAAGTCATTTTTAATTTGTTGTTTCATAATCCATGAATCTTTTGCTACACTTTCACTACAGTCTGGGTAGACAATGGGCTCTTGTTACAAATCACTTTTTTGGTTCAGACCACTTTGCTCTATTTTTAATTGGAAGTCAGCTTGTCCCCCCACCTGCCCATGCAAGCCAAGACCTCCCACCCGACTCCCATTCAGGTCTCAGGGCCGGTGGTCTGGCACGGCGTCAGGCTGACAGGAGTCTAACGCTGCACGGTTCCCTTGAGCAGCGAGTCCACATTGTCGAGGGCTCCCACTGTCACATTGCTTGAATTTGCTGAAGCAGCACCTTAGAGTGGCTGTTCTAGAGCTCCCACAGCGGCTACCTTCTCTTACTTAGTAATACAGCCGGTATGTAAAGCCGCAGGCTTCAAAGGTGAAATTCCTTTAATGATTGTCCTTAATGAACAGAACATCATTCTGCTCTGCGGAGTTTGTTACCAAAAATATATTTTGCCTCTCATGTCAGTATCAGCAATAGCTGTTGTAACGGTATCGCTTCAATCTGACCTCATTGCTGCTGGACTGTCTTCATTATCTCTGCGGCTGGATTTGTTCGCATTCTTTTGTAAATGCTCCCCTTACAGACGTTTCCCACCACTTCAGGAAAGGCAACAATTAACTACAAAGTTCAACAGAATGGACAGACCTCCACAGTTTATCATCTCCATTAACCACAATCTGATGGGAACATGAACAACAAAAAATAGCATGAAATAAAATAGAAGATTCTAGCTGTTCTAAACTTCATGCCTTTATTTGTCGTGTGCTCGTGAAACAGATAACTGCCTAATTTAGTTTGAGTCTGTCTCATGATAGTTCCTGATTATTATCCTGATCGTTATTGTCAGGAAATATCTTCCACACAATTAAAAAGGCATCACATGTTCCCGAAGGGGGAATACTATCTAATTCGAAGTTACATTTTGGGGCGTGCTTTTTTGGATTTGCCTGTTTGTTTGTGAAGATAATTATGCTGTAAATCAACACAATAGCTCTTTATTTAGTCATTTTCCTGGACCTTCTTTAAAACAAACACAGTAGTAAGCAATTTTTGCCAGTTGTAAAGACATTTAGACGGACTCACAAGTGAAACTAAGTTTTCATCCAGCACCATCATTTTAAATCGTTCCGTCTATAGAAAATGGCAACATCACATCAGTCGGCGTGTTCGCAGTGGCATTTTCACATCTTTAGATGAACTCTCTTCTTTAATTTCATCACAGTTTGCTGTTAGCATGGAAACACAATCATTGTCGACATCTTACAGCACTGCTCATTCACCCCTCAAGTGTCTCTCATGAGAACAAATATACAGCGTATGGCTGGTGTATTTGTTTTGTTTGATCAGATTAGGTGAAGTGGCTCTTTGGTGTACGTGCCTGAGTCCAGCCATTCAGTCCAGCACAGGGTAGCAGACCTTCCTTTGAGGTCAGCGTGGCAGCAGCCAAGAAACTGCCTGAAAACAAAGTGCTGGAGGATGATGGATGCTGTAACTCCCAGCATTTCTCCCACAGCCCTCCTTTGCTTATTTTGCCCTGTTACTTTATCATCCTTGGAGCTGCTTGTCTCTCTGTGCAGTGGCTTCACTGTTGGGATAACGGCTCCTTTGAATGTGTTTAAACTGCTCTGCATACAGGACACATCCGGCTGCCTCTCTGGGCTGGTTAACAAACCAGTGTTCATCCCCTTAGTTCTGCTCGCCTGTCGCAGTCCTTCCTACTCTCACAGTGCCTCACAGCTGCCTCGCACTTTCTTCCTCTCCTTCTTTGTGTCTTTGCTTTTTTTTAATTTAATTTGCTTGCATGCCAATTTCCTTTACTGGGGTCGCTTTGGTCTCCACCTCATAAGTTTCCCTGAGGAGGGTATATTGAGGGACTTATCTTCTCAGTCTGGAACCTTGCACTCATATCCTGTGTCGGGTTTTAGTCTCAAACTCCGTCACTGGGTTGTTTTCAGTTTGAAGGTAGACAGCACATAGTTGGTTTAGACTGGAATTCTAATAAAACACTGAACCTGTCTTTTTTTGCTCGGAGGGTGTTTTCCATAAAAGATTCCAACTCCTCAAATAAATGAAATCGTTTGTCTTTACTAAGATGAAAGTGCCATCTAATTCTTTTCAGCTAATTCATAGCAGCGAGTTCCCATGTTTTGCTGTTTCCAAATGTGAAATTTGGAATCGTCAACAGTTTGAAAAGTGCAGAGTTGTTTTTCTCTTGAAGTATTTCAGATACTGGATTGATTTAAAAGCATCTAAAGAGGTTAACAATGACTTTTTAAAAGCTAAATACTGTTGGGTCCTGCTCCAGTTTAGTGCTATTAAAGATGCTAAAAAATGAGAATGAGTTGTGGGGAAAATTAAATGCATGAAACATGGCATAAAGAAAGATCCACATTTTATACACCTGTGTGTTTCTCCCTCATAAGTTCATTTATTTTGTGTGTGCTAGCAGCCGGAACCAAAAGTTATACTGAAGCATGTAATAGTCTTAAAACCTTTGTTTGATATTTAAAGTGGGTCTCATTAATCTGGAGATGGTTGGGGAACCCAGCTGCACACTTGTTCTCGCGCAGGGCGGGAAACAAAACATCTTCCCCCGCTTCACTTCTCCTCTCAGTTCTCCTGTTGTCTTTCCCCTGCAGCCTCTGGACAGTCACTCCATCCTGCCCCCCAGCCCTTTATTCCCCTCCCCCCCACCACCATATTTCACCCCCAGCCACAGTTTTCGAAGTGTTCAGGTTGTCACAGTCGTGCAGTGTGAACCATCTTTACGGCCCCGTTGGAACACATTAGAAAGGGAAGGTGTGAGGCAGAGTTTTACGTTTAGCTTCCTTTTGTCTTATAACTATGCTGGTGGCACATGATTAAAGAGCAAGTGGCGATTACCTCATTTCTGCTTTACTGGCCCCAGGTCAGCTTAATCCAGTCCCTTTCCTGCCGGTGTTTTAAACACGCACACATATTTATTTTTCTACCCTCCAGTGATCATTGTACCAGGCTTATTTCATGTCTCTCCAGGTTTTGAAACAATAAATATGCCCTTTTCCTCACCGAATGAGCAGCTCTTTACACACAATCATCAGTTCACAGTGAAGAAAGTCAAAGCCAGCAACAGTGAGCAAACTGCACGTTTCCTTGTTCGAGGGCCAACCTGAAAGGTGGCCCTTCCGGACTTTGTCAGGCTCGTAATGAGTGACTTTTATGTCTCGAGACCCTTTTGATTAGCAGACCAAGTCACAAGATCCGACGTTTAATTGAAATTTTACAAACTGTCCTTTTTCCAGTCTCACTTTTAGGCAAGATTAAATGAATAGGTTGATCGTTCCTCCTCGTGCACTCTGATCCGCAGGAGTCGTGGGTGGTCTGAACTGTACTTAAGCTAAGCCCAGACAATAGAGGCGTGGGTGGTGTGTGTGCCAGTGACTTTTGATCAGTTACTCATATGATGCCATCACCCCACCACTTTCCAGTACATCTGTCCCTTCTGTTGCCTTGACAGCTTTTATGAGGTGTCCTTTGGCTGGTTTCACTTTAAGGTGGAAAGATCAGCACACTTGTTCCTTGTGCTTACCTTCCTCTGACACCAGATTAGGCAACAGGTGGCTACTGTGTTCGTTTTTTCTATGCTGGGCATCAGTATGAGTTCTAAATCCCTCCAGCCCCCCTCAGATCAGGTATTATTGGGGCTCCGTCATCCCCCTGAGACTCTGCAGGCAACAGAAGGCCTGACCTTTCCTACCGGAGAGATTTGTTCTTATACACATTGGAGTGGGCAGATTAACTTTAAAAAGAATGTGCTGTTGTAGAAATCAGCCTTTTTGTTATAGTGTGTCTGTTGCTGGTTAACTACTAAATAAGGTCTGTGTGTTAACAACATAACTCAAAAGTTACAGCCAGAGTTTAATGAAATTTCCAGGAACTGTTGACAGACCAAAGAAGAGCTCATTAGATGTAGTGATGTTCTCCAGAGGGTCAGAGGGCTTCTATCATATAGCAACCTATGGTACTCAGTTATGTAACCCTGTATTACTCCTACCTTTGCTGTATATCTTCTACTGGTACTGCACAGTTATTTTTATGTTCATCAACTCCATTACAGGAGGAGAGGATACTGGAGCACCTGCTCCTCCTACATGAACACACACAAGTTCTGGGTGTTTTTGGCACAAGTCACAATAACAATATAAAACGAGCTGCTTGCATTTCAGTGGAATCACTATTGAAGGAGGACAACTCAGATATCTCTGTCATAGCGCATCAAGTCATTGAAGGTATTCCAGTTGATTGAAGTATTAGTTTTGGGTTTTTTTCTAGTTATGATAGTGATGTAATGCTCTGTGCTATTCCGTCCATGTAAATGTTTCCCGCTGTTGGTCGATTTACCTAAGACCCACACTGATACCCCCGGGAGCCTTTTAAATAAAGATGATTCACTTTTGTTGGACGGAGCTTCGTAAGGAACATTCTTCTTTACTCTATAGAATATTGAGGTCTTTCTTTTGCTTAAATAGCTCCCTACCATTCTTGCCCTTGATGAGATCTGGAGCACGCTTGAGTTTGGATTTTATTTGACATGGGACGGAGCCATATATCTTTCCATAAATAACATTTGACTTATTTTCTTTGGCTGAGGAGCTAGAATTCACCAGATCTCCCAGGGTTTCATTTTCTCAGGTGCGTTCCGAACCGGAATAGATTTACACTGGAGCTGCACTTGGAAATGTTTCCCGATACGATCAGCAAATATGATTATTTTGCCCCCATTTTACCGTTAAAGAAACTTCACTCTCCCTATGACCCAGGTAAGACGAAGCCGTGTTTGCACAGAAAACTTGTATGTTAAACTGCGACCACTGTTTTAAAAAGTAGTGTTTGGCCTGAGCTGCGGACCTGAAGGGATTTTCAAAGTCGTTTCGAGGGGAACAGACTGGACTTGGAGACGATACAGAGTGAGCCTGTCCTTTTTCTTGACTAGCGTGTTATGTAGACATAATCAGACATTCAGGAACGTTGCGATTGTTTCACGTTAAGATCCTGGCATCTAGGACTTTCCTCTTTAAATCAGTGACAGTTTTGGGAATTTTCTGTCATACGAGAGTTTTTCATTGTGACACCACTTTTAGAATCTGATAAATCACATTTCTAACAACAGTGGTGACTTATTGAACTCAGACGGCCCCTCAGAAACTGGAAGGCAGCTCTGAGGTTACATAAATGTTGTATAAATGTTCTAGTCATGGAGAGCCTAGCTCTTGTCAATCATTGTTCATTGATATCAAGATTCAGTTTGACTCTTTTGCCAATGTTTTTTTTCCTAAGCAGTTAATTTCCCAGGAATGCTCTGTTACATGTTTGTACTTCCAAGTATTGTTCCCTGTTGGAGTTTCATATCAATAGTCTACTGTACAATTGGGTGGTCATGTAATGAATGTTGGCCTGCACCGCCGTCCCTTTTTAAAAATGCATTTTAGTCCTTTTTAAACTTGCTGTTTGTTTCTCCAGAAAGTGTCTTTGCTTAACGGACGTTCAAGTCGCTCATATTTTTGTGGGATTCCATATGAGAGCAAAACACCAAAATATTATTCACTCTCCGGGTTGACGCCACGAGACTTTTCATCCCTGTAATGATGTGTTTGCACCCGGCTTCATTGTGATTGGTGGGTTTGGTTATAACTGCTGTGCAGCATTAGCAAGACACGCTTAGCCGTGACTTTATCTATATAATTATATCTATATATATACTGTAGCCTTGTCTGTGTGTTCTATATTTGGGCTGCTCCTGACCACATTGGTGTGTTTAATAATATAACCTCAGCCTAACCTATAAACCCCCCCCCCCCCCTTATGCCCAGCCTGGAATGGAACACATGTCTGACATGATTCACCTGCTTTTTTTCTTTCTGTGCATACCATCCACCATGTTTACACCTTTGATACATGCTTTTCTATATTGTAGGAGATTTACACATGTAATTGTGTGTGTGCGCATGCATTTGTGTGCACGATGGCAATAAAATCGAAAGGTTTCAGCTGCCAATATCCTTTGCCAACAACAACACACCGTGCAGAGGAGGAGGTGGAGCATCTGGTGTAACGTTAGGGATTAAGGTCCACATTGTGTATAGTAAATCAGCAGGAGACAACTGGGATTTGGAACAGGCCGTGATGTTGACACCTGGTGATCCCCCAGATGTTTTTATTACAGGTGTCAGGCTGTACAAAGCACATATTATGAAAGAAAATACTTGTAGTGAACTGTTATTTTGCAGCTTTGGGCTCATGAAGGCTAAACAGGTGATAACAAGACTCAAAGTCAGGCCATGACTGCATGTTTTTTTTTTCAAAGATAAACTCTTTTAGTTTGTGTTTTGCTGCATTTGCATTTATTCTGAATTTTGTATTTGCGTGGAACTGCAGTTTACTTTAGTTTTTTCCTGCTATTGTCATCCATGTTTATTTTCACACCGAGTCCAGATTTTCCCCCTGCAGTCTTTTAGCCGGGCTCTGTCAGAATAATGTTTGTCCGGCCTCTATATTGACAGAACTATAAATTGTGAGCCAGTGAATGAAGGAACAGGAGCCCCTGGCCCCGTGTCACGCCGTCCTCTGAGTCCTGCAAAGCCTGTTTGTTTTTAGATCTTCCTTACAACAATACCCAGTATTCCACACACACACATGCACACACACAGTGTTTCAGATGCTCTGTGGCTCAGAGCTGGCTGAGAAAACAAGCGACAGCCATAACAACAGCTCAAACAGGGGCTGTCCCTATAGGAAAACCTCTGCTCACTTCCCAGTCGCCCGCGCGACTAACCACTGTCCTGGTGTACAGTACAGCACATGAAAGTCCCCCAAAAAAGACCGGAAAACTGCACTTGACTTTTTTGACTCCATTACATAAGGTTGCATTGTTGACCCAAAATTGTGTTCTCAGGAAAACAAAAGAAAAAAACTCAGCTTTGATGCTTAGAATAATAAATATTACCATCTGTCCCTGAGGTACAGGGGAAGAAAGCGCCTTTGTTTCCAGAAATGACTCAGAAACTAGGCTGAGAACTTCACATTCCTTCAGAACTTAAAACACACACAGGTTGTTATTAGTTTTCACCTGTCTCCCCTCTCTGTCTCACCCTTCCTTGCCTCCACAGGGGGCTTTAATTAAATGTGCTGCAGCAACAACAGCCACTCACTCACCCTCCCATTAGTCTGTACCTTTATCTAAACTTCTGTTTACGGGTGAAATGAGTAACCAGCCTGTATCATTTTAAGAGTTTAATATAAGCGCCTACATCTTATTTATGTATTTTTTTGCCTCCTGGTAGAGACAGCATCTTATTAGCACTAATCATGGACTATAAGGTTAAGAGAGGACATTGATACACACGCTCACATCTGGCATTTACATTAAACTCACAACAGTTGCTTCTCTTCTGGAAATGAAACATATGTATCAGGGTCTTGGATCTTCATTTGTGATGCTGAATATGCTTCAGTTTTTAATTAGTGTCTTTTCTCCATTGATGATTTGTATGAGGTTTAAATCCTTGATAAACTTCCAGAGTCGGTTTGTGTGCAGTAGAGTGTCACAGGAGATCACAGCCAGGTCATGACCCCCATCATTTCATCCTGTCTGTTTTCCATCATCAGATCCTGGATGAGATTGCAGAGCACGGGATCAGGATCTACCAGCTGCCCGACGCCGACTCTGACGAGGATGAGGAGTTCAAAGAGCAGACCAGGGTCCTGAAGGTGAGAGACCCCCTGATGCACCAGCATGCATGAAAAGTGGATGGGAGAACAAGTCTGATGTCTGACCTTATGTGTCTTTTTCAGGCCAGCATTCCCTTTGCTGTGATTGGCTCCAACCAATTGATTGAGGTGAAAGGAAAGAAGATCCGAGGGCGTCTGTACCCCTGGGGAGTGGTAGAAGTGGAGAACCCAGAACACAATGACTTCCTCAAACTGCGCACCATGCTTGTGTAAGTGTTCAAACCAATGGCTGTTAGGTGTTGACAGGCGTTTGCCAAGATCTAAACTCCAGTGAGTCTGAGTGTTGTGCTCTGTCGCCCCCTAGTGGCTAAATAACTGACTGCACGTTTGTCCGTTTGCAGTACTCACATGCAGGATCTCCAGGAGGTGACTCAAGATCTGCATTACGAGAACTTCCGGTCAGAGAGGCTTAAAAGAACGGGCAGGTGAGCCATGAATGTATCTCACACATACATGAGATAAGCTGCTTTTGAAAAAAATCTTGATTTTTATTTATTCATTTATTTTACAGAGCTGCGGATGAGGATGTGATGGATAAAGACCAGATTCTCCTTCAGAAGGAGGCTGAGGTAGGAACACAAGTGTATCAGCCAAAATAAACAGCAAAAACAATAAAAAGACTTAAGCGTCTGTTTGGAAATTCCATGAAAGAATTAATGGGAAACTATAATTTCTTCAATGATGACCATTTTTGTTTACCTTTGGGAATAGAGCACCAAAAGATGAGGGTGCATCACACTGCTAAAGCTCTTTGTTAACAATGTGCATACACAGGATATGGAATCACTTCTGTCCTATGTTCTAACCCTAAACCTATTATTTATTTTAGGAAATGTCCAAAAACCTGAAAAACAAAAGCTCTAGTCATGATTATCCATTTACTGCAATGTTGTTATGGCTTTGGACTCCCCCCACTTACATTGTAATTATATATGCACAATATGTGCTCATACAATTATACATCAATTTTTAAATAATGTTTCATATATAATTTATTGGTATTATATTTTAACAATTGGAATTGTTACATATTCCGTAAAATAACAAAAAAATTCTCACCACTCAATGACGTTTTTGGGGGGTTTTTTTGCAGTTCAAAAATTGGTTGATTTCTTTTTTTTTATGGTTAAATCTTGTTTATTTAAATACTTCAGTGTTTCTGTATTTTTGTGAGTGTTCTTTCCAGCCAATAGATTTTTTGAAAATTTTAAGGAAGTGAAGTTGTAGTTTTCTGTTTCCGCCGGAAGATGGAGCTAGATAACAAAAAGCCTCACCTTTAGATAAAGATGGGTTCCAAAACACAAGTGATGTACCTGCATTTGTATTTTTTATATATTTTGGTGACATGATTATTTATCCTTTACTCACCATTTGTGTATAATAATAGACAATTTTGGTTGTCCAGGTGCAACTCTGAATAAAAGCATCAATGTATTTTGTAAGATAGTAATGGAATTCTATATCTACAACAAAATAGTTTTACTGGAGAAGATAACATGTTATTTTGATTTCTTTTCTCTCCCTAGCTGAGGCGCATGCAGGAGATGATCGCTCAGATGCAGGCCCAGATGAAGATGAAATCAGACGAGTGAGAGTTGGTGCAGGACAGAAACACGTTATTTCTCCCCGACCTGTTCGCCACACCCACACGCATGTCTGCATACACACTCGCTCACCTGGTCCTTCCACATTCATCCATCCCTCCACGTGTTCAGGAGCGCATCATCACAACACTGTTTCTGCTACAGAAAAATCCATCCATCAGCTATTCTGGAGCTTATCGTTGATGTTCTCTTTCTTCATGTTTTCAAGACCTTTTTGAAAATTCACATGTACATCAAAGTGAATTTTATTGAATTATTTTATAATAATTCACCAGGTGGAACAGGGTAAAGTGTCTCAGTCAGTTCTGTCTTTTAATGATAATCATTGATACATCAGGTTATGTCATCTTTGATCACAGCAGCACTTTTTAAAGCTGCTTTCCTGCAATAATGGTACATTATTTTTGCATGTATACTAACCTTTTTACAAAAAATTATGCATTTTTGGACATTTTCCTCCCTCGCTTAGTTTTTTTTATCATTTAAGAGGCATTATAGTTGAAACTTTGAAGGGTAACCATGGTCCCAAGCCAAATAGGTCATTGCTAAAGACAATTTCATAAGATATCGATACTTTCAAGCCGCTTAAACTGTTAGTGTGTTAAACATTTAACTACGTGAGGTACAGGAATGTAAATTTGGTCCCAAATACAGGCTACTTCATTTAATATCTGACCTTTTTATTTTGTTGATGTCATTAGATGTAATAAAAATATCTTTCTGTAACATGTGCACTTATTCATCATACTGTACGTGGGCTGCCCCACCTAATATTACTATATCATTAATATGTAATGCTTTTAAATTGGGTCACTGTGAGGTAAACACTTCAACAAAGACTGCTTTTTAGGGCATCATTTTTTTTTATCTCTGAAATAAAACTTAAGACAAACAACATTTGTGTTTGTGTTTTATATGCTCAATAAACAAGTTGAAATTGTAGAATTGATACTTCCGGGTTCTTCAGGCTGAACCAATCAGATGACGATCTATTATCGTCGGCGAGGACCCCCTGCGATATATACCGAGCTGTGATTGGCTGTATCCACTGGGGGGCGGGGCTTGTCGCTGTCATCTGAACCCGCCCCCTCCAGCCGTCTGTCCGAGCTCTGGAGGAGAGGAGGGCCGCTGTCTGAGAGCCGTCGCTTCGGGTAAGGTCGAGGGTGGAGCGCGGGCATCATGACGACCAGCATCAAGTACAAGAGCCGCATCCCGGTGAAAACAGGTGAGAATTCTGCCTTTGATTTCAGTCTGTCAGTGCGTCAACCAAAGCAGTGATCGCTTCATGTCTCTGTCCCGGGCGTCGCTCCGCCTTCCTGCACCTGCATCGCCTCTACATCCATCCTCTAATGGCCAATAGAGGACAGCGTGGAGGTAAGAAACAACCTCCATCCTTGGCTTTTGCTTGGATTATACGTGCACATAAATGCGTTTGTTTTCCATAATTCTGCGTGAGCAGCGTCCTAGATTTTCACGTATAGGTCCGTCAGTAACGGAGGTAGTTATCCGACCGCAGCCGTGCCGTCAGTGATGCCCAGACTGACAGGCGGAGGAAGAGGAGGGTGTAGGGTTTCATTTTTAGACACATATGTGGAGCAGAAGCGTCAAGGGGGGCTGCGCGCTCCTGAAACCAGCCCCCATCGGCCACCATCGGCTCCGTCCTCTCGCCAGCGATGGAGTTGTAGGCGATTATTGGTCAACGAGACCAACGCCGGGCTGACCCAATTGCCGACATTAGATCAAAACCACACTTAAATTGCCCCTGTGATGAGGCTTTCGCCGCTATTGTTCCACCCAGAAGCGCAGCTGCCCCACGAGCATGCCGGGGAGGTCGCCTCCCTGGTGACCCGGCTGCCCCCCTCCTCCACCTGGCGTGGCCTCTGAAAGAAGCCCGGGTGCGTGTGTTGAGCGTGTCTGCCGTGATATAGCAAAGCAAACTCCCACCTTAATGAATTTCACCTGGACGTATGCAGCAGAATGACCTTTGACCTACATACAGACGGATCGGTGACATGATCAGTTTTGCTGATCACATGTGGAAGCTTTTCACTATATTTTAATGCTTGATCTGATCTTTGGGTAACTTTGGCTGTCCTTAGTGATGACTGGGACTGACCCCAACAACCCCCCCCGTGACCCTGGTTGGGGATAATCTGCAGGTAACAGAGTGTAGATGTAGAGCTCGAGATGCACGAGGAGGAGGAGGAGGAGGAGGAGGTTGATTCCTTTCTGTTCTATGAAAATCCCATTTGGAGCAAATCCAGTAGTTGTAATCACATGACACCCCCCCCCCCACACACACACACGCATCACTCTCAGCTTTTTACACCCTGCACGTTCTTCACGCCTACGTTCTCTCTATCTGGCCCCGCTTCGCACTGTGAAGGAGGAGCTGGAAACCAAACCTGAGATCACCGCTGATAATCAATCCTAAATCAATATTTTCCTTCACTCCTCTCCCTGCCCTCCTCTCCAGAGCTCCCTTCACTTATGCTGTCATACCGCGTTGCCAGGCGACCGCCTTCCTTTTTTAAGCAGTTTACATCACCGCTCACATGCGAGGCAGCGGACATCACGTTCGTAGTGCTTCTTCATATGTGGGCGTGCGCGGAACACTCGTTTTGGATTTAGAAACTCAAAAACGCACGTTGTAGACATTTCTGCTGTGCAATGACGGCGGTCGAAAACAGTTTGCCAGCACTTTTCGACACGTTTCTCTGGTTTTATTGTCAAAGTTCTACCTTAGTTTTTGCGAGCCATCACTTCCTCTGTTTCAGTGTCTGAGACGGATGTGGGGTCAACATCCCATCTCAGCTCTTCGTCTTCCTCGCTCTCGCTACCACAGATGGCGGGACCCCAGCTGGCTCCCGTTCAGAGCCAGCTGCAGACCAGGAGCAGGCGTGTCCAGGGAGGGGGGTTACAGGGAGGGAGCTGGAGCCTATCCCAGCTGCAGGCAGGGTACCAGCTCACTGGGGGGGGGGGTTCAGCCCTTTGCTCAGGGGTCTCTTGTTGGTGTCCTGAATGTGTCTTGACATCATCCCTACAACCAGAACACCGTCCTTGTTTTGTCTGCACCGGGACTTGAACCAGGAACCCCCCCATGCCCCTCCAGACTGAGCTACCGCTGCCTGCACATCAAGAAGCACGACCGGATGTTCAGAGGTGTCCTGAGAGACAGGGAAGCTCCCTGGCAGCTGTGGGTGTTTGCGGCTCTGCTTCATCAGGTTTTTCTTGAAGAGTGTTGCTGTGTGACAGGTGATGCTAAAGCAGCTCCCCGCTGCTCCTCATTCCTCCACCCTGCATTCCGAGAATCTTGACCCAGATTGTGAGAATCTTTAGTCGGTCAGGGTGTGTTTGGGATTACAAATCCTCTGGAAACATGGATTTGGTGTCTAATCCAATGAAACGAAGGTTTGCTGTTGTTCAGTTGGGCGATATGATTAATCTGAACCACAGCAGTCCCTCATGTCCACTGCTGCTTGAGCGATCACATGCTCTCAGATCTCAGAGTATGTGAGTCTCCATGGCACCAGGGAGGATGAAGAGAACCTCCACAACCATCACTTTTCTTTTCTCCCTTTCGCTGGTTGTCACACAGCAGTTTAGGCAAAGCTAGCGAGTGTAATGGTGCGAAAAATAGAGAGAGACAGTCTTTACTGCGTGTGCATGCTTCTGTGGCCACGCAGTTGACTGCTGGATCATTTTGACAGCGACTTCCTGTAAGGCCAAAGTATTTTACCTTAAAGTTCAGCTCTGGCTGTCCAACCATCTGCACAGAGGAGCTACAGTGTTTGAGCAGAATATAAATATCCTATTCTATATTTCTTTTAACATTATCATCCAGCTGCTGATCAAAATGAAACTCTAAAGAACAAAGTAGTTAAGAATTATAATTAATTCAGGCCAACCATAAATTTAAACCTTGTTCTGAGTTTTGAATGCTAATAATAATTTTGTGTAAAACCTGGATGAAATGTACAAAATAAGCAATAAAAAAATCTGAATGACTTTATAATGACAGTCCTTGGTCTGAAACAGACCTGAGCAAAGATCATCCTGTGTGCAGATGTTTTGTAAGAACATCCGTTGGTGTTTGTGGGACTCTGCTTTCACTTTTGTCTGCAGAAAAATCAAACTTGTTCCACTGAGGTGGAGGTCAGGTGACTGATTCACCTTCAGAAACTCTGAAGTCTGCAATGAACAACAAAGGCTTTACTGTAACCACCTCTGGGTGTTACATTTTCCATCAGGCTAATGTGATTTTAAATCCCCCCAACAATGGGAAAATTTGTCATGAACCACCTAAATTATTCATTCAGATTTTAGTAAAGCCCAGGGAATAAATTAACAAAGATAACAGTATGAATGCAACAAATAAAATCTGTTAATTTGGTGTGGAAAGACAATATCTGATATCTGAAACAAGTGTTTCCGTATGTGGCAATTTGTTAACATCCTATTTTTGTTTCTAATTGCTGCGAAAAGTGAATGAAAAAGATTAGTCTGCAACAGGGAAACTGACAGCTGGCGACTGAGAAAGACTGAATGGGTGGGCGTAGTTGGAGTGGGGGTGGGGGGGCTGCATTATAATATCGCTCAAGACATCTGTTCTTTTTTTAAAACATCCCTCAGAGCCCATCCCCACATGTTCTGCTGTAATGGCACAAATGGTATTAACTCTGATCCCTCCCTACATCATAATCTGAGGTGAAGATTATTCATCCGTTCCCACAGAAAAGTGTGTCCCTGTTGCCCATGAAGTTGGATTATCTTTGTCTCCCCCCTGTGGCGAGTAGTGGAAGTGAAACACCTATACGCCTGTGACGTCACTCCCAGGCGTGTCTATTGAAATAAGGATTTACTTTTTTTTTTTTTTAGCATAATTAAATGTACGAGCTGGACACACACCTACACACACAGACATGCACAAGTGCACACACACAGAACATCTGGAAGCAATTAAGTGCAACTTATACCATCAAACGCGCAACTTTCAGACTGCACCAGATTTAAGACCACTTTATTCTCCACCCACACCAGTTTGCAACAATGACTAACATCTTTAATGATGACAAATTGATGTTAAACAAATTGATGTTAAACACACATCACACTATTGGCTGTCAAGCAAGGACATTCTCATAAATATGTATTTGTTTATGGCTGAAGTCAAGATATGCGTTCTTTAAACCTTTTTTGATGTCAAGCATTTTACCTTTTAAGTAAATGAAGGCATGCTGAGTTAAGATATGAATGTGTGGATGAACTAACCTGGACACACACGTACACACACTCATTTCTCTTCCTGAATGTTCAGACGATAAAGATCCGTCTGGCTCGGCAGGCCGGTACTTGCACTTTTTGTGTCTGGTCTGGATCTATTGTCATTCTGTGAGTTGCATCACAGCTGAACTCAAACAAGTTCTTCTCTTTTCTTTACTTTTATGGTACATACTGGATCCATCCCTTCCCTCCCCGGCTTCCCATGCGGGGTAACCGTCGCTTTTTCCCCTCCGTGCAGAGTTCTGTTTTTTGGCTGCCTCAGCTGGGGGAGGGAGTCCTGGCTGAATGAATGACTTTCTTATAGACATCCACTTCTGCCATCCCTTACTCGTTTCCTCCCTCAAATTGCTACCTCTCTTTCCCTCCCTCTCTCGATTTCCCTCCCTCTCTGTGAGAATTCCTTCATACCTGTCTGAACAGGGATTTGGATCGCTGTGAGGCAATAGACAAGAGAGAGAGGAAACAAATCAAAATAAGCAGTTTGGGAACGGACACGCCGTCAGGGCCGAGTTTATCAAGGCTTCAGTTTTTTTTTTTACCCCCCCATTCCCCGCTGGGCTGTTTTGCAGAGTTGTGTGGAGCCTGTGGCTATTTCAGACTGTCGGCGTTGCAGTGGTTTGGGATGGATGCCATCATGCTGCAGGAAAAACTGGTGGAGCGGCTGCTGTGCCCACGAGTGAGAACAGCCCGGCAGAAGGTAAAACCAGGCTCGATTCTGGGGACGCATGAGACGAGACATCAGGAAAGTCTTTGAGACGTGAAGAGTCAGGGTCCAGAGGTTACTGCTGGTGGCTTTTACTGGGCTTCTGCCGTGATGGTCTCACCCCCCTGCGGGTATTTATTTTGTTTTATTCCTGAATGGGAGTTTTAGAGCTGTGGTGCTCCCTGTGGGGAACCTTCGGAAGTTCCTTTAACAAGTTATGACAGCTTATCAGGACGCCGGCTGTGTGCTCGGCTGGTGAGGCTGCAGACTGTAAAAAGGGCTTTACAGTATTACTGAATGAGTCCTCTGTCTATGTGTGTGTGTGTGTGTGTGTGTGTGCTGTGTGCTCTTCAAATGTGCATGTTGTAGCTCGGATTGAAGGACGAGGGTGACGTCTCCGAGGCTGCACAGAGAGATCAGTGTCTCCTCGTGAAGGTCGTCGTGGAAATCTTCCCTACAGAGTTTGAAAGAGAGAAAAACTGCACATCTTTTTCCGTCTCTTGTCTGTTCTGGTCATTTTTATCACACTGAAAGGCTCCAGACGTGTTTTTCCTTCAACATTAAAGCATGTGGCAATAAGAAAGCCCACCTCAGCCCACAGGGTAATTATAGGTCCAGGTCTGGTTCAGCCCATAAGTGCTGACATCACACTGATGATTACCAAACCAGCTCTTCGATCATTTTTGATCCTTCTATAAATTCTCCTCTGATGCACTAATACTAACTCTCTCTTGGTTTTTCTTCCGTTTTCTCCCGTCTGGTGCCCCAGGAAAAACAATACGTGGGTTTCGCAACTCTGCCCAAACAGGTCCACAGGAAGTCGGTGAAGAAAGGCTTCGACTTCACACTGATGGTGGCAGGTCAGCGGAACACACTCAGCTCTCCCTGCATTAAGATACGAGGCCCAATTAAGCTGCTGCGTCACCTCTTTAAGCTACAATAGTGCAGACGAGGTTTCAGTTCTCATGTATTCTGATCAAATGTGTGTGTGTGTGTGTGTGTGTGTGTTTCAGGAGAATCAGGTATGGGTAAATCCACCCTGATCAACAGCCTGTTCCTTACAGATCTCTACAAAGACAGAAAGTTACTGAATGCTGAAGGTGAGTCTTCACTTCTTATCAGCACAACTCATTCAAAGAACCGGTACCGGTACCTTCCAGCCCGTATCAAGCCAATATAATGAAACAGATCTTTCCTCGGCCTGCTGCTGATCACAGAGCGCATAAACCAAACAGTGGAGATCATCAAACACACTGTCGACATCGAAGAGAAGGGAGTGAAGCTCAAGCTGACCATCGTGGACACGCCGGGGTTTGGGGACGCCGTCAACAACAACGAGTGGTGAGCTGCAAGACTGCTCCTCCGCCTGACCGCAGCTCAGCACATCTCAGACTGTGTGTGTGTGTGTGTGTGTCTGTGTGTGTGTGTCCCAGCTGGAAACCCATCACAGATTACATCGATCAGCAGTTTGAGCAGTACTTTAGGGACGAGAGCGGGTTGAACAGAAAGAACATCCAGGACAACCGAGTCCACTGCTGCCTCTATTTTATCCCACCGTTTGGACATGGGTAACCCAACCTACACACACACGCACACACACACACACGCACACCTGAATGTGTCCTGAACATGTCTGGAGGACCTTCCTGTCCCCCACTCGGGGATTCTTTCCACAGTTTGCGCCCAGTGGACGTTGAATTCATGAAAGCGCTGCATGAAAAAGTGAACATCATCCCTCTCATCGCCAAAGCCGACTGTCTCACACCTAATGAGATCAAAAAGCTGAAGGACAGAGTGAGTCCGACTTCCGTCACGGCAAATTCAGCTCGCCGCTCTGCCTGCCACTTCCTAACGGGCTCGTGTGTCATTGTGTCTGTGTACGTGTGCGTGTGTGTTCAGATACAAGAAGAAATAGACAAGTTTGGGATCAAAGTCTACCAGTTCCCAGAATGTGACTCTGATGAGGATGAAGAGTTTAAGCAGCTCGATAAAGAGCTGAAGGTGGGTGTGTGCACTCAGACTTAACCTCTGCCTCTTTTCTCTGTTCAACAGAGGATTTTCTTTCAGTAGATGTGAAGGACACGTCGTGTTTTAATGTCACCCATGCTTGAGAAATGCAACACTTAGCCTGAGATCATAGTTTTGAACTTCATTCCCCCCCAACCTGTGAGCAGGAGTGCACCCCCTTTGCTGTGATTGGCAGCAACACAGTGGTGGAGGCCCGAGGACAGAGAGTGAGAGGGAGACTGTACCCCTGGGGAATCGTCGAAGGTACAGTCCCGTCTCCCTTTGTTCCTAATGGATGAGTTGGACTTAATCGTTCGAAATGTGATCAGTGACTTTGTATATCTGGTGTTAGTGGAGAACCAGTCGCACTGTGACTTTGTCAAGCTGAGGAACATGCTGATCCGCTCACACATGCACGACCTTAAAGACGTGACCTGTGATGTCCATTATGAGAACTACAGAGCGCAGTGCATCCAGGAGATGACCAGGTACCTGCGAAGGGAGAGAAAGGCTCCTCCCTCCTGGGTTTTACCTGCTTCACCTTTTCTCCCCTATTTCGTCCTTTTCAGTAAACTGGCTCAGGACAACCGTATGGACAGTCCCGTCCCCATCCTGCCCCTCTCGACTCCCGATGTGGAGACGGAGAAGCTTATCAGAATGAAAGACGAAGAGGTAAGAAGCGCCTATTTCTGTTCTTCAACAAACATTCAACACTGATTGTAGTATAGATCTGCTATATTTTGTCTTATACAAAAAAGCAATGTACAAATATTTGTGGAAAAAGAAGTTGAAAGAGTATTTTTGAGTAATAAATGTAGGTTAGTATTGACAGTTACCACCAGGGGGCACTAATGTGCACACATAATTGAATTATCTGGTATGTAACTGTAATCGTTGGCAGTTCAGCCGTGATTTTTGTTTTTATTTTTAAAATGAAACCCGATCAAAGTTTGGCCGCACATGAGCACTGATATGTGGAACTTTTCCTCCCTGTCTGCAGCTGAAGAGGATGCAGGAGATGCTGAATAAGATGCAGCAGCAGATGCACAAAGACCAGTGACGTCTCTCCCAACAGAGCTGAGCTGCAGCGCCACCTGCTGTTTTTTAATCCCCTAAAATACGGCGAGCCCCTAAAATGTCGGACTTGGATGTTGTGTTAGTTGCAACTCTGGCTATATTTTTATCCTCAGTTTGGTGCTTTGACTAGTGTGTCTGCCTGGAAGGTTGGTTGTCAGGGGTAACCTTGCTCCCAAATCGTTTTGAGCCCTTTGCTGTGGTTGAACAGTCCTAACATATATACTATAAATGCATAATATAAATTCCAACTCAGTGTATCTAATTTATAAATACAGTGTTGAATATTTGGAATATTTTGTCAGGGTATGAACGTTGTGTGCTGCAAGATGTTTTGTAAAAAATAAACAACTAGGTTTTTGCTGTTTAAATGTTAACTTTTTTTTTATAGATATATATATATTTGCTTGTGTGTTTGGGTGTGTAAAAGTATGTATTTTGTTTTCTCTGATTACATATCAGCAAGCATACATGCAGGAAAATCCCCCGTCAGCTGTTGCTAACTGCGTTTTTCCTCCCGTTCGTTTGTCCTCTGATCTACAGAAACCACCCAAGTCCAAATATCCTCTCACAGCATTTTTACATGTGCGGGCTGAGCTGAATATGCACTTATTGCCAGTGGCTAACTGTGAACGGAATGCCTTTGACATAATGAGGAGGTTGGTGCTGTACTCCTGTGTACGAGCGCACAGCTCTCAGATCTGCTTAACAGTGTGGGCCTATTTTTACTGCTTTATAGCCAACGCCCTGTGCTTGTATTAAACTGCATCAAGAACTATGCCTCATTTTTCACTATCAGTATAGTGTGTGTGTGTGTGTGTGTGTGTGTGTGTGTGTGTGTGTGTGTGTGTGTGTGTGTGTGTGTGTGTGTGTGACCAATGCCCAGAGGATGAGAGCTCATTCTGTGCCCCAGTGATAAAGGTGAGATAATTAAAGTCTTGCTGGTCATCTCTGTGATGCCAGGCTCCGTCCGTCTGGAGCTCACCACTCTGCTTCCTCCCTCACGTCCAGCTGTCAGAGTCTACATGTTCAGTCAGAGAAAGAGCTGCTGCCGGAAGGTTATCTGAGAATTTGTGTCTATCTCCAGTGGGTTTCTACATAGACGGTGAGGTTTTCAAAAAGGAATGTCAGAATTTTGAAGTGAGAAAAATAAAATTAATGCTCAATTATTAGGACATTAATGTGCTGCTGGTGACTAGACTGACACTGACTAGAGGGAGGAGATGAAAAATAATATATTACCTCACACACAGAGGAAGTTACTGACAATTACTAACTACACTAACTATACACACACTATAGTGTTCCTACAAGAACACATTCACTTATCTAACAGAGGTGTCAGAGAGAGTTTCCCTGCACAGCCACTTGGGGGACCCCATCGCGTGCGCGGCCCCGTGCGTGTGTGCGTGTGTCTGTTATTTTTGACAGTAGTCTTATCAAAGTCTTCCAGCTTACAGTAACACCACAGAGTGACAGTAAGAAGCAGTCCTGAGCTGGAAAAAGTCGCACTTAAGGTACGTGACTTTTATTGCACTTAAAACCAGATACTAAAATTATTCCAACTGATTTTATTATTTAGTTTTTAACATTTCCCTTACAGAATTTTTGTTCTAGCACATTCATCTGTTAATACATATTAGTGGTTTTACTTTTAAATGACTCCTGAAATTAGAAATATACTTGAAAAGTTCCTATTTTCTATAGCACATTATCTTTATTTATGTTTCTGGACTAAATTTATTTTGTTAGGTTTTTACTATTGCGGAGAAAGTCTTCCAACAATCAACGCTACAAATATAGTTAGTTTTGTTTGTTTTGCTGTTTTTAAGCTATTTTTATTTAATTATTGTAGATCATTGGGGATCTTGCTAATCCATGCAAAGAAAAAAAACATGCTTTTGCCCTGTGTTTTTATTGATTACATTAATGACATTACTTTGTTTTTTTTATCAGCATGAGGCGACTTTTGCTCCTGTGTCTGCTCCTCATGTTCGGGGGTCAAAGGTCATCAGCATGCCCTCAGCTTTGTTCCTGTCTAGGCAGCCAGGTGAACTGTACCAGCAGGTCCCTTACCTCAACCTCACTGCCCACCAGTTTCCCTTCAGGGACCACTAAGCTCCTTCTTCACAAGAACCTGCTGACCAGCCTCCCAAATGGGATCCTGGATGATCTTACGTCGCTCCATTTTGTCTCTCTTCAAGACAACCCTTGGGTTTGTGACTGTGGCATCCTCTATCTACGTGCATGGCTGCTTCGGCAGCCTGCCGCACTTAAGGCACACTGGGGGGTCAGCTGCCATTCTCCTCCCAGTCTAAGAGGACGGCAGGTGGCGTATTTAACAGAGGAGGAGGTCTTGAAGTCCTGTCATTACTGGTACTGTAACCTGGCTCTGATATCTCAGGTGTGTCTGTTTGTGTTTGTGGTGATACAGGCAGCTCTGCTAATCGCCCTGCTTGTCTTCCTGAGAAAATTTGAAAGGCTGTCAAAGGAAGCTCGGAGAACAAGAGCAGAGAGCTTTCTACCAGGGGAGGATCTTCAGCAGAACTAATGTATATGATAGAATATGATAGCATCAATAGAATCTCACCAGGATCTCATTCAAATGATGAAAATAACTTGATATCAAAGGTTGTTGTTCAATGTGTATTTAACATTTTCATGTTAACATTTTAATGAATCATTCTTCTACATGGAACTTTTCTGTGTATAAAGTTCATCACCATCAATAGTAAAATAAAAAACATTAAAACAACATAACGTGGCAATACGGCTCTTTTTCTTCTCCCTTTTTTCGCCGTGTAATATCTACAACGCAACATATTCCAACACGGAACCTTTAAACAAGACAGCATTTCCAAGACGGACACATTACTTGACGGACCGTTATTCGTGTTTACACGTGAGGGTTGCTTGGAAATTTAATGCAGAGCGGATATTTCTACAGTTTCTTTTAACCCATTAGAATAGATCCATTTGTACGATATTTAAATATTCATTCAACTGTACAAATGACGTTTATAGCGAATTGGATGCCGTCCTCCTGTGTTATTACCGCAATCTTCCATGGTATCTGACATTACAAGTTAACTGTTTGACTTGCTTTGATTGCACATTTTGTTACTACAAACTTTTGACCTCGGTTAATGATGGGAAAACTAAGAAGGAAACACAACTGGAAGGGAAGACAGCAAAATGAGCCCCCGAAATCAGCTGATGACAACAAGACAGACGTTGTGGTTGAATTGCAAGGTAGTCAATCGTATATTATATCTCTGTACGATTTATTTGATTACCAATTGTGTTATTTGCTTGGTTTCTAACTCTTTCTAAACTTAACTGCTCTTCAGATGGCAGCAAACTTAAAGGTGTAGACGAAAGTAACGCTTTAGTCCTGCCAGCAAACAAATCCAAAAAGAAGACAGCCTCATTAACTCGCGCATCTAAGAAGAAGCCTTTAACCAAGAAGCAAAAAAAGGAGCTGCAGAAAGTGTTGGAGCGCAAAGAAAAGAAAGCCCAGGTGAATGAGAGCTCACTGGTAATAACAGACAAATTGGTTTGGTTGATAACAGTGTACCTACTAGTGTGTGCCTCTATTTATCACTCCCAGAGAGCAGACATCCTCTCCAAACTGGCTGAAGTGCAGCTTCCAGAGTCAGAACGGAAGCTGCTTTACACCACCTCCAAGCTGGGAACTGGGGAGAAACTCTTCCACACTAAACAGTAAATGCAACAGTCAAACACATTGTAGTCAACTTATCTTTATAAATGGAAAGAAAATGAGTCACAGGTTTATTTTGGGTTGTCTCCAGAATATTAAATGAAGTTAAAGATGGAGACTTAGGCACCAAGATCAGCAGCATCAGTGGAGCTCACCGAAAAAGGAAGTGGAAAGAGGAAGATGATGAGGAAGAAGAACACTTGGAAGAAGAAGAAAGCGATGATCCGGACACGTCTTCGGAGGATGAAAGTGAGGTAACAGAGAAGAACGAATGTACAGACGCAACCACATCAACTCTGGAAAATAAGCAGACGGTGAAGGAAGAAGAGCACAATACAGAGAAAGAAGGAGAGAATGAGAAAAAGACTTTGGGTGAAGAAAGAACCCAGAGCAAGAAGCCATCTCAGCCAGCTATCTTTGTTCCTGTTGACAGATCACCACAAATACAGGTGTGTGTGCTTGTGCATGGTCATTGTACTGTATGTATCTGACCATTTTAACAGTTCATATCACAAATTCTCCAACTCCGTAGGAAGCTCGACTCAAACTGCCCGTGCTATCAGAGGAGCAGGTCATCATGGAGGCGGTCCGGGAAAATCCTTGTGTTGTCATATGTGGAGAGACAGGAAGCGGAAAGACCACGCAAGTGCCCCAGTTTCTGTATGAAGCTGGCTATGCTACGTAGGTTATCCTCATTTGTTACCTGCCATAATGACCTGAAGATAAATGGAAGGTTGTGATACGTGGCCACTGTCATCTTCATCACTATTTCTCCCACAGCAACAGTGGTATCATAGGTATCACAGAGCCGAGGAGGGTGGCTGCTGTCAGCATGTCCCACAGAGTGGCCAAAGAGATGAACCTGCCAACGCGGTAAGAAACTACTCTGCAAGTATTCAAAATATGTGATAAAATATACAGAATGCAGTTTTAAGGCACATTCACACCAACTTGAAGGAGATACATTTTGTAAATGGAAAAAAATGCTGTTTAGGGTGGTGTCGTACCAGATTCGATACGAAGGGAACGTCACAGATGATACAAAGATCAAGTTCATGACCGATGGTGTTCTACTAAAGGAGATTCAGAAGGTGCTCTTACTCTCTTTTCTCATTCATTTCAAATGTCTTTTGCTTCTGTGTGGGAAGGGTTGCACCTTTATTCACAATGATGCTACAGTTGTTTTTCTCCATCTGTTTATTATAAAGGATTTTCTGCTTAAAAGATACAGCGTCATCATCATAGACGAGGCTCACGAAAGGAGCGTCTACACAGACATCCTTGTTGGACTGTTGTCTCGCATCGTCCCACTAAGAAACAAAGTAAGAGATGGCTTATCTCCGTGTTTTGTTTAATTCCTTCATCGTGTTGTGCTTTTTTCGTGAGGATTCTCATTGTGTCTGTGCAGAAAGGCCTGCCAATGAAGCTGCTGATTATGTCGGCCACTCTGCGTGTGGAGGACTTCACCGAAAACCCAAAGCTCTTCACCACACCTCCGCCCGTCATAAAGGTGGATGCCAGGCAGTTTCCAGTCTCTATACATTTCAACAAGCGGACCCCGCTGGAAGATTACACGGGAGAAGTTTTCCACAAAACCTGCAAAATCCATCGCATGCTGCCTTCAGGTTCACTTGAGCCACCTCTCAGATTTTACCTGTTTGAATATTAAAGAGAGAACTAAAGTCTATCAAGACCTTTTTAAATTCTCCCCATTTTTTTAAAACACAAATCAATAATGTACGAAAATTAGGTTTAATTCATTTTAAAGGATGCGGAACATTAAAACATTGCGGAACATTAATATGGTGAATTTATTCTCTGTTGTTCAGGTGGAATCTTGGTGTTTCTCACTGGTCAGGCAGAGGTTCACAGTCTGTGCAGAAGGCTACGAAAAGCTTTCCCCTTCAGGAAGGGCAATGCAAACACTGGTGCGTCTGTTTTGATCCCTCTATATGCTTATATACTGTATGTTTAAATGTGCTTTTGTTTACTTGTTTTCTGAATAGGAGAATCAGAGGAATTTGATTCCACTGAGGCAATGAGGAAATTTAAGAAGTCCAAGCAGAAGAAGACTATTGTAAGTGTGTCTGCAGTTCTTTTTGAACTGTATCTGGGTTAATGGCACCAGGGACCTTCACAGATAATTCTGTAAAAGATTGCTGTCTCTGCTACCAGTCTCTGCCCAGAATTGACCTGGATAACTACTCTGCCCTCCCAGTGGATGAAGGCGACGAGGACAGAGAAGCCGGAATTGGAGACGAGGATGAAGGCTCTGATCTGGACCTTGGTGATGATCCCACCGGAGCAGGTGAGTTTCTCCACAGGAATATATGTGGGACGTGGTTCACATGAGTGGTACTAGTTCCTCTGTGTTTTGTCTCTAGAGGAGAAGGTCGACCCATCGATCCCCCTCTACGTTCTCCCCCTGTACTCACTGTTGGCTCCAGAAAAGCAGGCTATGGTGAGATTTACCCTCCTGAAAGGGGATGCTTAAATCAGCGTAGCAGTTTGACCTCTGGCATCATTATCCGTGTGCCTCTCTGACCACAGGTGTTTCGGCCGCCTCCGCCTGGGACTCGTCTGTGCATTGTTGCCACAAACGTAGCCGAGACGTCTCTGACCATCCCTGGAATCAAGTATGTGGTCGACTGCGGGAGAGTGAAGAAACGTTTTTACGACAAAGTGACCGGAGTGTCCTCCTTCAAGGTCACATGGATTTCTCAGGCCTCAGCCAATCAGAGAGCGGGTCGAGCTGGCCGAACGGAGCCCGGCCACTGCTACAGGTGAGCACTGTCAGTCTTAACAGTATAATGATTAGCTTGGTTGCATCATATTCACTCCCTGTGTGTATCTGCAGGCTCTTCTCGTCTGCCGTGTTTGCAGACTTCAGTCTGTTCTCAGAGGCAGAGATCACTCGCAGGCCCGTGGACGACCTGGTTTTACAGATGAAGGACTTAAACATCGATAAGGTCAAACAAATCAACACCTCATAGTCCATAACTGGGCATTTCCATTGTATGAATCTCAAGATGATCTTTAATTTTCTGTTCCTGCAGGTGGTCAATTTCCCCTTCCCCACAGCTCCCTCTGCCGAGACTCTTGTTGCAGCAGAGCAGCTGCTGATCTCACTGGGGGCTCTGAAGGAGCCTCCACACACTGGAAGGTAACGCCAGTGTGATTGACTGGTTGTTTTAAGGACGTTTCATTTAACATTTTCATTTTTTGGCACTTTTAAGCCACATTTTCTTCTGACTTAATTGCTTGTTAAAATATTTTATTTCGTATGAACCAGAACGATGAAAGATAGCTGGCCATATGTGTGGCCTTGTGTAATCATACAATGAGAACAAGGAATTCTTTGTGTTTCTGTTTTTCTTTTAATAAATCCTACTTAATGCTATCTGTACTTTATGCTTAAAGCTATTTATGCTAAAAGATATTTTAAGATGTTTGGTTTCCTCTAAAGAGTTAAAGAGCTGGAGCAAGCAAGGCTGAGCTGCCCCATCACCCCCTTGGGCAGAGCCATGGCTTCATTCCCTGTGGCACCACGCTATGCTAAGATGCTAGCTCTCGGTAAGCAGCAAGACTGCCTGCCCTACGTGATTGCTGTGGTAGCCGCCATGACAGTCAGAGAACTCTTTGAAGAGCTCGACAGGTAAACACACGTTTCATGCCACGTTTTACCCTCAGATTTAACATTCATTGTTGTATTATTTTGTATATTTGAGTAACATTGCTATTCCTCCTCAGGCCTGCAGGAAGTAACGACGAGAGCTCCACACTCACCGAGCGTCGAGCTCGGCTGACACAAATGAGGAGATTGTGGGCTGGACAGGGAGAGTCACTTCTCCTGGGGGACTTAATGGTCATGCTGGGTAAGTTTACTCCACTGTTGGGCCAAATTGAGCTCCAGACTGAGATGTGTGTGCATTATAAGTTGATTTATTTTCATTGTGCTATATTTGCATATACAGGTGCTGTCGGTGCTTGTGAGTTTGCAGGTTGTTCTCCTAAGTTTTGTGCAGACAATGGCCTGAGGTATAAAGCTATGGTGGAGATCAGGAGGCTCAGAGGGCAACTTACTAACGCAGGTTAAATGTCTACATGCATACCCACCTAACCGTGCTCAAGGTTGCCATGGATCTGAAGCAGGACATCTCTCGTTTCAGTGAATGCAGTAAGTCCAGAAGTGGGCACATTCGTGAATCCTAAGATGCCTCCACCAACAGAGCACCAGGTCGTGTGTTTGCGGCAGATCGTCCTGGCTGGACTGGGTGACCACCTTGCAAGACGGGTGCAGGCAGAAGATTTACTCGACCCTAAATGGAAGAATGGCTACAAGGTATGTTGTTCAAGGACTCTGTTTGGAATTTGGAAGCATCAAGAGCCTCAATTTATTTCTGTTTTGCTTAATAGACGCCTCTTATAGACGAGCCAGTGTTCATTCATCCGACTTCTGCGCTCTTCAAAACGCTGCCAGACTTTGTTGTCTACCAGGAGATCATGGAGACCAGCAAGATGTACATGAAAGGTAAAGGCTCTTTGCTGTTTCTCAGTCCTAATCTGTCACTTCTCTGCCAGATTAAAGGTTATTTATGTAGATCTCACACACCCAGACACAAAACGCTAGATTTTCAGGACACCAAGGTTAGGGTTCACTTGCTAAATGTCCTTTCTGTTGATCCTCAGGCGTGTCAGCAGTAGAAGCTGAGTGGATCCCCAAGCTCCTTCCTCAGTACTGTCATCTGGGCCCCACCCTGGAGTCACCATCACCATGGTTGTGTTCATCCAGCGGCACCATCAGATGTCACCGCTCAAGCACCTTCTGTAATTCGATTGCTGTGTGTTCTGACTCGTGTCTCTGTCGACGCCTCTGTAATGCTTGTTTCTGTCCTGCAGTCCGTGTGGGTTGGCCGCTGCCTGCTGTGGAGATGGAATATCCGGAAGGCCTGGAACGTTACAAACTGTTTTCCAGGTTTCTTCTTGAGGGACAGGTAGGAGAGTCTGCCTATTTAATCATTGTAAACTGTCTTACGTAATTTGTCTAAAAATTTGAGACTTTGGAGATGGGCGAGTTGTCTTCCTACTCTGTCTGGATATTTTTTTATGTGTATGTTAATTGTATAAAAGTTTTGCTCATTAATTTTTGGTGTTACTTTGCAGGTTTGTCCGAAACTAAAGAAGCATGTTCACCACCTTCTGTCAAGCCCGTCTATCATGCTGAAAACCTGGGCTAAGTATGTTTGTACTGACGCTCGCACACGGCTGGTCACATCCCTGTCAACAAGTTGGTTTTTGACGGACTTTTGTGCCACTGTTACTTTAGGCTGCAGCCCAGGACAGAAGCCTTGCTGGGAGCACTGGTGTCAAAGGGAGTTGACAGCAGAGCTGCTCTTCTCTCTGTCTGGAAAACTGATGAGAAATGTAAGGATATCATTTCCTTGATATGACCTAATTTGGTTTAGTTTTATTCATTGAATTCCACTCTGTATTTGTCTGTTTTCCCAGATTTACTGTCTGCTTACTGCCAGTGGTTACCTGAGGCCCTGCATCAACAAGTAGCTGAACATTGGCCTCCAGTGTAGTTTTCATCTGGAAGGCAGACATGCCTTTAACACCCTGGCCTGAGAACTGCTTTCATCATCAAAAGTGATAAAATATGGCCTGGGGTTTTTTTTAGATCTAAAAATGTAAATATACAACTGTCAAATTTTATGCTTCTGAAAGTTGTTTTTTTTTAATTTAGGAAAAGTTTTGATGGATTCTTTACACTAGTTTTGACTAATGTGCCAACTGTCAGTCTTCATATGAGTAAACGTTTCTCTGCAGTGAAAGTTGTTTTACTGAAGATTTACTGATTATTTTTGTCAATCGGAACAATTTAGTCTGATAACAGCCTTGGGTTCAGCATCTGATCTGGTTCTAGCTAAAGTTAACTAATCTGAATCATGAAAATAACATTTCTGTCCCAATGATGATTTATAGATTAAGACAATTAGCAAGTGATACATATGTTACTGAGCTAAACATTCACATGAGGTAAACAGTTGACTGACCTGATGTAAAAGTAGGATCAAAGAGCTTTGATATTTGAATTTTCAAAGGCCACAGGAGCTTTATACTACTGCCATTAATCAACGTCAATGTTGGCAGCTATAGAAAGAGAAAAAACCCCAAGGTAAGATGCTTAAAACAATACCCTGTATTCGGAGTGAAATGCAAATTCATGTCTCAAGATATGGGGGGTCCTGAACACTAGTGGAGGTGAGAACATGGACAAAGATGGGTAGATAGGAGGACTCTAACTTGTGAACATATCTGAGGTACCACAAAATAAAGGACACAATTTATGTTGTCACCATTTGGGGAGGAAAGGAAAAACCTCAAGATCAAAGGACCAATAATCAAAGCTCAGACACGTTTTTGATTCATAGCAGCTATGTTACATTTTATTATGACTTATCAAGCATCGGTTTTGAAAGGAATCCAAAATACGACAAGGTGAATTTGAAAACAAAAGACATTTGAGTCGGTGGGTATCTGCATGTAACAAACATCTGTTGTTGTGGCCTTCAGGAGAGATAGAGGATAATAGAGTATAAATTAGCTGTAGCTAAGATCATAGAAAAACCAATGGTGTATCCCGTTAGACCTGGCAAAATAATTGTGATGACAATTCGTGACCGTCCTCTTGATCATATTCCAGAAATTTTTAGTGGGATTCAGGGCCGGAGATTTGCTGGCACTGACCAGATCTTGATCTAGTCAGTGGTATGTTGTCCATGCATTGAGCGAAGTGTGTAAGGTGGAGCATTGTCCTGGAAATACGAATGCGCAGAGTTGGGGAATGTTGACAGAGCAGAAGGCAGCAAGTTTTCATCAAGGATGACCTTGAATGGAAGGCTTGAACACGCCAGGAATGGCATAAAGTCATTCAACAGTAATGTTAAAGACTGGAGAAGAACATGCCAAGATGCATCAATTCTATGATTACAAATTAGTTATTACACCAAATGTTGATTTTCTATCGAAAGGACGTTGGGGTCACAGGAGAGAGGGGCCCTTTGAGATGTCTCTCATTTATCTTCAGTAGTTCCATTGAGAAGCCGAGAAGTAGGAAACAGAAATTCCAAATCACAAGAGATTCCTGCAAACTGAAATGTGTGCTTAATTTCACTAATTGATTTGATCTTTTGGCCTACAAGTCCCTCGACAGAGCATCCTGCTTCTTTCTATTTAAAACCATAAAGCGTTTAAATGTGAGACGTCAACCAAAGCCTTATAATTTGTTATGCAATAGTCACAGAAAAGGCTAATTCCCATATTGTATGTGGGTTATTATGTAACTATTCGGTGTCCAACAACTCTTTCCTCCACTGGCGTGATGCTCTGCACCCAGGAGCCTGCAGGTAGATAGAAACGCAGGGTTTATTACCAGCTGCGCTGTTTGCTTGTCGACGCCTCGGAGAAGATGTATCCTCAGCTTGTGTCGCTGTTGTTTCCCAGAGCAACCATGTCTGAAAGGAAGGCAGTGATCAAAAATGCCGACATGTCAGAGGACATGCAGCAGGACGCCGTGGAGTGCGCCACGCAGGCTCTGGAGAAGTTCAACATTGAGAAGGATATCGCTGCCTACATCAAAAAGGTAGTTTGACACACATCAAGAAACAGCGATGGGCTACAAGTAAAGTAACGGAGCGGGGTCACCGAATGATTTTGTCCCTCACAGGAGTTTGACAAGAAATATAACCCGACCTGGCACTGCATCGTGGGAAGGAACTTCGGCAGCTACGTGACTCACGAGACCAAGCACTTCATTTATTTCTACCTGGGCCAGGTGGCCATCCTGCTCTTCAAATCTGGCTGAAGGGAGGAAGGAAGGAATGTCTTCATGAGCTGACTGTAAACACTATACTGACTGACTCCACAAAGGCACTTATCATTCCTTGGCGAGGGGCCGCTGCCTTTTCTGTTGATTTCTATGTTCCATTTTTGAGGATTACAAAAACTGTGGCCATGTTAAAAAATGAATGAAGAGCTTAAATGATACAAGGCACCATCTTGATCCTTAATGATAGAAAACAAGCAAAAAATTCAGTGTCTTTCAATACTATGAAACAAAACAAGAAACTTGGAAGCAAATTTTTTTTTTTTTTTATCTTGGCTTATGATCTTCTGATGATCAAAGGTCAAAGTGCCTCCAGATGTAAGATCACCATAATATATATGGCATATCAACATTTTCTCTAAGGTTAATTGAAATCCGTTGATCCGTTCTTATTTTGCTAATCATACAAATGCACATAACCTCACAGCCTCTCTCAGTGGAGGTCATACATTTTTACCCAAGCAAATAAGACAACAGGATGCCCCATTGTGCTTTCCAAAACAGCAGTTTTTTGTTGCTTTGTAAATAAAAGTAAAGCTTTTTTTTCTTTGATGTTCTGTCTCAATCAATGTAACACAGAAGTATTAAGGACATGTACTATAATTAGTAGAACATTTAATGAGCTTAATTAATACAAGACATATTTATATATGTTTAAAACTATTTGGAAAACAATTCCCCTTCATCCCAGCTACATACTACAGCCAAGAATTGTACCATGTCACCTTGTTTTGGAAGGTTATAATACAGGTAAGAGTAGGAACAAAATATTCCAGGATATATAAAGAATAAAATGAAACCCGTCAAGGCACTGTGTGCAGTCCCCTGCTTTTCAAAATGAGATAATTTAGATATATTTTGCAATAAATGTATAAAGTTTATTATTATACTCCGCTGTGTGTTACAGGAGCAGGAGTAAGTAAAGCAGCTTTATGTAATATGTACTGGGCACTTGTGAGGTCTGTTATGTAGCATAAACATCAGCAACATAGTCACACCTAAAGGAATGACAAGTATCACATGCTCAGTCCTGCAGACTGTGAAGTGGATCCTTCATCACATCCCCCAACAGCCCAATATTTATTTTATATCTAGATCTTTAGGATGGAACACGGGTGTAATCACACATTGTTTTTTGTTCCCGCTCATGTGGGTGTGAAGGGAAATAAGGAGGCAGATTTTTTTTTGCCAAGCAAACACTAAAGCGGAAACAGGTAAGCCTACTGGTTCCACTGAGCAATGCTGAAGCCAAAGGACGTATGCACTATCAGTATGGCAAGAACTGGGAGGATGAAGGGCTTCAAACTGCTCAAAATAGGGTTAATAGGGCACCTCAGCCATAAACAATATAAACAACTGTGTCTGTGCACTTTAATGTTTGTACTGTCCTGCTCTGTCTCGATAATTGTCTACGTATGGGACAGCGAGAAACGTAATTTCGATTCGATTGTATATCATGGACTTAAGAAGAAATTGACAAATAATCCCGATTTGACTTGACTTACTCCACTGGTTGGAGAAAAGAAACATGTCACCAGGATGAGACTACAACATCCAGGATTAAACCAGGCAATACATGTTATGGTAAATTTGATAGTTGTAGGGAAAGTTGAACTATAGAACATGCAATCGGTAAATGTAAGAGGTATGTAAGGGAAAGAAGGAACCAAAGATAGAGAAAATAGAGGGGGAAGGAATAAAGTTCATAAAGTAATTATGAATCAACAGATATATTTTGGAATTTGTGAGAGCAATGAGATCAGGTAAATCTGTGTGTGTGTGTGTGTGTGTGTGTGTGTGTGTGTGTGTATTTTATTTAAATTAATAAGGTTATACGTACGTCGTTGCAGTTACCATCACAGGCCACCGGGCGGCGCTCACCCACCGTCATAGTTTGCTGCTGCCGTAGAATCTCAAAGAAGAAGAAGAGAAAGAAAAACAGGACCGGACATTTCTCTTTAAGACTCCGAACGACGTCCAAAACTGCCGATATGGTAAGAGATGGCGATAAAAGTGCTTAACTCGAAGATGAAAACACGCGGTGTTAACGCCGATGACACTCCCGGCTGCTTAGCGAGACACGGCTAACAACAACAAGGCGACATCAGCAGAAAGCTGCGTCGTCATTCTGAAACTTAAATCCACGTTGATTGTTTGGAACATACATAAAACAGCACATGTGTCGTAGACTGATTTTGCTTTTATTTGCTCCCCAGTTTTCCTTCCAGGTGTTTGATCACCCAATTTCGAGGGCTTTCCAGAATCGTTTCTCCACTCAATACCGATGCTACTCCGTGTCAATGCTGGCAGGACCCAATGATCGTTCCGATGTGGAGAAAGGGGGAAAAAGTAAAGGCCCAGAAATAGTCCCTATGTTTATTATGTACTGGGAAATGTGTTTGTTTAAAGGGCCACTCACAACAACCAATGGAATAATATATATAGACCTAAATTAATTACAATAATGATATTAGAATGGCTCCTTCTGGTTCCAAGAACTGTCAGCTGGCACAATGGTGTTTATGTTCCTAGTTTATTGTTGATTGTTGTTCTTATTCTTCCTTCAGTAATCATGCCACCTTCAGCACTTGACCATCTCAGTAAGTGGGGTTCTATTAAACATCTCCCCATTAAAAAAAGACAAACTTTTCCAGATTATTCACCTTCCTTTCATTACAGGCAGACTTAACATCACCTATCCGATGCTGTTTAAGCTCACCAACAAGAATTCAGACAGAATGACGCACTGTGGAGTTCTGGAGTTTGTGGCTGACGAGGGAATCTGTTATCTTCCACACTGGGTAAGTTGATTTTATTTAATTTAACTTCAGGGTTTGCCAAGCCCAGTTTGTATGTCAACGTCTAGTTTAAAAAAATAGTGAGATGAAATGTATCTGGGTGAATACAAATGTGAGTACAATTTGAATATATTTAAACAATAAGCATGATGGCTCAAATCACAACTCAGAGCCTTTTCAATAATCATGTAATGAATGATTGAATTGTTTATATATTTGTGGCCGCTGTAGCTTTTACTTAAGTACACTTTTACTTTGTGTTTAGATGATGCAGAATCTCCTGCTGGAGGAAGGAGGACTCGTCCAAGTGGAAAGTGTAAACCTGATGGTGGCCACTTATTCAAAGTTCCAGCCCCAGAGCCCCGACTTCCTGGACATCACCAACCCCAAAGCAGTGTGAGCATTATCACAGACATGCTAGCTTTACAACGAATTGTGCAGCTCATGATGGTTTTCTGTGGATTGTCATTGAAGACTGGAGAATGCCTTGAGAAACTTTGCCTGTTTGACCACAGGCGATGTTATCGCTATCAACTATAATGAAAAGGTGAAACACTTCATACAGATTGGACTAATTTTGAAAGTGTTATTCTGAGTAATACTAATGGGAGTTGTGGGTTCCTTTCAGATATACGAGCTACGAGTCATGGAGACAAAGCCAGATAAAGCAGTCTCCATCATTGAATGTGATATGAATGTAAGGTCACAGACAACACCGGAATGTTCTGCTTTGGTCTCCACTGAAAACTCCACGTGTTTCTCAGGTGGATTTCGACGCTCCTTTGGGTTACAAAGAACCTGAACGGCAACCACAGCACCAAGAGGAACCAACTGTAAGGACCGTACCTGTACACACAAATGTCTGTGTGAGCAAGTTGATTCAGTGAATCTCTTTACAGGAAGGAGAAGATCACAGCAGTTACGCTGACATGGACACAGGCTTCAGGGTGAGTGGGTGTTCACCGTCTTTACCGCTGTGCCCCAAGAGCAGGTGAACTGATGAAAACTACATCTCTAACCCAGGCTTTCACCGGCTCTGGCAATCGTTTGGATGGTAAAACAAAGGGAATCGAGCCCAGCCCAGCTCCTCTAGACCCAAGTGACATCAAAAGGTGAGCAGATTTTCAGCAGTGCAGAAACGAAGTAGTTTTACAAATAAATATTTGAATGCAACGTTTTAACCAAAAATTATGTTATTTACTGTTAACTCAGCACATAGTAGATTGATCCACTGCTACCTGGTATAAATGATTTAATTATTGCAGCGTTTTCATGTCTTATTATTCAAGGGATTAATGACACGTCCTTTGCGACCCACATGCATGTTTTCCAATCAGGCTTTGGCCTTTATGCCACCGGACGTCAGTGTTGCCGTGCAGTTTAACTTCTGTGTTTTAAGCTCTGTGGTTTCATTACACAGAGGTATTCCCAACTATGACTTCAAAATCGGAAGGATCACTTTCATTCGGAATTCAAAGCCTCAACCCAAGAAATTTGTGGATGACGTAAGAATTGTTATGTTTGTAGCTCTTGAATGTAGCAATATTCTGTGTCGTTCTGTTTTACTTGGTTATGTTATTTCTCCTGCTTTAAGGACGATGCTGTAAATAAGTTCATCGCCTTCTCCGGAGAGGGACAGTCACTACGCAAGAAAGGCCGGAAGCCTTAAAGCCTTTCACCTCAAGAGACTGGCTGATACGCAGAAGCTGACTATAGCTTTTGTCAATCTTCCCTTCAGATGTGTTTGGTCTCCTTTAAAGTATTTTGCAGATGATTTGTGAATACATCTTTTGAAAACTTTTGGGAATTGTTTTTTTGTTCCCCAGAGAAATGGATCTGCGTACATTTCCTGTCACCATAAAAGTGAATGAACACCCCAACCATGCAAACATGTATCCACTTTAAAATAAGTCTTATTTCAAACATATTCTGATCAGTTGTAATTTTTCTAGTTCACTTTAATAACGTAGCAGTGTGAATATTGGTGATACCGCTACCTTTTTTTTTTTTTTTTTTTTTTTTAAGTATGAGACTTGAATTGTATGTTGGATTTTTTTTTTTAAATCTTTGGTTATTTTTCTTCATTCCTTAAATCTATTTATAGGCAAATAAAATTGTCTTTTTTGAAGCTTGACATGTTTTGATTTATTAGTTTATTTTGTAATGTACAAGCAAAGATGTACATTTTCATCAGATAAACTAAAACCTAAACAGATTTTCTGAATTTGGAAATTATTGGAAATTAAAGAAAATGGTTTTTTGGCAAAAGAAAGCAACTTTAAAGTTATAATATTAAAGCTAAAATGTCATTTCTAAGTCTTTTCAAAATAAAATAAACGTTGAAAGCTTTTATTATGAAGCGCACTGAAACCGGAAGTGTGCTTGCTGTAGCGCCGGTGTTAGCATAAGTAGCTATGGAACAGACTACTGAAACAAATTGGAGGGTAATTTGTCACTAATATATGTATTTTTTTATCATCTTAATGTGGTCACATTCGTAACAACCTTCTCGTTTTGCGATATATATGATAGAGAAGAAATCGTTCATTTAAAAAAGAAAATTCAAGGTTACAAGCGAGCTACTGTAGTGTTTTGATAACCTGACCTAGCAGGAAACTGAAGGGTATTTTGATAGAAAACCTTTTACACCAGTAGTGTTTATTGTTTGCTTTTGGAATCTAATGTTGATAGTGTCATAATATTGCCCTAAAATATCGTTGTAAAACGTGGTACCAAACGGCGCCCGGTTATACGATATATTATGTAACTCTCGGATCTTATCAGGTATATTTAAATGGCTAAATGATGCAGTGGCTTATTTTGAGCAGTAGGATATCCCAGAATATTCTCTACGATGGACTTAGTGTTGATAGATATTTGTGTTGTTCAGACACCCCGGGACTGTGGCGACTACTTGAGTGAATTCAGACACTGCAAAAGTTTGTGGAATCGTTTTCACCATTATTATGCTTATGGGACCATTCCATCCTGCCACCAGTGGAAAGAGGACTACAACAACTGCAAAGAGTGGGAAAAACACAAAACACTGAAGGCCAAGGTAGACACTGCAACTCTACTCTGCTTTCATACTCAAAAATATTATTTTATACTACGTATACCATCTCGTTGCATATCTGATTTTTAGTTTTATAACTTATTAGACCGTATGTGGAAAAGACAATGTAATATCTTGAATACTGTTATCCCAATTTTCTGACACTAAAATATCTTTTGCTTTCATTACTTTTTGCAGGATGCCCTGCAGATGAGTGAGAGAAATCGAGTGGAAGAGCAAAGAAAGTTCACACCAGTATGGACGATGAGGCAAGGCCCCCCCAGTGACTGGCACGTGCCACTAACCCAGGAAAAGCCTCAGGATCCCTGAACAATCTTTCCTTTATATGGACTAAAAAAATGATTATCGGTAAATGTAAAAGGAGCTCCTTACATGAATGTTCAAAGCCACAGAATGGAGACTATATAGTACTATCAGGAGTTGAAATTATTATGGTGCTATTTAAAACAGATTCTTCAGTAATGTGTGCTGATGACCTATGCTGTATACTGTAATAAACTTAATTATACTGGCTTTTTAAAGTAATGTCTTTATAGTTATACACATTTGCACTGGTGCAAAACAATATCTAATTCTAGGCTTACAATTTTTAAAATTTATTGCTGCATATCATTTCACAGTAATACTTCATGTGAATGTTAGAATATCAGAAATAAATTTGTTTTTCTGCAATTTTAACAAGGGCACTTAAGTTTTATTCCTGTGCAGATCAATGACAGCATTTAATGAAAATATTAATTTTAAAATGCACTGACAGTGTAAAACTGCTTTAAGTATAGATATTTAAGTGGCAAAATTCTAAAATAAGTAGATTGTCACTCCTGATGATTTTTACATATCGGGTAAAAAAAAAAATTACCTATCAGGTAAAAGATCATCTTAAATTTAAAGTTTATTTATCATCTGATCAGCCACCAATTTAAGAATTTAAATTAAGTAATTGATGTTTTTATTGTGTGGTTGTCCTGCAGTATTACAACACTACAACACTCAAAGCTTGGCTTCAACTCACAAAGCTTTAATAAAAAGTACATTTTCATTTTTGTCTGGATTTTGTTAACAGATGTGAATGTGAAGGAAGAAAAGTCCATTTCTGTTGATGTGAAACAAGACCGGATGTCTTGCACATCTACACCAGTTTGGGTCTTGGCTTTTTGACCATTCAGCAATATCAAACATGGAAATAGTGAACAAAGATACACACAGGCTACAAGCCACTGTCCATCACTGTGTGTAAACCCTTGTAATGTCATTGTATTTTCCATCAGGAGCCTCATACTTGGGATTTGGTGGCGTGTATACGGGACCTTCGTGAGTAAAAGGAAACAGAGAAAGGTCTGGCTTCAGTGCTGCTCGGTACAGCTCCTCAGATTCTAATTTTAACTCTTCAAGTGCCTCCCTCTGTGCTTCTAATGCATTTTCAACAGCCTGCACCTCAGCCATGTGCTGCTCCTGCAAAAAAAATGCAAATAACTATATTAAATAAAGCCCAGTAAGGGTCAAAATTGAAATTTGCGAAGTGTCAGTGATAAAAAAAGGTAAAGAATAATGACCTGTTTGTAGCGAGACCAGTCTTTCAGTAGCAGAGCACGGCGCTCACTTTCTTCAAATGATAGCTTTGGTACAGTGCGCTCCCTAACAGAGAAGAAGCAACAATTTCTTTAAGCAAATATTGCATTGCAAGAGTAAGGGGTCACATAATGCTAATGCTAGAAAACAGTTTTAGATTCACTAATTGGCCAGGAAAGCTTTATATTACAGTAGCAATCATAAGTCAAAAAACAGAAGAACACTTCAGAATCTGGATGGTAAAAACTTTGAAATAATGAGATTAAGATGACTCCTTGTACCTTGTTTCATCTAAAAATTTAGTTGGAGTAAGAAAATCTTCTATGGGTATAAGCTCTGGGGCAACCTTCTCCAGCTTCTTCAACTTTTTTTTCAGTCTGTCTTTGGCTATTTGCTCCCTTCTAGGATCCACTTTCTTCTTCTTTTTGGGCTCTGCTCTAAAAATGGGAAAGAAAGTTAAATGTGAGGTTCTTCATTAACAACTCCCACTCAAATCTTAATGTAAATAACCATCCCCCCAGTCAGAAAAGAAAAATAGAGACATTTAATTCGTGTTACAGTGATGTTGACAAGATAGGAACGTTTCATGTCGGAAAACAATAATATTGAAGGCAATATCTTAAGAATATGCAACATTCATTGTACCTCAGAGCAGCTGATGTCTTAATTGTCATCACAGGTGCAAACCAAAGACTTCGTGCAGCATGGTGATGTTCTCCGAACAGGAAGATGCTAAACAATACAATATTAATAATACTGAACCCAAATGACTACATTCCTCTGTAACCTTAGCCATGTTAGCTCCATTTAGCTGGCGCATCGCTTCATATGGTCTTTTACTGAAGTAAAAAAAATCACTCACCTTGACGCAGTTTGTCGGGTTGAAAAACAAGAGAGACAGCGCGACAACGCCATATTTCTAGTGTAGTTTCACAGTAAACGCATAACCCTTATCAAAAGAAGAGAAGCACTCACATGCATAAAAATCCTCTCTATCTCTTGACATAGGATAGACGCGGCGCGTAAATATGACGTAAAGGTCGCGTCATAAATCATGAACTTGCACTTTAGAGAATGACACTTAAATATCCAACGTATAATTATGTGAACCTACAGTCACAGGCCAATACACAGATTGCCAAAATATTTCAAGTTTGTTTCAGATTTCTAATATTTATCTTAGAGTGATTCTAAACCGGCACACTCGTGGTAACCTTAGTTTTTCCGAAAGGACCACATTGTTTCCTGCACAACAGCGACGTAAGGTCAGGTCTTTCCCGAGTCACCAGGACTTGAACACATCATAATTTGACCCCGAGTTTGTTCTCTCCGAATTATGGCGCTTCTCAGAGGTAAAGTTAACGTTTGTTGCTCCAGGAAAGTATAAACGTTTTAAACTCTTAGGCTCTGTAATCATCAAGGCTACTGCAAAGGCACTTGTCTAAAAAAAGCAAATATCTGCAAGACAAGACGCGATTCGTTAATTTCACTGATTGATGTTTTTCCATAAAGAAATTAAGAAATTTACTAAATCTTTTGAGAAAATGTTTGCATCTTAAAACGAAGTGTAAAATACAAAGATATACATGCATTCGTTGCACATGAAAATAAATATAAAATAATTGTTCTTTTCAAAGGAAACTGCAGTTTTGTCAAATGGTTTTTGAAGTTATCTTGTACCCTTTGATAAATACCTTGGTGCATTTAAACTTTTAAATTTCCTGAAAATTTATCTCGAGAAAGTGTAAACAAGTGCACACTGCATTCTTGTTCCTCTACTTTGCTTTAAATTCGTTTCAGAATCTATTTAATCCTTGTTACTGTTGAAATGTTACTGATACATTTTGAATCCAGTGTAGGTATGTTTGTAGTGGATTGACTCTGTTGCTGTACAAAAGCCTTGTTTTTCTTTGCAGGTGTATTCATTGTAGCAGCCAAGCGAACTCCATTTGGGACATACGGGGGTGTTTTGAAGGATCACAGTGCAACAGATTTAGCTGAGCATGCAGCCAAAGCTGCCCTTGCTGCAGGGAGGGTTGCACCAGAACTTGTAAATAGTGTCATTATGGGAAATGTAATGCAGGTACAGCAAATTTAATAAACACCAGCAATGATTATTTACATTTGTCTAACACTCAACAATGCTGTTATTCAATAATTATATATGCATTGAGTAATATCTATGTTTTTCCCATGGTTCATTATTTTATTCTGTCATCATAACATCAGAGCTCAGCTGATGCACCCTACATTGCCCGTCATGTGGGTCTGAGGTGCGGTATTCCCATTCCAGTGCCTGCTCTTACTGTGAACAGGCTGTGTGGATCTGGTTTCCAGTCCATCATCAATGGCGCTCAGGTCAGTGCTCCATCAGAAACTGGAAAAATTTGGCAAAATCGCAATTGTCAGTCAGCTGAAAAATTAATTTAGCTGAATCTTACACGCGTTATTTTTAAAGCACCTCCCATTACATAGTAAAGCAATTGATTCAGAAATTCTGGTGTGTAGATTCTTTCATGATGTATGACACTGTGAAATTTAATCATTCAGACATTATTTGTGTGTTTGTAGGAGATTTGCCTTAGAGAGTCCGAGGTGGTCCTGTGTGGAGGCTCAGAAAGCATGAGCCAGGCCCCATATGCTGTCCGAAACATAAGATTTGGTACTAAGTTTGGAGTCGATCTCAAGGTTTGCTTTGGATGGACTTTGCCTTTGTGTTGTCCTCACTCAAATGAGTACTTATGACATTGGAATAGTAAAGAAAAAACATGAATGGATTTATCCGTATCAACCCACCAGAAGAATAAAATACCCAAATCAGACCTATAAAATAACACAATGCACTGATTTATTCTGGGTATAGGATGAAGCCTAGTAACCATATATATTACATTGTCACCTGACAGCTAGAGGACACCTTGTGGGCAGGTTTGACCGACCTGCATATCAAACTCCCGATGGGCATTACAGCAGAGAACCTGGCAGAAAAATATGAAATCACACGAGAAGACTGTGACAATTATGCATACCAAACACAGCAAAGGTGGAAGGCAGGTAAGATTGTCCCCCCGTGTGTTATGACAAAAGACAAGCTTATTTTGAATGGTAATTTCCTTTGAATTCCAGCTCATGAGGCTGGTCACTACACAGCCGAAATCACTCCTGTAGAGGTGAAGGCTAAGAAAGGCAAAGTGGCAATGGCTCAGGATGAACACCCTCGTCCACAGACTACACTGGAGCAAACGGCCAAACTGCCTCCGGTCTTCAAGAAGGGAGGCACGGTCACTGCTGCCAATGCGTCGGTGAGTTTACAACTTTGGACTCTGATCTGATGCAGTTATTTCTCTCAGTCGTTATCTTGGAGGGGATAGCTTTGTGGTGTGTGTTGTTTCTACACTCGTGATAGCTCTCCAGTAAATACAGCCCCTGATTCTTGGTCTCCAGGGCGTCTCAGATGGCGCTGCTGCTGTGATCATTGCAAGTGAAGATGCTGTGAAAGAACACAAACTTACTCCGCTGGCCAGAATTGTGGCCTACCACGTCTCGGGCTGTGATCCGAGTATTATGGGAATCGGTGAGTGCCACCATAGTGTAATGTTGAATAAATAAAATTACTGCTGTTGCTCTGACAGCTTCTGTACATTGCCTTAGGTCCTGTGCCAGCAATAACTGAAACCCTGAAAAAAGCTGGTCTGACTCTCAGTGACATGGATCTTGTTGAGGTTTGTTAAGTTACTTGCTGGAAGTGGTTTAGCAGTAGTTATGTTTCCACATAAGATGTAATTAACCATTCTCTATTTTCTGTGCACAGGTGAATGAGGCTTTTGCCCCTCAGTATCTGGCTGTCGCCAAAGCTCTTGGACTTAACCCAGAGAAAAGCAATGTGAACGGTGGGGCGATTGCGATTGGGCATCCGCTCGGTGCTTCTGGAGCCCGCATCACCGCCCACTTGGTTCATGAGCTCAGGTACCTTATTCATTATGTGTGCATCGGACCTGATATGCTATTTATTGTAACATTGAGTAATTGCGATCTTATTTTCTATTTTGCAGACGTCGGGGTGGCAAATTCGCTGTCGGCTCGGCTTGCATTGGTGGCGGCCAAGGCATCGCTATCATCCTTGAAAACTGCTAATGGAGGAGACATTGAAAGGAAGAATTGTTTAATGTGAATGTCTTTCTGCCACCTGGTTATGAAAGGCCTTTGAGCAAAGACCGCCATCATCGATCTCAAATCACGAAGCATTGCTGTTTAGGATTTTTTTGGTATCACGGTATATATAATACCATAACAGCCTACCGGTGTCTTGGTAACACTACGTAGTAACATGTGGTTCAGTTTTAACTTGACATATAGCTGGTGTGGCGTTACAAAATTTAAATTGGTTCCATTTGATAGGCACTTTTCTAGCACTCCGTGAATGGTTTTCTGTCAGAATCCAAGGTAGTTTTCTCTGTCAACTGGACTGGGTTTCTTCTCTTGAAGACGTTTCGCCTTCTATCCAGAAGGCTTCTTCAGTCCAGTTGACAGAGAAAACTACCTTGGATACAATGACCTGGATGATTGAGAATCTACACAGTTTTATGTCAGAAGAAACTGATTTGTATTTTCATATCCAAAACTCAATAAATAACTAAATGCTTAAAATCATACAGCGTTTTTGCTTCTCCCCCACAAAAAAAAAAAATTGCCATCAGTCCCTGTATTTGGGATTTTCTTTTGCATGTAGTTTCATGGAAATCTCACAAATTAATTTGTTTGTGTATTTGTATTTAATTTATTATATCTTAAACTAATTAGAATTGGCGTTATTAATATGATCACAATGATAAATATGAATGAAATATTTAATTTGAATTTTGGTAAAACATTTTTCATGGAGAAAAATTAGGTGGCAAAGGTGATCGGTAGAGTTGATCAATAAGAGGGAAAGAAAAAGCCTTTTGAGTTTAAGAAACCTTAGTGGTTCACTCAAACGTAATGTTGAGTCCCAGCCATTGCAAGACTACATTTCCCATAGCAACCTGGGCTTTGACGTCCTTGCGTCACATTACAGCGTCCTTATATACGTCACGTTCCCGGATGTCGGTCTTTTTTTCATAGCAAAGGTAGGACGCTCTTGCCTTCGTGTTACTGTAGGAATAAAATCTACTCTCATCTTTGCTATAGATTGAATGTACTGTCTACATATATCCGTATGTGAACATCTGTATTTATATAATACATAAGACCCCATTATTGCCACGATTTATCCATCGCCTTTCCTCAATAATGTATCGTATTTTCTGTTAGCCGTCGTAGGCCACCGGCTAGCCGTAGTGCTCCCGGTTGTGTTAGCTACTTGCAGCAACGTGCCATTTACGTCAGTGGTTTTTAAATCGTACTGATCCGCAAACACACCCGAAATCATACTGTAAACTTTTAATCGTCTTTTCGCCTAAATACGCGCATTGTTAACCAGGTTTAAGTAACGTCTGGGCTATGTGGCTAAGTGTTAGCCAGCCTTGCTTGTCATGCCTCAGCGTTGGAGGCAGCCGCGGTGTTACCACATTACAATGAATATAGCATACTTGTTTCATGCGGTGTTTACAATGATGCTTAATCCGATTTGCATGGCTAATTAACGCTCATCAGTGCAGTGTATGTGTTCTATGTTCGCTTTTATCCTAAAATCTACAATGCTCTCGTATTAGATGGCAGAGGGAGATAAAAAATCTGCCAAGAAGAGGCACAGGAGCCGAAACCCGGTCCTGGCCCGGGGCATTGGCCGGTATTCCCGTTCGGCTATGTATGCCCGCAAGGCCATGTACAAGAGAAAGACCAAGACCACTGAGACCAAGGTGAGGGAAAAGGTTGTCACACTTTGGTGTAAAATAGTAAATATGCAGTTAGGTTTGATTGCTTTTCTTCTGTTAAGGTGGAGAAAAAGATCAAGGAGAAGCCCAGGGCAACAATTACCAAGACTGTTGGAGGTGACAAGAATGGAGGTACTCGTGTTGTCAAGCTGCGCAAGATGGTGAGTCCATGCATTTTAATTGTTGTTCCTCGTTTCAATAGAAATTACATTTCCTCATTTGCCGGTGTTCTTAAATAATTCTTTTTCTGTAGCCCCGCTACTACCCCACAGAGGATGTTCCCCGTAAACTGAGGAGCCATGGGAAGAAGCCCTTCAGCCAGCACAAGAGAAGGCTGCGTTCCTCCATCACCCCTGGGACCGTCCTTATTTTGCTGACAGGTCGCCACCGTGGAAAGGTGAGAACTTTTTGGGCTAACCCAAGTGTACACCAATGGGATGGGCATTGAAAGTTCTAATTGTTAATCACAGGGGACTAATCGACTATACCCATTACACAATATAATTGATTGCGTGGACACAGCTATTCTCTTCCACATGACAAGTTATTGGAAATCAGTCTGACGTGCGTTACAAAGCTAACATTGTGCTCTATGCTAATGGCACAGCCGAAAACACATTAATACTGTCTTTCGCTCGTGTAACTAACTCAAAGGTGTGGGTTTAGCTTCTCAATTGCATCATGACAACAAACCATGAACATGAGGAAATTTTTGCGCTGGCTTGATGTGATAATACTAATTTTAAACAGGTTTGGTCTTCTGAATATACCTAAGACGGCAGCGAGTCACCATCTTCTACTGTAGCATCAAACGTTAGCCAGTCCCACAGTGTTTTAAATGATAGATTGTGCAGAAAATACCAGTAAAACAAAGGAGTATCTTATTAAATACAAAACTCTTCAAATATTTAGATGGTATTGTCATTACATTGGTGCCGATTATAGGTAGGAATGAGCCCCTGCTTTGCTTGACCAGTGCAAGCGTTACTTGAGTCTATTTTAAATCAGCTCTTTTAATTATCACAATTGTTTCATTGATGCATCCTTTAGTCCCACTCATTCTGAAAGACATGCTTGAATCTGTTACTGATAAGTGATATTTGGGATTTGCTCATCTAAAACTAGAGTTGTTTTCTCAACATCTTGGTGTCACCCAGTTTTCTGGTATTAACCTATTTATCAGTAAGGTAACATTCAGCAGTCAAAAACTGACAGTCCTTAGAAAGTTGTGGGCTTTAAGAGTTTAAGGGTGCTAGCATTTCTAGTTTTTCTTTAGCCAAGATCTTGTGGATTTGTGTGTGCCCCCAAATTAAGCCTCCTAAAACCATCAGCATAGTTGCAGTCGGAGCTGCTGTTGTGATCTTCCTGGGCTGCTCAGTCCACCCTTTTAGCAAAACACATGTGCATCGTAGTAAGTTTCCCTGTTTACTGCCATGTTTAAGGGAACTGTTAGCATGTAATGCACTGTGCAGGTGTGAATGGAGGTTTTCCTAACAGCTAATAGTGTGCATTTGTTATCCGGGTTGTTTTTTAAAGGCACAGAATGTTTTCGGAACCTTTTTGCACCAAATGTTCAAGATGGTTTGAATGATGTGTGAAAATGTCCTGATGTTCAGGTTATTTAGTTGTAATTATGGTGGACTGCAACTTCTATTGAACTATTCTCTAAAAAACCCACTAAAATGCTGTTGGTCGGTGTTGGTCTAGGTGTGAGGAGAGATGCATTTTAAAGGCTATATTTGTGTGTCTTTTGGCATGACTGTAACATGCACGGTGGGCACACAACTATAAACAAACTGTCAGTAGCACTGCATTGTCCCTTCCTCCCACTCAAAAGGTTCACAGGCGAGTTGGAGAAGCATCTGAACGCCTGCACACTTTGAGCAGCAGCTGTCCTAAATGTTTCAGCCCAGAAATGTATCTTAGTGAAATCTATCGACTGCATTTAAAGAGCCGTTCAGAGATGTTGACTGGATGGCACTCATTAGGATGTTAAAATGATTTCAACCCTACTGGTGCATATTGAGTTGATATTCATTTAACGGTTTCTTCCCCTAGCGTGTGGTGTTCCTGAAGCAGCTGTCAAGTGGTCTCCTGCTTGTCACTGGTGAGGATGACTAATCACAAGCATCCATATTAATTTTGTCTTTGCCTTTTTTTGATGCAACTTTTCCACCTTCTGTTTTCCACCTTAGGCCCCCTGGCTTTGAACAGAGTTCCTTTGCGCAGGGCTCACCAGAAGTTTGTCATCGCCACAAACACCAAAGTTGACATTGCTGGTATGAAGATCCCCAAAACTCTCAATGATGCCTACTTCAAAAAGAAGAAGCTAAGGAGACCTCGTCACCAGGAGGGAGAGATCTTTGACACGGAGAAGGAGGTAAACTATATTCTGCTGTTCAGCGTGCTACATTTAGCACCATGTCGTGAGACTCCAGAGCTGATGTCTTGTCTTCCTTGGTGTGCAGAAGTACCAGTTGACGGAACAAAGGAAGGAAGACCAGAAAGCTGTGGATGCTCAGTTGCTGCCACTCATCAAGAAAGTCCCTCAGATGAAGGGCTACCTGCGCTCCACCTTCTGCCTGTCTAATGGGGTTTACCCACACAAACTGGTTTTCTAAATGTGTTCTAATAAAGACAGTCTTAGACCTGACCTCATTTGTGGCAAATTGTGCATATTTCAGATGAAAAATTAAGTTGATGTAAGTAGTGGAGTTGGTTTATTTGCAATTATCAGTCAGACTGCAGTCTAGTTCCATCTCTGTACACCTGGCAGTAGTTCTACGCACTGGCCATCATTGGCTTCATGTGCAGGGTTGCAATAAAACCACACCAAGCAACAGTAAGAGTATAGGCTACGCTTTAATTTAAAAAACAGATTTCTAAAATAATGACAAAAATAAATAGAACTGTTTATTTTTTTTTTTAACATGGCCACAGTTTTTGTAATCCTCAAAAATGGAACATAGAAATCAACAGAAAAGGCAGCGGCCCCTCGCCAAGGAATGATAAGTGCCTTTGTGGAGTCAGTCAGTATAGTGTTTACAGTCAGCTCATGAAGACATTCCTTCCTTCCTCCCTTCAGCCAGATTTGAAGAGCAGGATGGCCACCTGGCCCAGGTAGAAATAAATGAAGTGCTTGGTCTCGTGAGTCACGTAGCTGCCGAAGTTCCTTCCCACGATGCAGTGCCAGGTCGGGTTATATTTCTTGTCAAACTCCTGTGAGGGACAAAATCATTCGGTGACCCCGCTCCGTTACATTACTTGTAGCCCATCTCTGTTTCTTGATGTGTGTCAAACTACCTTTTTGATGTAGGCAGCGATATCCTTCTCAATGTTGAACTTCTCCAGAGCCTGCGTGGCGCACTCCACGGCGTCCTGCTGCATGTCCTCTGACATGTCGGCATTTTTGATCACTGCCTTCCTTTCAGACATGGTTGCTCTGGGAAACAACAGCGACACAAGCTGAGGATACATCTTCTCCGAGGCGTCGACAAGCAAACAGCGCAGCTGGTAATAAACCCTGCGTTTCTATCTACCTGCAGGCTCCTGGGTGCAGAGCATCACGCCAGTGGAGGAAAGAGTTGTTGGACACCGAATAGTTACATAATAACCCACATACAATATGGGAATTAGCCTTTTCTGTGACTATTGCATAACAAATTATCAGCTGCAAGCTAGCTCAATGTGCGCTCTGCATAGTTTCTATGGATACGCAATATACTTAGGTTGATGCCTCGCATTTAAACGTTATTGAACGTTATTGCTATTGAAACAGAAAGATGACACCCAAACCAGAAAATTGAGGCGAAAAAACGATTCATCCACAACGAGATGGGGGTACGAGTGCAAACACGCCATTGTAACGATACAACTTAGAAGCATCTTGGACGATGATAGCGTTTTGGGTTTTGTTTTTTTTACCGGCAAATAGCGCCATATTTATTCGCAGCAACAATGAGCTGTGGATCAATTGGCGGTCAATCAACGGCCGATTCACCTCTGAATGAGAACTACGTAGTTTCAAAATAGGCGAACACGCTGCCGTGAACACACCGAGCTGCGCATCACATTTAGCGGGAGGACTTCTTAAATCTTACCTTTTGCTCTTCCGTGTGCTGTAAATTGATCTTTGAAGAGAGGACAGCACTGGCAGCGACAACTCCCGCGAAGTGCTCGACACAAAAGTAATGTGGGTGTGTGGCGGTGAGAAACTGCTGCCCGACTCCTGTCTCCATTCGCTGCCGTTAGAGCATACGAGAAGGCCATTGGTCCATTCTGGTGGATCTTTCCGGTGTTTGTGTCTGCATTTTATTTCAGACCATCATGCCTTGCGAGCACGGCGTCACCGTGGCAACCGTTGTAAATAAATTGCTCGTGTTAAGCGCGTGCTGCAGTTGGGGTCAAACAGGACTTCGTTTTCTTTTGTTTAACGTGTCCTTTTTTTTTTTTACAGGAACTTTGCTGGATTTGTAGTTTTGTCGACCCTCGCAACGGCTTGTAATGTCGGAACTAAGTGGTGTAATCAGGGCCAGAAACATTATCTTTTTGAGTTAAAAGTTGTATTTGAATCCATGGTAATTAAGCGTAAATCTTAGTACCATAATGAACCTCAACACGTCCTTTTTTGTTGTTTCTTTTCAACATCTTGTTGAATTTTGTATTTCTTTCCATCGTTGTTATGGATGTAACATTGGATGGATGTAAACATTTCATTTGTACAAATATATGACTTAAGTCTTGGTTGTTCAAAATAGCTAGTTATCTTCAAGATTGATTTTTTCAAGTCACAATATGATTCACTGGTGGTGATGACAGCAGTAGCTCAGGCTGTTAAGCACCAGGCTGATGAAGCAGAGAGTTCCCAGTTCAAGACCCACTGCAGACAAAGGATGGCAGGTACCCTGGAAGGGCCAGAACACCCCCAGAGCAATGCCAAGGTACCCCAAACCTACAATCACCCACATAGGGCACAGCAACCCAGACCTGGACACCCACCAGCAAAAAGGAAAGAAAAGACCACAATTCCTTTTCAGAATACATAATTATGCACTGCACAAGGTATCAATACACAGCCACAATGCTAGGTAAAAACAAATGTCAGAGTATGCTTTATAAATAAATTCATTAGAATGAGGATGCACTTGAAATTTTTAAAAGCCCACAACAATGACTACACAGCACCAAATATACTATACTGAATATCCAATATTGTCTTCATAAAAACAGACATCACAAGCATGCTCTCTCTATTCGCTGCGGTCTTTTGGCTCTCTGTATCTGTAGTTGATGTAGTCAAAGATGTCCCTCTCGCTATTCACCATCAGAGGCTCCCCGGCCATACCTACAAAAGAGACACAATCAAACCTAAAATACAAATTCTGAATGAAATAATCAATTCATAAGAGGCTGATGAAACAATTCACACAACGCCAAAAGACGGTTCATTGAGTTCAAGAGCCTCACCAGTGACCCCAAGTGGGCGAATGGTGTACTCGTTGAGGGTGAAACCCTGATCCAGAGCATGAGTTCTCATATTCTTATTGAAGATATCACTTCCGGTGAAGTACAGAACCCCACAGTAGTACTGGTCCTTGGGAATTAACCTTCCAAAGAACAGATAGGAGAAAAATAACAGATCGGTAGATTAAAATCTGCTTCACGCCAATGTGTTAATAATTCAGACAAAGGACCAATTAATTGCTTCAACTCCAACAGTTGAAAATAATAAGACAGGTACCTGATATCAATACGCCTGTGAAGGTATTCTTCCTCATCGTCATCACTCTCCTGCAGCTGGCAGACGCCCTAGCAAAACATAATGCACATCCGATATTGCTAGTGTAGTCAAAGCCTGGTCAGACAGATTTGGGTTTGCATGTCAACAAATTCCGCAAAATCTGTTGTTTAAGGCACTCAGTGACAGCAAAACCACAAGGGACTGTTGCTAAGCAACAACACTAGCCAAGATTCTTAAATGCAATGCTAATTTGCTTGTAGTCTGGAGTTCCCCATCAAAATCATAGTTATTACATGTGGTAAATCATACACCACCACAAGTACCAGCACCAATTTCTCCCCAGTTACTGCAGTTTCCAAGTAACTGAAATTTTTGATCACTGATGCAAAAATCCCAAATAGATAGTAGCAAAAAAACCACACCAAAAATACTTTATGGATCTTAGAAAGCCACAAGCAGATAAGAGGACATAAGCACAGGCCTCACCATAAACTTGGTGTCTCCTTTGGACAAAGTGTCGGTGACAAACCCAATAGACTCCAAATGGTCCACAACTGCATGCAGAAGTTTGGGCTGAAAAAGAACAAATATGAACAAAATTACTATATAAAACTGGACAAAATGTAATAACCAGCCAACAGATCTCACTCTAGTCCTATTGAGAAAGATAGTTGTACCTGCTTCTCTGTCTCAGAGGTGAAGTCTGGGTGGGTTAGCAAAATATCAATATCACCACTCGATGCGGCACCTGGAGCATGAGGAACGTGAGAATCGACATCATGATCAGAGCTGATGGCGATTTCGTCCAGCGGTGTTATCACAACATCGTCACATACTGTAGAATCATAAAGGTAAAGTCTAACCTCTCCTGTAGCTTCCACATATTGTTCCAATATATTCAGTATCAATCTTCTTTAGCTCTCCAAGGATAAGGCTCTAAATAAGAGAAAATCTGGTAGGAAACACAGAAACAACCAAAGAATCTTTGTGCTTATCAGAAACAAGAAGACTGCTGTATCACCTCCATTTTCTCCATTTCGACTCGTGGAATCCTTTTCTCAAATTCCTCGAAGTACCTGAAGTCACAAAAAATCTTTAAGCTCAGGTATCGGCAAAAAACAAAACTATCATAAAATGCAACTTGTTTAAATTCCTTTACTTAAACTTACATGAGTCCAATCTTTTGATGATGATTCAGTTTGTGTTCAATCTTTTTCAGATCTAAATATTCAGTAAGATATACAGAGTGTTGCAAATTTAAAGAAATGACAAAATGCTACATAAGATTCTTGAAAATCGGCCACAAGGCATCTGCTAAACAAACCTTCCAACGTCTTTACTCCTTCCTCAAAAAACTTTCTGGCAGCAGCAGGGCTGAATCAAAAAGGTAACATACAGAGAAAACAGTAAATACACACTACCTGCTGATGTTTAGCTGATCAACACTCATTCTAGTGTCACTTTAGACAGCAGTTTATTTTTATTTTTTTAAATTTGAATAAGAAACAAAACTTACCCGATTCCAGTTACTCTGGTGAGTAAATTGATGGAAGTGCTGGTATCATCGTTTCGAATCTAAAACACAAAAATACAACATGCATCCTTATAAGTATGGTTAAAATGGAACACAAACACTGTGGTATCAATCACTTTGCCAGATTTCACCTTTTCCAGTTTCCGTAGTTTGCCAGTTTGTAGGAATTCATCAATCTTTTCTGCTATTTTAGCCCCAACTCCATCCTTTGAAAAAGTAATAAAGATGAAGGTGAAAGATACCAATAAACAATAGAATCACATTAGTGGGAGTAATACTAATCAAAATGTGTCATGAAAAGTCTTAAATGAAAACAAAACGAAATCTTTAAGTATAGAACTGGCATCATCACAATAAGACCTTTAAACTGAAAAAACAAACAAACAAATGAGATCATAGTGGCAATTTCATTTTACACAAAGGGACCATTATAGCATAACAATGTGGCACTTGGTTAAAAATCAGATACTGTGTAGCATTATCTTAGCTTGCAGTCAATAATTGTTAATTATATATTTAGACTTTTCCCTCCAAAAGGTGGCCATTCCTTTCAGAGTCTTTACCAGTTTCTTGGCCTCTTCACCATTTCTGATTTTGCTGGGATACTTGGAAATGGTAGACGCTGCTTTTCTAAAGATGGAGTATTAGAAATAATTTGTAGGAGGAGAAAAAAAGAGATATTAAAAATGCATGTATTTCTTCTATGCCCCTTCTAACATTACAGAACTGCACAGCCTTTGGAATAGCTAAAGCACTTCACAGGTCCAAGCACTTACCTGTAAGCATTGTACTTGTGTATCGCTCTGTTGACATTTTTCTCATAATTGGCCAACTCTGAAGAGACACAGAAAGATGATTTCAGTGACTCTCTTCTTCACAACAGGATGAAAACAGCCCATAACTGGTCACAGTACTTTATAGTTGACATACACCCCAATATCAATGGTTCTCAGATTTTAGACTTTAACGATCACTTCAACTTTGTGTGGAGCTATTTCCCTTCATAATGTGCGCAGCCTTGTTATAGTCTGGGAATTTATCTGGATTTTATATTGATGTGGCACGTCCAGCTACAGACAGTTGGAGATGTACTGTTGCAACTATATCTTTTGTATCAGGTTGTATTATTAAATAAGTTTTATATTCAGAGGTATTAGTGATTGTATTAAATGGCCTTTTCAAATTCCTTTTCAATCTGTAATTCATTAACAGCCTGTTCTGCTTACACAAGTCCTGTTGGACCTGTAGTCCTCAGACCCAAAATAAGAAACTGCCAGCTCAGCTTTACAGTTCAGGACTTAGTTACTGAGATATTCTATTCATTTTAAGCAAATGGATGTGCAAACGAAGACCTTTACAGCTTCGGTATGGGTTATATACTGTTGTCTAGATTATTAAAGGGAACTAATGATGTTGATTTTTATTTTTAGTCATTTAAAGCCCAGCTGCAATGCTAGCTGCTGCTAATCAAGTCCCCTGACTTCTCACATACCGACAAGAAAGTCTGTTATTCCCTCATTTAAGGATTCCTGCGGCGCTTTCCTTTTGCTCATTGTTGACTCGTAGGGTTCTTAACTGTCTACAAATTCAGAAACCTTCAAGAATACATGAAAATTTAGTCTTAATCTTCGCTACCGTCGTATTAGCTTAGGAGCTAAATTTGGATTTGAACAAAGACGGAAAGACGTGGAGGGGGAGGGGCGTGTGACGTCACATGTAGGTTCTTCTTCGGGGGTTTTGGGGCACAGTGTAGCTATGTCCGCGGTGTCCGTCTGTCCGTCCGTTCAGCTGTCTGTCTTCTTTTACATTGTCACTGAGGTCATAACTAGCTGCTTTAAACAATAATTACAGCGTCACACCTTTTATTACAAAAACAAGAAAAGTACATCAAAGGATACATTTTTTTATGTTTTACATTCAAAAACTGCATAATTTTTCACATATTTATTTTTCTTACACACATTATTGGAAATGCTTTTTATGCAACAATTTAAGCTTTAGTCTGCCTTATAAGAACATGTTCATTAGTACAATAAGCCACTCTTTTACAAGGTTCAGTTTATAATATAAAAAAAACACTGACTGCAAAATTATTTGTTCTGTTTTTGGCTACTTCTTCCCATTCAACCATATGCGTTAAGAATCTGTCCTTACGTAAACTTTGTTCCTGGAGAATATTTTAATGGCTTCTTCAATTTCAGAAAGCCTGCATTCAAGATGAGCCCGGCGTGAGCAAACGCTCAGCGTGTCAGACTTGAGAGGCAGTGACAGCAGCTCGGCCACCAGAGAACGATGGGCTGAGGGACAGAAAACACCACCAAGGGAATTAAAGAAGTAAATGTACAACAAACAGTTTGGACTTTGATGCTTTCATATTTGTGAAGACAGAGAGAAAGGACATTACAATCTTTGAGGGAATTCAGCGTCTTCTGTCTCTCATTTTCAGACATCAGAGTGTGACCAGCTGGAGCTGTCGGATCGGGGGCATTTCTCCTCCTCTCCTCCTCTTCTTCCAGCCACTGCTTCTTTCTCTCCTTAAGGCTAAGAATATTATTGCGACAAAAACATCAAAACTACTGTATCATAAACTACTTTTTATTTTTTACAAACATCTGATTAAAATACTCACTACTGGGGCACCTGACCCTTCACTGCACTGGTAACAGGTTTATCTCCGAGGCTGGTCAATGACTGAGACCGACGAAGCGCCGTGTGTCCTGCAGCTCGCGCATTACGCTTTATGAAGTCTATGGACTGACCTTGTAGCTGTAGTAAAGTAAATAGCAACGTAAAAGGTTAAAACAATGGAACATTCAAAATATTAAAATGATACACCACATCAATATAATTTAAAAAAAAATCACTTTTTTTGCTTCAAACACTGATTTCATACCAATCTGCCTTTTATCAACTCATCCCAAATAAATGTGATAAATATATCAAACATAGGTTTGAGTGCTGCTCACTTGCAAGTTCTGGCTGCAGGACTCTGAGCGCTGTAAGGCATCAGAAGGTTTGGATGGAGGTCTCCGAGGGGGCGCAGATGTACTTTTAGAGTGGGCCCTTAGAAAGTTTTGACACTGAGGTTTAACATCTGGACCTGACACCTGCACGAAAAGATGCAATGCTGAAGTGATTAGGAGGAAACATGACATAATTCAAGGACTTATGGCTGACTCTTACCTGCAGTTGAACCATCACCTTGGAGGGTACATTTTGGAATTTTGAAGAGGTCCAAAGAGCTTTGACTGGAACTGGACGTGACTGTGCTCTCTCAGCCTCCTGCTCTTTGCAGCGCCTTTGGATCTCCCGTAACCGGCGCTTATTCTCTTTCCCAAAGTCATACACCCGCTCTTCTAAAGAGCAATGGATTGCATAATGGTTATTCTCATATGTGGTTAGAGTCTTTACATTCTAATAAAGGATTATATGATCAGCCTCTTCTTTTCTTTTTCAGAAGACAACCCCTGAAAATCAGCTGCACTTACTTTGTTTCGGTACTGGAGTTAGAGGGATACTGTCTATTTTCAGCAGTTCTCCCAAGATCCCACGCTGACCCCGTTCCAGAATGCGGGTGGCATCAGGGCCAATCCGGGGACGCTGCACTGGGGCACGAGCACTGTAGCAACCAGGGAACATCACAGGATCTGGGGGGACCGGGCCCAAAAGCAGAGTCGCTGTCCCATCACGGTTTCCCTCTAATCGGCCACGGGCTTCAGAAAGAAACCAAACACAACACTTCACTTGCGCGTTCACAAGACAGCATTTAATAAAAGTTCCACTCCGTTCAGGAATAAGCTACCTTAATTTATAGAAACAGCTTACATATAGACTTTTTGGTTTATTAAAGCTTGGTTAATGCATAATACACAATAAAAGTTGCTGCATCTTACCTGAGGATGGTAGTTTGTAATACTGAGGAAACAGAGATGGATCTGGGGGTATTGGTCCAGCTATGGAGGAAGGTCCTTCACACATCTGAAACAAAACATGTCCACGAACCATTCAGAGGTCAATATTAAAGAAATACAAGCAGTTTGTTAAGGTAAAGTCTGGTACTTGTTTGTGGACAGTGGATGTCATCCCACGACATTCAAACAGTGTCATTTACGGGCTCTTACCTCTGGTTCCCGGTGCGCTGCAGCAAAAATGGTCCTTTACTCTTGTAAACCTACTGAAAAAGACTGTGAATAAAGCACCCCAGATGGGACTATTGGCTTTGTTATAAGATCCGCAATGACAACCTAACAGCATTAACATGATCGTATTTAGGAAATGGCTACTAATTTAAAGCACTACACTGACGACTAGCATGGATCTTTAGCAGAATAATCAACATGTCGACGAATCCCTGCAAATAAATGACGCGCAAACGTAAAAACAAAGGTATACGGGCTCGTTTAAAGGCCGCTGCTGAAAGACAAATAATGGCGCGTTAAAAAGATGTATTTAGATAGTTTACCGCTAATATCGTTCTACGTTAAAGATGTTGTTCACATGGATGACGCAGATAAACAGTCAGTTTAATACTCGTTACCGTGGCAACGACGCAGGCGCAAACGGGATTAGAACAGGATCAGAATGATGTAAACTTCAATAAAAACGATAAATTGGTCCAAATTTATCCATATAACTATATTATATATCTGCAGTCAATGCAGTTAGGGGAGGGTGTTTCAAAAAGGTTTCTATGGTAACCATATAGGCTGCTCTTTTTTTGCGAATATTGGAATTGAATATTAATAGTTTATCAATTTAGTTTATCAATCAGCAAACACCAAAGGAAACCTACATTGAAAAATGTGCACAGAGATATTCTAAACTATCTACGTATTACATTCACGTGATTATTCGTTAATAGGCTGATTGATAAAAATCAAATCGCACTTTTTTGCGGTGCACATATTACAGATGTTACATGTGTTAATGTGTTACATGTGTTAATAACAGAGAATTTGCGCTTGCTGATTATATTTAATGCAAGTAAGTTTAACTTTGCGCCTGTTTGTGGCTCCTGACGTAAATGAAACGCTGGCCCCGCCCCCGGTCGAGGGTCTGAACTGCGCATGCGCAGTACGGCCCATCTGTTTTCTCCTTCACTCCGCTCCGCTGCAGCAAACAGCGTTGAAAACCCATAAATAGAGGTAAGAAAATCCAACATAATATTCGGCCTTTCAGGGAAAAATGTCTTTGTTTTAATTTTAAGATCTGTTAACTTCTTGACTGTTTACGCATGTAACGGACCTGGGTGTTTGGTAACGTTTCGGTAACTTTAATCAGACGTTTGTGCCATTCCACGCCCTTAAACATGTACTTTGGTTACAATAACTATTAAGGAAGCCGTGAAGTTGTTTAAATCAGATTGTGAGCAGACAGAAAAGGACAAACGGGCAAATAATGAAGACCACAGGCAAATTTATCCGCTACTGTTACATGGTACCATAAATCTTGTCAAAATGGTACAAGCAGCTGTTGTTGTTTTTTTCATTTTAAAAATAGGAACAATCTCATTTTCTTTTAATTGGTAAAAGTAAATTTAATAAACGGACAGTTATAATAATAATCCTAATCCATCTGTTATGGCTCCTTCTGGAAACCGCTGGCTGTACCCCGACTAAGTAGGCGAACAAGTGGGCTTCATCACCACCTCCTGCACACGTTAAAGCTATAAATTGTTTGGGTGGGGGTCATTTGAGCCTATCTCACAAGTTACACACCCCACACGCTGAAGGTTTGGCCGGTGTTGGGTAACTGCTCAGTATCAGTACATCCACAGAAGGGGGAAGACAGTTTAGCTGTTAAATTATTACTCTTAAACTATCAAATGAATTAGGAATAACCATTGTGAGAGTTTCTAAGAAATTATCAAACCCTTACATGTGTGAAAATGTTATGGCACTGTCCAGTTTACATCGACAAAATAGATTTTGTTGCCTTTGTACAGCAGAGTTGGAACTATATCAGTATATATTGTTTGCCATGACCTATACGCTCTAATTCCTGGAAATTCCTGCGTTTGGCCCGTTGTAATATTTGCTTTTCATCTTATTGACAAACCTTTGGTTTGTCAATAAGGTACACCTTATTGGTTTGTCAATCACTGGTAATAATCACTGGTAATAATATTTAAGGTGTAACGGTACAGGGTCAACACAAAGAGAAATAATCTGGCACTTAATTACCCGAATTTTAAGCAAAAAGAGGGACGTATCTGTTTTATACAGTAAACTGTAAAAGGACACATGGTTATTTGACAGGTTGTTATTTTATGCTTTTGCACTCCTCTTAAAAAGGGTTCCGACCTTTGTGCTCAGGCGCTGCGGTCACCTGGCTGCAGCCTGAACACATGAACTGGCTTAAGTGTTTGTATGTAAATACAGCGCCCGGCTCAATGGGTAAATCTATATTTATAGGGTGTTTTAATAGGCTGAACCAAGTGAAGGACACACGTCGAAACACCGGTCACATGTTTCGTAGTGTTGGGTTCACCTTTTCTATATTTAGACCAGCGTGATGACTGGGAGATTAATGCTGGGAGATGTGTGTTTTTTACCAACTCACCTCATGGACACACTGCCAGGTGAATACAGGAGCAGCAGCCATTGAAAGATTCAGAAAACCACCCAATCATTTAGTTGTTTTACTTAAATTGACTATATATCATAAAAATGTCACTGTCATTGCAATACAGACAACCTCCTGTCCGCCTGTCATGCAGACAAGTCCCTGCTCAGTCCATGTATGCTAAAAAAAAAACCTGCCCACTCAAACCAGCACCAAACTATGTGCCAAAGTTTTTCTTCTCTCCCTTCTTGTGCTTCTTCCTGTGTGAAGAATCATGGAGGAGAAAAGGTTGAGTGTGGGACAAGAGGATAAGACAGAAAAGAGCAAACAGGGTGGCAACAAAGGCAAATGTGGTTCGTGTTGTCATCACAGATCCAGAGAAAATGGTGAGTGTGTGTGTGTGTGTGGAGGGGGGACCTGCAGGGCATCATCATGCTCCTGCATTGACCTCTGTGTTTACATTAATCCCTCATCATCTTTGTTCTGGCTCGCTGCTGCAGTTTTCTCACTTATCTCACATATCTGGGCTATTCATAAAAATCTGCTTAATAAACTCATAAAAGTCGTGCGTGCGTGTGAGCGTGCGCCCTTTGAAGTGTTTGAAATAGATCAGCAGGACAAAAGTGCAGGCAGGATGAGATAAAGTAGTAAACTATTTACAGGTTCTACAGTAAGTGAATGTGTGATTGTCTGAATGTCACCTTGTCGGAAACAGCCTCCTCAGACAGGCGTGCAGAGAACATGCGCGCACACTGCCTGTGCACGTGTGGCTGTCTCTGACAAACCAG